>NC_133221.1:11283304-11596281 GCF_040436345.1 Pagrus major | reverse complement strand
GGCTAGCTGTCTGGATGATGTGGATGAGACCAAACTCTGTAGCCGTAAGCCTCATGAGGAGCGAGGGGAAAGCCAATCGGGATGTGAGGACAGTAGGTGGTCAGGGTAGACTTAGCCTGTTGGCTGTGAGCACTGTCTGGGCATCACATGGCAGACTGACTGGGCAGACAGACAGAGAGCCACAGAGCCACCACCCCCTGCCTGGGTGTCATCACTGCTGAGCTACTCCACAAGAAAAAAAAAAAAAATCATATGTAGTTTATGATCAAAACATCTTGGACCTTTGCTATTTTACCCATAACAAATGATAAGACTTGTAAAAATACGATTCTTTTTGCTTGATTATGCCATAAAGGTCAAAGGAATTGTTACTGTGTAGGCTGATTCAACAGTTTTAAACACAGTATAAATTTAACCTTTTGGTTTCACTCCTTAATGTGAAAAGACTTGGCCCCTGTGTTTGAAGCTTATACAACAGATGGTATGTGTCTTTGTATGTATTTGTTTTTGGTTTTCTAAACAATAGCTCTGACAAAGAATAAAAAGAATGATTTAATTTTCATCTGCTTATCTCCCTTTGTCACAAGAAATCAGCTCTTTATGACCCCCGGAGCATGGGCAGCAGCCGCAACAGCAAACAAACATCAAGCGTGCGCCACTTAAGCTCTAGGGCTGTACATTTATACTAGGGTAGTAATATATTGAATTATCTTGTATCATGTCTCTACGCCTTAGCTTTGAGATAGCCATGATGATCCCCCATGCAGCAGCTGCCTTTCTCCGTTCATTCCTCTGCTTATAGTGCATTTATATACATTAAGCTGCCATCTCCTCAGAGGTAAATTATATCTCTGCACATTTCCACTGCTCTCCTCTGCTTTATCCTCCTGCAGCTCAATTCCCAGTGGTTGTTACCACTTCCGCAACAGAGTTTGTCTCTGTAGGGGAAAGAAGCAGAGAGCCGTCAGCATTGTGAATACTCCCAGAAAGCTAAGGGGTGCTCTTTTTGGAACACATGGACTGTGTTGCGTGGTGATTTAGACAGCCAGATCTAGGAACTGGAAGACCCATCAAGCCATTAGAGAGTTTGGGAGAGGTGCAGAAATAAGCCTACTAGGCATTGTGGGTAAAGAAGCAGGCTGCACTTACAGGACAGAAAGGAAAACTGCAGCCTGTTATGTGCTCGCAGACAAGTGCTGACATATCTATGCAAACATATATACAAATGCATGCACACATACCAATATTCTTCCACACACACATTAACATGATCTCTGGCACAGTGAAGATGTCCTGCTCATCTGCTGACTTACTGAGTTTAATGGACAGCCACAACACACCGCCTCTTACACATTCAATAGCACAGAGAGATGGAGGAAGAGAGATGGAGAGAAAGAACAGAGGAATACGTCTGCAGGGCAGGATACAGGAGAGGGAGGTGGACAAAAAAGAATCAATGATTTTACTGCTATGTTTGAAAAAGGGAAGTGCATGGTGAGCGCAGAGATGTGGTCCGACCTTCAGGTGCCCTGGTGCTTTCCTTTCATGTGCAGAGCAGATTACCAAGTGATTTTCAGTGGGAAAAATGAACTCACTGATGCATTGCGCTAATTTCATTTAACATTTAAAGAAATGAGAGGAACGGGAACCAGAGAGTTGCCACGGGCGAGGTGGGAGAAGGGTGGGGGGGTGTTCTGGGAGGGGAGAGGAGCTGGGGGAAACATGGCGCAGTCAGCAGTTTGTGTTGAATGGAGTGAGAATGAGAGATAAGCCGGGAGCCATCAATTCATTACTTCACATTCTACTCATTTTCAACTATCCCTTTACATCTCTTGAGCTCTATATCCATCAATTCTTCCTTGATTACAAATCACACTGAGCGTTGTTTCCTGCTCTTCTTCCAGCTCTGGGAGACAACACGTGCTCGTGTGTGAGTTCAGAGGGCCACAGCCGAGTGTCATGGGGCAGGTCCAGGGTTTTTCTTGCACCATCAGCACAGCTGTATTGGCTATGGCAGAGATGCTTCTCAGCGATTTCTGCAACATAAAGAGTTAAGATGGCCGTGCTCTTGACTTCTACTAATCCTATTACTCGAGAGTGCTGCTCTTACAGGGCTCCAACCTCACTTTTATTGGAAATCCTTTGCCGTTATAAAGCCTTTTAGCCTTTGGCTGGGCTATTGCTCTCATAAATCTAGTTCCTGGCCTTAGGGCTATTCCCTCATGTTTGTATTATTGCAATGTTACTTATAGATTTGTATACTGACACAATCCACCTCTCCTATAATTGTTGTAATGCTTGAATCATTCACCTACAAGTTTTCAGCTGAGGTCAGCTTTTCATGTTTTTTTTTTTTTTTTATCAGTTACTTTATAGTTCCACAGATATATTAGTGCCATTCAGACTGAAACTACTAAAAATCCAACAGACAGAAAGCGCGGAAACAACCAGGGATGGCTGTAATGCTTCTAATTTCCTCCTTAGCTGATCTCTAAATGTTTGTGCTTTGTCACTGCCACTACACCACAGAATAAATTTACTCTTTCACCTCCTTGTGCCTCCTCCTTCCCGCTCTCTAATTCATCTCATTTCCGCCTTCTGGTTGGTTCAGTCCCCACCTCCTTTCAGTGCTGGCTCTTCCAGCTTCAGGGCTGCACTGCTGGCTGCTCCGTATTCTGGGGCCGTTGTGTCTCCGGTGGAGAGTGATTGTGCTGGTGGCAGGGAGGTCAATTGGAAGAAATTGCGTTGCAGCCACCGTGGAGCTGAAGCGAGAGGGAACAAACTGGATATTAGCCCAATCCATGTAGGCTGGCGTGTTTACACCATCTATCCACCCCACTACCCCCTTTCTCCACTGCCACCACCCTCAATACACACATGCACACTCACACATTCCTTCACTTTGGTCAGCAGTTGACTGGAGAAATAGAACCAGGCCGGGGCACTATTCAACATTATCATAAATTGGTGCAAATCCAAATTTACATGTGTCGATAGACTTGTAGTGCTCGGTGCGACAAAATACAGATTGTATTTTTAAGAGGCATTTCTGCACTTTCTGACTCGTGACTTTCCAACATGTCCCTGCAGCCTTGTTAGCCAGGCCAGTAGAGTAAAGCCACACAGCTCAAGGTTCCTGTGTGTTGGCGCTTAGCTCAGGATTAAAGTGTGAAAATTTCAGCTTCTGGGGGCAAAACTCTTCTTGCCTGATCACTTTGTTCTCTCCCTTGGTGAAAAACAATGTTTTTCAAAGGGTATCTGTCAGTACTCGGGAGTTATTCTGTGTTTCCCATCTGATGTTGCCGGATGGGGTAGAGGAAGAAATGTTTTTTCAACAGAAAGTTACCAAACATAACCAATCAGCTACAGCAAGATTTTGGCTATGTCAGTTGGCAGGTATAGATATTAAATGTCTATGTTTGTTCATGTTGGTGTTTACAGTATGTATACATGTGAGGGTGCAATATGACATATATTCTTCTAGTTCTGTTTGGGTATATATGAGGCCACCAAGCTAGGTCTTTTTGGAAGCAGGGCTGACAGAAAGACACCAGTCATGGCACTTGAGTGAACAAATATTTGTGGCGGATAAAAAGACTCAATTGCCATTTTGTATCACATATTTCATGTATATTAATTGATTAATTTATTATTAGTATTGGGTTGGCATCTTAAACCTTTGGATTATCTCACTAACCCCTGGCACATGTAATTTCACGAACCAAACAATCAGTTTTCAGTAGTGCTCCTTTCTGCCACATTGCCAACTTTGTGAAGTTGGCAAACTGGCAAAACTGAAGTCCAGTAGTAAATATGAACAATGCCCTTTGACTTCTCAGCATCTCAGAAAGTTCTCAAACCTTTCTCCCTGTTCTTCCAAAATCGTTTTGACTGTTTGCTTGCCAAAAGTAAAGCCACACATGCCAAACACACCAGTTTAGCAATGTGCTCACCGTTACTCAGTTCTGTATTCTGGGTCAACCAGGAAGGTGTGCATGAAAACCTCTCAAAAACAAGGTCTACCTTTGCCAGTTTGACAGTGTGATACTTTTTCATTTCAAATTCACATATACCAGGGAATGTTTAGAGGATTTGCCCAAGGTGCATTGTGTGCACAAATCTACAAATCCCACACAGTCTCTGCCAAGGAAGAGGAAGACGTGCTGCCACCCATCTGATCTGATAGTGCTATCTGAAAGCTTCATACACACACTAATGGAGGTTGGCATTGGCAATTTCCGGTTGAGACCTTTTGTTGTTGTGATGAGTAATTAACAATGGCCTACAAAGATGTTGGTGTGAATATTTAATAGTGACAAAGCGGGGGAGTGAGCAGACAGTGTTAAAACTACAACTCATGTATAATTCATAGTCACTGACAGTGATTGGACTATCCCCCCCTTCCCTTCCCCACTCTCCCTCCATATCCCAGGGTACATTGGGCTCTCCTTGTATAGAGGAGAATCCAATGTGGAGTAGCACTTCATATCTTGTTAGGAGATTTATTCATGGTAATGAAGGGTTTTAATGTACTGTACAGCACAGAGCTCCGGCTTTGGTTGTAACATACTCAGCAATGATCTCTTGGATGGATTATTTGAGCACTGGCTTTAATTTAGATTCAATTACAGGGTCGGTGTAGTAGGATGGGATGTGACCTCGACTATCTGTCCATGCTGTCTCTGTCAGAGCCTTTACAACCAAGCACGGAAGAGCAACGCTGGTTCAAGCTTCACTACTGGTAGACTCTATGTCAGGGCTAGACAGCCAGCTTCCTCTCAGAATTTCCCTAGTATTCTTGCCCACCTCGTGCCTCTCACAGTCTCTCGCTCTTCAACCCCTCCTTTTTCCATTACTTGGACTGACTTGCTGTTTGCTGTGGCTCTCTTATCTCCTTGCCCTCGCCATCTCAGTCTTTCCAAGTCCAGGCTTTCCAATACAGTCCCTCATTTGTGCAACTCTTCACCTCTGCAGCCCACTTTTCCACACAGGTTTTTGAACATTCACTGATATAATCATATTCACACCCGGAAGCACACACATATTCATGTCCACACAATTTTAGATGACGTCTCTTCCCCATTCATCTTCTCACTCTTCGGTCTCTGGGATAACACTGGCATTTTGTCTGTACAGCAGTGAATCACTGAGCAGCATGACCGCGGTCTAGAAGACCATGTTTGGTTTCCACCAGGCTGTTCACACACACCATACAGTATATTCAGCACACTGAGCAAGATGGATGGAGTGATTATAAAAGAACACATGGTTTGACATTTATTAGTTGCTTTTTAGTTCAGATATTTTCTCATTTCCTTGCAGCATTGGACTTCGGTTATTTTTTCTAGAACTGGAATTGATTGCCTTGTTACTCAGCATCTCTTTTTTCACTCACACACATATTCCCCCTTTTTCTCTCTCTCTTTCTCTTTCTTGTCCCCAGCCAGTTGGAGGGAGTAAATAACTATTGATTTGGGCCAACTGATGCTTGCTAGCTCACATGCTATTGTGCTAACTGCTCCCTTTGCCTCTTGTCCCTGTTGTCGGTGTGTAGGACTTGCTTTATTTGTGCATGCTCAAAGTTCAGTTTGCAGTTTTACAGAGTTTGGAAATGTTGATAGTCCTCTGCCGGTGTGCCAGACACCCACCTTAGTACATCATCTCCCAGTGCAAGGGAGAGTGAGAAAAAAATAGCTAGTGTTTTGGTCCTTTTTTGTGGCCATTGAAATATGTGTTTTCTGCATTGCAATTTTTGGCCTTGCATTTTAACATCCTAAAATGTTATGGAGAGCAATTAAAACTTAATTGCTCTCCATCTGAAAACATCTATTTGAGTGTGGATGGGAAAAATAGATTTTCCAAACGCCGACCCAGTCCTGATCTCTCCCAGAGATCCTGACCTTAAACTGACATCTCTTCACAGAGAAAAAAAGACGGAACGAGATGCATTGGTTTCACTCACATCCAGTAAGAGGATTCTTTATACAGACAACATGCAGATGTCTGTGCAGACGCTTTATGGTGAGTGTGCTGATGTGCTTAATGTGCTCATTAAATCAGCGACAGCGACACATGTGTTTCTGCTCATTCTGCCCACATGAGGCAGAGACGTAATTCAATCTGCAGCCTCCCTGGTTAGCCACATGTGCTAATGCCTGCACCAGGCCCTGATGCAGGCTGACACTGCCGTGCTGGAGATGCAATCTGTATGAAAGCTGTGGTTGCCAGAAGGCTCTGGTGAGATAGTGAGGTATTGGACTCTCTGGCATGGGGAGTGTGTGTGTGTGTGTGTGTGTGTGTGTGTGTGTGTGTGTGTGTGTGTGTGTGTGTGTGTGTGGGATGTTGGGTGGGGGTTTAAGGGAGGTTGGGGACTGGGCCTTATTTGGCCTTATTAGCACACTGGGGAAATTTTGGTGGCCAGAGAGATATCAGCTTCATTAGAGTTTTCATTTCATTTTTAATCAGGCAGTCCAGTGAGGTAAGAGAGCTAAAATAACAGTTATTAATAGAGACACACACTGTCCACCAGGATCTGGATGTCCTACAGCTGAGACAAAACAAAACAAAAAAAAACGAGAGAAAAAACAACAGGAGGCAATTATGTTTTTTCCAAAATGTTTTTTTTTTATTTCACCAGTCAAAACAAATTAACCTAGGGTTGGCAAATGCAAATGGCTGATGTTTTTATGCCCTGCTTGAAAGGGTGACTCATCCTTGTTATAGTGTCATCCCTGTCACCTTTGCTTTGGCACGGGCACAAGACAAATCTGTGTGTGCGTGACCTGGCACCGGGCTCAGTGACATAGCAGTGATTGAGACAAGGAGACAATGGGATCAGCAGATCATCTGTGTGCTCCTAGTTGGAAGAGAGGGCATCGTTAGAAATTGTGTTGCATCATTAGAAATTGTGTCACCATTGAGTCACACACATTTACTCTTCGGGCAAAGGAATAACAGCAGTAGTTCAACATTTTCAAACACATCCCTCCCACCCTCCCTCCCTTTCCATCCCTTCATTTTTCCTTTCCTCCCCCTGCTCAGCAGATTCACCATAACACTGTAAACCAGACAGTTGGAGCCAGGAATAAATGGAAGTGACACCCCATGTATCCTTTTGGATTCTTCCAAGTGACCTCAGGCCAAATTCCCCTCAGACTATCAGCACCTCTGCTGCTCTGTTGCCTGTCACAGCAGGGATACTGCTGAATTGAGAGCTTTCTAAATCCCATCTGTTGTTTAAAAGACCATAGAAATGCTATGATATGGTAACACAACTCGCCATATATTGATGTGATTCTAGTGTGTGTGTAGGGAAAGTGCTTGACTGTTATGTCTTAAAAAAAGAGTTAGAGTTCCCTACCATGGTAGAATAGGAGTACCAACATTTTTTTTTTGCTAAAACTGACTGTGCAGTTTCACACCTCATTTTAGAAACTTGTATTTATGGATTTCACAAAAAAATATAATTGTAACTCAATTGATAGGAGTGCATACCTCCACCAGTGCCCAACAGTCCCCTTTAATGCAATCAAGCCTAATCCAATATCAAACTGTATAGCCCCGTGTCACCACCCATAACTGCTTCCCCGTAATTTAAGCTCAACAGATTTAGGATCTGCATCAAATTGTCGCCACTCATAGATACCAGCCATATAAATGCATCTGATTTTTTTCATCAAGATCCATGCACCATTTTTTGAGAAATAAACAATCTCAATGTTAAAGATAGTAATGTTAAAGTTTATCCGGATCCGCACCAAAAGTTAATTGGGCCTATTTTAGGTCAAGACACATCTATCATCTAAGTTTTGTGTCGAAATGGGTGAAAACACAACCTCTTTGGCAGAAGTAATAATCAGAATTTGACATTTTTTTTACTTAGTTACTTACATTACTTATGATTAGTATGTAATTTCCTGCTGTATGAAGGTATTAATAACTTCAGTGTACCAAAAACAGCTCAGTGTATGCTTCAGGTAAAATAAAGTAGAGAATGAAAAACACATGATGATGCTGTAGATTTGCCTTCTCTAAAGTTCAGTAATTAAATAAAGCAAACCGTTAAAATACAGAATGTTTGCACTGTGAATATTAATATGAAAAATAATCAAACATTTTTTTGTGTTAAAAATATCAGAGGTAAATGTCAATAGATAGACTTATACTTACAAAAAATCCTGTAAATTAAAAAAATCTGGGAGGAGAGAGATCTCTGAGGAAAGCCCAGAATGATTTAATAGTTTGACAGTGAGGTTCATTTCTTCACAAAGCCATCCAAAAGCGAGAGGAAGCAGACATAAAGGCAGAATGATGTAGTGTATAAACAAACTAAATTGTAAATTGCTTCAATTTCCTTTTTCCTACACTGTCAGTGAGCATCTGGTTGTGCATGCGTGTGTGACGCTACATGCACCTGCACACATGCAGTACGAGCAATGGAGGGTTGAGGATGGATTGCTGTTTAGCGTGTACAAGCGGATCTGCGGGGTTCAGCTGCCCAGCGTATGGCTGAGTGATGCTCTCTGCCTGGCCGCCACTGCATTTCCAATACACAAACACCAGCATATTTCACAAACAAGCATTGGCTGGTGTGCTTAGCCTCAGCACCACCTCAGATCAACAATATTAATGCACTCCAAATATTAGTTTTCTCCCTCATTACCAAGCTGGGTGCTCTACGCCTGAACCCACAGCAGTCCTTGAGGATGGAGACAGCAGGATGTGTGTGTTTGTGTGTGCGCATCAAGCCAATTACACTGTAATGCCTTTGGTGTCTTTTGCTTGAAGAGAATCTTTTGCGCCACTGTGTTTGGCGTTATTTATTCTTATAGACACAAGTAACCATATATTGTGCCTGACGAATTCATATCACTGCACTGAATTGTGTTGCACTTGTTTGTGCAGCAGAATATGAATGTATTTAGACAAGAGCCATGACAGTCTCACTAAAGAGTTGCTTCTCGCTAAGCCTAAGTGGGAGAATAGTAAATAGAGAACGAGAGGAGAGCTGTGCATCGTGAAATCCCCATCTGCTGTAAAGTGGGGCGCTGACACTTTCAATCTGTTCGACTTCGCGTTTGTCCCTCCCTCTCAGCTCTCTCTCCCCCTCTCCATTATTGCTCTGATCCTTGATCTTCCCTCTGTGTCTGCTTTTGTTTCTTGTGGGCAAAGACTCCTTGGTCTGCTTTATACAGTAATCACAGATCTATCTCAGTGACAAGGCCTTGGCTCGAGTCCCGAGGTGTAGGTACTAACTGTTAAAAGCAACCTGATATATTGAATACATTCTTAACGTTTCAAAGTCCCGGCCAACGTAATGCATCCCTGGTGACATTCAGCTAACATGGCAAGTAAACATTTGTTTTTTGACCATGCTTTCACCCCATTGTAATTACTTTGTGGGTGTTCAGGTTTCCTGGAGAGACCATGGGAAATGTTTTGCTCTGTGTGGATGTGAAACAGAGGCCAACATGACCACTTTCTCCTGGGGCAAAGGGACAAGTGGTAGGATTATTTTCTGCATCTTTAGCCTCTTCCCATGGTTGGAAGCACTGGGAAAGCTGTGGGTACAAACCACTTAAAGTTTTCACATTTCAGCACCATGAGATGTGCCTTTTTTTTAGCTACGTTTAGGGCTTATAGTAAAAGTGGATATTGCAACATGTCTGAAACAAATGTTTCCACTGTGAGAACGCAATGCATTATCTGTCTTTTTGAGAAAATACTTCCTTTTGTCTCCTGTGTAGAGAGAACGGTGGGTAAATTCATTCAATTATCAGCCTTTTCAAGCTCAGTTAGGTCAAGAAAACCGTTACATTGGATCCAATCAGTGTGAGATAGCAGGTGAATTTCTAGCCAATTTGCAGGTGTAAATGTGATTTCCACACATACATAGATACAGAACCCTCTTTGCTGAGATGTATTTCCTTTTTGGATTTACCCGAAAAAACTTGTTTTTCCAGGAAATTAAGTGTGGAATAGAAATACCAGCAGGCCAAGACTACCTGTGATTTATTACAAGAAAGTCACTTAATTTATTACAAGATATTTTTTAGACCTTTACTGTATATGATGTATTTGTATTATATTCTCTTAAACTCTGTCACATGTTTCTATTACCAATGTAATGCAGTGATCCCATGAAAAGCTGCTACTGCATCAGCTGTGGTACTTTTTCTCATCCTCTAATCCAGCACATTTGTAGCACACAAATATTAAGGAATGAGAAACTGAGGTACTGCAAGTGAAAGAGTGAGTCGAAGGGTGCTAAAAGGGTCACAGACCAGATCTGCAATGCACAATCACGTATTCATTTTTTCCCCTGGTTTATATATAGTTGTGAATGCACCTGCTCCTTTTTTATCAGGGCAGAGGAGAGTTCAGAGTTTCCACATTGAAAGGGAACTTTTACAGCTGTATTTGCACATGTATGCTCATCCTCCTCTTTCAATGTGTGCACTTCTGTGTTCATTTTTGTAGGTGTATGCTTTAAATATTTTATCTTATTTTAGGTTAAACCTGAAGTATAGGGACAATGGCTTTACCCTCTTTTGAGGTAGAATGCCTGGGTTGAAGTGGTTGAGTGAGGAAGTCCAAGTACTGCACATGAGAAATGGAAGAATGAAAAAGAGCGATGTATAGAGTATAAAGCATACAACTTGGAAACACCAAATGTTTAATGCTCTGCAGCACCCTGCTGTATTGCTCAGGTGCATGGTATAAGCACACAGACACACACTCACACTTTCCCCTTTGTTGGACATCCCTGAGGGAGAGCTAATTCCCCACGAGACGGTGGCAATAAATGAGGTTGGGATGACTGTGGACTGGGAGGGGATGGAGAAATAGCAGGGTAGGGAGCAAACAGGAGACACTAATGAAGTATGAAGGGCTGAGCATGGCGGCATGGTTCCTGCCAAGTACCACCAGCTCCCCCCTCTCCTGAGCTCCACCTGCCCCAGGGACACAAAGAGGGAGGTGGGTCACTCTAGAGTGAGTGGGCCATAAAGCTCATGCTGAATTCAAAAGAGCAAAAACTATTTTAACAATTACTCTTCATCTTCTGAGCATTTTTATTATAATTATTCTGCAGTTTTCGTGCAAGTGGAGTGTTTAAAGTTTCCTCCTCTCTCTTCTCAGCTTCTCACCTCTTTGTACCTGGCACTTTAAAGAACACCATAAAAATGGCGTTGCAAAAATGTCAAAGCCATTACTGTATCACTCGGACAGCTGGCTCTCAACTGTGCTCTTTTCCTGTTATTTAAACACGCCTGTCTTCATAAGTGCCAACTCACTTGTGCATGCACTCAAGTCCACCCATGTCTGTGTGGCACGACCATGCTACCAACCATGTCTTTCAAGCACAATTGTTTTGTGAAGAGTCCAGCCTCCACCCTGTCTACCACCTTCTTTACCCTGTTTCTGCTCTATTATTTAAGTTCATCAGTTAAGCAGGAAGTGAGCTTCTTTAGCTAACAGCATATCATCTGTGACTGCGCCACTAATGTGTGAGTCAGAAATGAATCATTAAGAATGTTACAATTCCCTTAATTAGGCCTGAGCAGGAAAATACAAGAGCATCCTGTGAGGTGGTGGACAGTCATTCTTCTTCAGAAAATCAGAACAGTCCAAATAAAAGCATCAACTTAGGTGTGTATTATTCCCTTTTCTTTACATTTTTTTGGCATTCTGATTTCCCAGATACTTAAACGCATTTAAAAAGTGTAGATGTGAATGACCAGAACCATGAAAATCATTTTCATACTGTTCTGGTATGCACTAGTAATTTCTGGACGGCTTCCTCTTTGCATGTGGGGAGGACATGACTGATGGTACAAACTGTGCATCACATTTATCTGCAAATACAAACTCACTGACAGCTGATCCAGCTGTGCATCGTCATCAGTCACTGACATAGTTTCAGAGCAAGCTTGAGTGGAAAGTGTGTGTGTGTGTGTTGATTCCTCCCTACACACATCTCTTCCTCACATCCCACTGGCAGTGGAAGAAGGCAGTGTAGGAAGTATAGACACTAAACATGAGAAAACACTGATGGAAGGGAAACAGGAGATGTTTTCACTGTGTGTTTGTCAGCTGTATGACAAGTCATGTCCAGAAAGGAAAGAGCTGCGAGCATTTGCATTTGAGATTTTCACTGTTGGTGCTGCCAGGTGTGTGTGCATTTGTGCATGCACTTCAGCGTGCATGTGTCTCATCTTGTATTGCATTACAGTACAGTATTTACCTGTCAGTGCATATTCGTAATATGCATCAGTGAATCCACATCTGTTGTCATGCCTTTGTTTTGACATGCCCCGAACATGTCAGTAGTGTGGTCCTTGCCTGTCACTGGTCTGTCAGCTGTAGGTGGCTGACATGATGTTGATGTGTCCCTTTTTTGAACCTTGACTTCCCCAATTGAAAAACAAAAAAACAATCCAACAGAATTCTGTATTCAGTCATATTTACTGTTTGTTCCACAGCACAATATGGACTTAAACTACATAATTTTTATTAAGATGAGATTCAGTTGTGTTAATGTGGGCTTCAAAGTAGATGTGAAACAAAAATTGCAGTAATCAAAACCCAAATGTGTTTTTGCAGTTTTGCTGTTTATGGTGTGCCTTCCAAGCTTGACAGTGATGGTGGTTGGAGCTTTAAGAAAAGAAGCCTGCAGCTTCAGCTTGGCTCCATGCCAAACAGCGGGACAAATAAATCTCTAATGGGGACAAACATCCCACTGAGGATATGGTACTAACATCAAACAGCCCAGCACACTTTGAATTGAATCCAGGTCTTTCTAAACTGGCCGACTAAGCTGATGACAGAAGTGAAAAAAATTCAATTTGCTTACAGTGCTGGCTGTGATGGGTAATCAACTGCTGTAACCAAACGTCTTCTTCAAAGATGAAAACATAGAGAGAAATATCATTATAAAATGGTAGCATTTGATATTATTAAAGTCAGAATTGTAGTATTGTGACAGCATCAGTCCACATGAAAGAGAAATAAAATAAATGTTTGTCTAAACCTTGATCCTTGAGCCCAGGACCAAACCCTATGTAGTTCGGGAGAGATTGCTTGGGCAAGCAGAAAATTAGTGATGCGCGATAAATATCGGTCTGATAAATTAGCTGCCTGATATTGAGCCACACAGCGTAAGCAAGAGAGCCAAACATGTCGTTGCCAGATGTTTTTTGTGCAGTTTTAGAGGAGGACAACACCATTGTAATTCACAATACATGTGCCACAAGGGTTTTGAGAAGAGGGGAAAAGTCTAGAAGAGTTTTGCAACAACAAATCAAATTTGGAGCCATGTAATATTAAATCATCCATTTTTGCTAACTACATCTGAGCCTTCCTTACCCTCAGGTGTGCATAAACTACAGGTTAGGAACTTTTTTTGATACAAAAATGAGAAATTATTGATTATCTGATAGGTATCGGCCATGAGAAACAGGTAATTATAGGTTATCGGTGTCAGTCAAAAAATTTCCGTATTGTGCATCCCTACAGAAAATGCTGCTTTTATGCCATCCAGGTGGATGCATCTACCTTCCTGTAAGGACTGCAGATGCATGTTGTGGGTGTGTATGTGTGTGACTTATGAAACATGGTCTAATAAATGGGATAGTAGTAAAAGGTGGAACAACTGTTTCCCTTGCAGTTTCAGTGCTAACTTGTAATAAGTGCTCTGTGGCCTGTTTTTCTTATCCCACTCATTAAAATGCCCTTAATCTGCATTCTCTTCTTCTCTGCTTCTCCTCCTCTCTCTATCTTTCCTGTGTGTATATCTGTACATATGTATATGTGTGCGTGTTTGTGCATGTGCGTGTGCCTGTGTATGCCAGCTCAGGACTAGGCCCAGGAGGAGATAATGAAATAATAACTCTTATCAAACCACTGCAGACTGAGTGGAGCTCTCTCTCTTTTTGCTCTTTCTCTCTTCTCTACTCCTCCTTGTCTTCGCTGCTCCTCTCTCTGCCTCAGCACTCGTCTCTCACGCTGATTCTCTGACTGATTCTTCCTGCCACTCAGACGCTGCTGCCAGTACTCATGATGCCGCTGCTGAAGCATACAGTGCTAATCCAGCTGTGGTACACCATGTAGCGTCCGCTGCTGATTCTCATCCCAATGCTTAGTTGCGCTGTGGAGTCTCTATCGGCGTCAGTGCATGTGTATGTGGAGATGCAGTATATAGAGAGACAGTTAAAGTTACGCTGAAGCTTTTATTTTTGGATTTTAATGCTAGGATATGGGTCTCCAGACTGTGGAAGATGAAAGTCTTCCAAACACTGGCCTCCGCCTCATTATGGATCCAGAGCTGCTCCTCATCCTAGAGATAAATTATTCACAACATGGACCAAATGAATAATATTCTCCTTACCCTATCCCTTTATCTCTCTGTCCGTCCAAGCTGCCTCACCAACTGTGGTGAGGGTGTATGATGAGAACTGTGGCGAGGTTCTGGTGTCGGAGCCTTGAATAAAGGACAGTTTGGTGTCAGCCCACTAATGAACAGTGAGTCTTTTATTACCAAAGGTTTAAAAGGCTTCCTCTGGTTGCTGCACATCTAATTTGGCTGGCACAATAAAGAGTTGGTCCTCCCCCACCCACCATTCCTTTTCGCTCTCTTTTTCTGACAATAAAGTTCATAACAAAATAGTTAACTTTTTTGCTTCCCCCTCTGTCTCTGTGTCACTCGCATCCTTCCATCTCCCGCTCTTTCCTTTCTTTGGCCATTTTTCTTTTGTCTATTGTCCTCGGTCATTCACTGTCCATTTCCCACCTCTCTCTGTCTCTTCCTGTCTGGAATGGCCTAACCATTTAAAAAGAACATTAAAAAGAGATGGGAGGGATAAGGTGATAGGGATTGGAGAAAGAAAAAAGAGTGAGAGAGAGAGTGAGGAAGATGTAGGTGTGAAGGTGAGGGAGAAGGAGGAAAAGGCAGGGGGAGGGCCGGAGGTGTGTGGCAGAGAGCAGCGGAAGCACTAAGCGATGCTGACAGGGACACATTTGCTCCAGAGCTGTGGAATTGTGTTGTGTGAAATTGAAACGGCGGAGCATCAGGAGCAGTTATTTGCAATAAATTTCAAGTGCTTCAACACTTTGAAGGCGCCCCCCTACCACTGCCATCCCCACCATTCCTTCTTCCTCGTATTTACCAGTAACCTCCAGCTATGTTCTTCCTCCTTTGTCCCTCTTCAGTCCTCTTTGTCTCTCTTGTATTTTAGTCTTTCTTTATCGCTTTTGTCCTCTCCTTCCTCATCTGTCTCCCTTCTCAAACTGTCTTTGCGCTGCTGGTATCCCTTAGGCCTGCTGAGCGTCATGTCCAGGCTTGACAGTTGCCGTCCAGGCTTGGCTTCTCCTCCACAGGCCTCTCTCATCCTCATCCATCCCCCCCACCCCCCCACCCCAATATCACACTAAGTAGCAGTGACAGGCATCGAGGCTGTGAGCCAGTCAAAGAGCAGAATTAATTTGTTTAATTTCATACCTTTTAATTAAGCCACCAACCCAGTCAAGACACAGGGTGTCATCGCACCCCTTAACATTTGCATGCAAGCTATATTTTGGAGACTCTGGTGAAAAGAGGGTTTGGAGGGCGGGTAGGGAGGATGCCAACCAGGAGAGGAGGATGACGGGAAACATTAGCACCTTTCATACTGTACAGTTAATGTATTTATATCAGGATGTAATGGAGTGTTTCTAATAATAAAAGGCAATTTCCAAAATCATTTTTGCCAGCTGATTATACAAGTCCATTTGAGCTGTATGGTCTTGTGATAATATTGCCCACAAACCTGTTACACTAGAAATGGGAAGTGACATGAAGTTTAACAGCATGACCTCATCTGAGCCTGTCAGGTTTTAAAGGAGCTCAGATACTGTGATGAAAATCTCTCTCTCACACTCACACACACACACACACACGCACACACACGCACACATAATTGCATACACACGCTCACACTTTATTGTCACAGACGCACGTTTAACTCAGAACAAATAAGAAGTAAACATATGCGGAACTCTAATCAATCCACTCCACTATGAATGGCCTCCTCGCCACTCCAGAGAGCCATTTTGTAAGCAATATCCAATCCAGCCTGTGAATTTATGTACCACTTCAAGCAGCACATACAGTACAGCTTCTGCTGCCCATTGGGCATAATGACACATTTGAATAAGATGTAATAAATGAGATCTATATTTACTCAGGGGACCTCATCTCACTTGACCGTGACAAAGGGATGGTTTTCACCAGTGACACAGTTTCCTGCTCGGGGCCTCAGTGCTGAGGCACGACGCTGCAGTGTGCATTTCACGCAATGATTCCTTTTGATTCAAGTGCCTGGCTCACTGTAGGCATGTTTGACTGGCAGGGAAATGGGGGGTGTTTGGAAAGTTCAACTCCAGCAAAGAATTATTAGAGTGATCTTTTATTCTGGGAGTGTTCAACGACACTTTGATTTAGGACTGGGTGATGTGGACAAAAAACGAATTTCTTTTTTTTTTCAGGCTTGGGGATGATTTTATTTTTTTGTGTGCAGAATACAGACTGCTTAAAACATGATGGAAACATCACATTTTTAGCACGTTGTGTGCAAGACAGTTGAGCAAGAATAATAAAAGACCTACAGCACCTGTCATATATAAGTTAACCCATACAGCTTTGTCAAGTCTACAAATTTTGTTGTTGTGCAACTGACAAGCCGGTCTGATATCTCTAGACAGCTGGGTAGCTCGTGTTAGCTACCCAACAGGGACAGACTAAACAAAGTAGAATCCCACACACTGTTAAGTTGACTCCTGTGGCAAACACAAACCTTGATGGGAAATTATTAAGTCTTTCTACAGTCTGTTTGTCTCATCCTCCTACATTAGATGTAACTACCCGTTACCATAGTCCTGTTAATTGTGGCAGGAGACGGTCATGTCGTAATTTACAGGACTGTTGAGACCATTATAGCAGCTGAAGTCATTTTTTACTGCGTATATATTTTTTTAAAATGCATTAATTGAATAATGTTAATATATCGCCCTAACCAATTTTGACTTAAATTCAGCTGGGAGCTTCCCACTGCTACAATCTTCACAGTTGGCTACTGATTGGCTACACTAGAGCAGATAGAGGTTTTTTTTTTTTTTTTTGAGTTGAGTGTCATTTGTTAAATCTCTGGTGTTTCTCATGCTTTAATAATATCACATCAGAGAATAGTTCATTTTAAAAATTCAGCTTTAGTCACTGATAGTATTCAAGTAGTTTGTGCAGTTATGTTGGTATTAGAGATTATATTGCAGCAGATGTGATTTGTATGACCAGCTGTAGCGTGAGCGTCTTGTGTAGTGTCCCCTTATAAGCCTCATATGAATGCTAGTTGGAGCTATGTGTAAATGCATACATAGGGCTCTTGTGTCCTGTTTGGATTCATATAAATGTAAAGTGGGGAAATCTAAACCCTTTTTGGGAGTGTGTATCTGTCGGTCCGAGTGTTTAGACTTAATTACACCATGTTAGCCCTGTGAACTCGCAACTGACTCTGTGACTCACACACACTCCTAAGAGGATTGTTAACATTCAATATAAACTACAGTCCTTTTCCATTAATTATACCAGGCCACAAAATTACTTGTATCAGCAAGCATTAAAGTTGTGTTAATCCATGCTTCTGTTTTTGTATTAATATTGATGTGTTCATAAAAAGCTGGGCTATGATTAGTTAGACCTCCAGGCCTTTGATAGAGGGCTGTAGGGATTTCTGAAAAATGCATGAAACATAAAAATAATATGAAAAGTTTATTAACTCTAAATATCCCAGTGCCAAGCACACATGTGATTACACAGCGCTAATTAAAAAACAATTTTACATCCCTGTGGAATGTGCTGTTTTTATTTTACAAGCTTTTATTATTTCTTCCTGTATTCTTTGTTTACCTTTTTACATTTGGTGCTGTGACAGCTGAAAACATGCAAGAAATGTATAATTTTTTATGTTATTCTTTTATTAAGATGAAGTAAACTGAGACACCAATTTGAATTTTTTCTGAGCATGCTTCCAAGAGTTCTGTCACTTTGTCCTGAGAGATGCTGGGAAGAAGGCAGAGGTGACGCATCCCTGACAGGCTAGCACTAGCAGTTCTCCAAAAGCACTGCGCTCGCTCAATGCAGGGAGCTAATGTGTTTGACCCCTCTTTCCCAAAGGAAGTGCTTCCCGGCGCTTGCAGATGAATGAATCAGCATGTTTATAAGAGCTCCTCATCAGTCACACGATTTTCTTCCTTCCACTCTTTTTAATCTTTGCATTCTATCTTCACGGTGTCCTGACACAGTGATACTAAACAGTCATTAGCTGAACTCAATGTATTGCCAGGGGGATTTAAGTTGAGGTGATATTGTGCTTTTGATTCTAAAATAAGAAACGGATACATAGTCTGCACATGGAAATGGTAAAATAAGAAACAACAGAAGTCCCTAGTGGTCTCAGATGCGTGTTCAGTAAACCATCTGGCCTTTTGGATGTATTCAGTATCACTTCTTAACCTCTTTTAAAGGCAGATAAGGGTTTGTCACTTTTTCATCCCGTCTGTCTTCTGTCTCTTTTAAAGCGGGCACCTGAGGCAGCTGTTTTAATATTTCTCGCATATGGATCTTTCTTAAGATATTCACAAAAGCCCATTTTTTCTTAGCATCTGCTCACACAGTGACAATAAGAGTTCATGAAATGTTAACTCTTCAGGCTAACTCTCTCATACTACGCTGCCCCCTGATCTCTCTCTATCCTTTTCTTCAAGACTTTCTCCATTTCTTTTGTGATCCTTTCTGTTTTTCTCATTTTCATACATATTACATATTCACTGCTCTTATTCATTTCCTCCCTGAGCTACACGGTCCCTCTTTCCACTCTGCAGGGAATGGCTTTTATGGTATAGCAAATGGCATCTGCAAGTTTATGTCTGTGTGAAATATATTGCGTCAGTGCTTCTCTGTTGTGTTTGCTTGAGCCTGTGTGTGTTTGTGATGGCATGTGGTATTTCAGTATACAGTCATTAAAAATTATGCCACCTTACAACAAGGCGGTCCTTGGGTCACATCCCTTTGTGGTTTCGTTTATGTTTGAGGCTCTCAAGCTTTCCTCCGTGGTTGTATTGGTTTCTGCTTTTTATTGTGAAAAGATATTCAGCTTAAGTTAAGCTGAAACTATGTGTCAGTATGACTGTGACTATGTTTGTATCTTCGATAGACAGGTAATGTCTCCTTTGTGTTTACTTGCCTTTCTCCCAATGCATGCTAGGATGCAGGCTTCTCAACCAACAAGTCGGCCTTGATGATATATTGGGCGATATTATGTTGCCTCTGCTACATCAGAATCTGTGTCAGCTGAGAACAAGAAAACAAAAATAGCAAGAAATTGCATCACAGAATTGGCAAATAATCGAGGTCATTCAGAAACATTACTTCTATCACATAGTTTGACTTCGAAAGAGTTTCTGGTCGCTATTCTTTTAAAAAAACTACTACTTAAGGCATCCTTGTCGGCCAATATATTGATATATCACATTTTTTAAACCCTACATATCAATACCAATACCAATTTTCTGTCCTCGGCTAGATGATAAAGTTTTAAAATTAAGTTGCAACAGTGCTCTCATGCTTTGACCTGTGGGCAATCAACTGATATCGAAAATATGCAGTTTTCAGATTGTAGACTGTTGTAGGATGATTATTGAAAGGACTTTCTAAATAAAAGGGGTAATTTAAATGATGAAAAAGTAGCTGTGTGCAGTAATATAGAAAATTCAGGATGCAATACTGTACATTGGAATGCATCAAGATGCATCGGGAATCGACAGCTGAATTGAAATAACATCGTGGCCAGTGAAGTTCACACCTAATATTTTCATGTGACTTTTTATAATGGGCATTACGCTACCTTGATATTTTGTTCTTGTTTGTCACCATAGAACTTGAAGTGAACAGCAACTGAAAAGCTCAGACCTTTTTGAAGGGTGTAGACAAGGCCAGTCATAAAGTGACCAGCTCAAGTGTCTGAGATGACAAGGACACAGCCATTTTTGTGCAAGCAGCATTCTCTCAGAATGACTTCTTTTATCATTATTCTCTGTCTGTGCATGTATTTACTAAATGCGTACACATAAAAAAACACAAACACACAGACACATCTACGTGCTGGGCATGCAGGCCGGGCTGTGCCCTGAACCTTGTGCGATTCTAAGGTTTTGACTTCCTTGTCCACCCTGTCCCTCACTGGGGCAATGAGCGATGAGGGTCAGTGCTCAGGTTAAATGACCAGGCTGAAAAGCCATTGTCCGAGCAGCTACTCACCCGATAACGGCTAGAGCACCAGCACAGCCCAACAAATTCACCCCTCTCACAAACGCATGTGCGTATATTAACGCACTTAGACGGAAAGATAGAAGACAATATTGTACACTCTAGCAGACATGGATAGACCAGATAGATACGTGCATGCACATACACACTCAGACAGAGACACACATTCAGGCCAGGTAAGTGAGCTTTTCCCCCTGCGGCACTGGCTGAGAGGCTGCTCAGCGATCAGTGAAATGGAGTGTTGCTCAGCTCAGTCTGAGCTTTATTCTCTGGTCTCGCTCCCACTGAGACAGAGCTACATCCACCACCAACACCACATAGATCCTCATTCTCATGTGTGAGCAAGTCCAGTTGACTCAGGTAACTCTGTAGTAACTTTTTGGGCCGTTGTAACTGCATTGCAAGTGTAACTTTTTATGTATTACTTGAGCCTTGATTGGGTCGTGATTGTCTGCATTAATAGACATACAGTAAGTGAGTGTTTACATTTTTTGTTGCCCATTGAAAGCCTTGTGTCTCCACATTTTTAATCTACATGTGTTTAAGCCATTCGAGTTGTGTTGTTCAGTCTCTCTCTGTCTTGGCTGGTTGGTCCACCACTTTTGTCTAGACTGAAATATTTCAACAAGCAGTGCATGGATTGCCAGGGAATTTTGCCACTGGTGGTGCCCTGACATTTCCTTTCTTTTTGCTACCATGAGATTGATATTTCTCTTTTATAGTAAAATGACGGTATCTGAACAACTACAGGATCAGTTGTGCCTTGAGAATGAATCCTAATGACTTCCCCTGATTTTTCCTCTACGTCAACCTTGAGGTTGGCAGTATCGACTTGAAATGAAATTTTTCAACAAGTATTGGACAGATTACCACAGAATTTGTTACATACAGTACATTAATTTCTCTCTTTCGCTTGATAAAATGTAATAATATTAGTGATCCCTGAAGTACTTTTTCAGCACCTGATGATGGCACTAGAAGTAGTTTATGATCAACTGCCTGACATTCCCATCAGCCTTTGCTCAGCATTTTGTGTAGTGCTGAGTAGTAAATGTTAGCATTCATAAACATTACACCTGCTAAACAGTATGTTAGCTTTGTCATCGTTAGCATGCTGATGTCAGCATTTAGCTTAAAGTACGGACTCACAGAGCTACCAGTGCTGCTGTTGTTGGAGGAAGTTGAATGATTATGGGCTTCTCTGTGCCGTGGTGTGAGAAAATTATCCGCTTTTCAGAAGTGTTAAAGTATGTCAAAAGGCTTTGAAGAAGGCCCTTTATAGTTGACATTTTGGAGATGCAAAGTTTTTACCTGTCAACAGTGCATGTCCGACTGGTCTGCATGTGTGTGTAAGTGTGTGTGTGTGTCTCTGTGTGTGTTGGTGTCAGTATGTATATCAGTTTGGTCTGTAGCAGAGGGCGGTGTCAGTTCTAATCTGGGACAAAGCATGGATGGAAAGGTCAACTCTGCAGTGAAACACAAAGATAGACACACACACACACACAGACACGCACACTATATAGACGGAGATAAGCACACATATAGACACATCGAAAAGCAAGCACACAAAAGAAGATATTTATGGGAAACATGACTCATGTGAAAAGGTCAAGATTCACACAGGGGATTTGCAGGTGTAGTCACTGACCTGTATGTCTGTATATAGAGGTGCACGTGTGTGTGTGTGTGTGTGTGTGTGTGTGTCTGTGTGTTAGAAGAAGCAAGAGTGGAAGCGATGAGAGTGCCTCTGTGTGCTTTTTGGGAGCCTTGTGATATTCCTCATGGGAGGCAAAAAGACAATGTAACAGTGAGGCGAGGAGCGAGAGGGAAGCAGAGTAAAGAGAGAATGAAAAAGGAAGAGAGCCAAGAGAGTTGAGTGTGAATTTCCTTAAAGTGCTCCATTTGGTGAGTCATTATTTTCACTAAACCCGCAAAAAGCATTTTGTTCCCCAAAGGAGTCACTCCTACCCACTCCTTCCTGCCTGCACTTCCCCATTCTATTCTCCCAGAATGGCAGCTAGTGTCTATCATTTGTTTGTTATTTTCAGATTATTTTTCTTCACTTGGAGCTAAAGGAATGTCCTCGATCATTTATGATCTACCTCAAACATTTCTGTGTATCCCTCATAAATAAAACATTTTAAAAAGGGGCAAATTAACATTCCATATTCAGGACATGGTCCCCTCTTTGCTTATATTCATTTTTCTCGGTGAGTGCTGCTGATCCAAGCTGATAGATTATGTCTGCGAATTCATAGAGCTGTATTGCTTACTCGTGCATATCTGTCGTGGCGGTGATTGTGTCCTCTCTGTGGGATCTGGCCGCAGCCATACAATCAGCTCAGTATGATAAATAGGAACACAGAGAGAACAAACCTTGCTGTCACTACAAATAAACATCTGTGGGGGCGCCTCAAGGCCAGCAGAGGCTTTCTCTTACACATAAACACACTTGATAACACAGATGCAGAGACTCGCACAGACACACTCATTGACACACAATCCTCCTCCTCCCACCCATTCAGCTGTTCAGAAGGTTACTATCCTCTCCTGCGTATTATTTCGATCTGCCGAAACAAACGCCTTCGCTCCCTCTGGATTTGGAGATAAGCAGATTGGTTTGTCTTTTGGAGAAGACAAAAGGAGCTCAGTCCACACAAAGGTTTATAAAATGGCACCACCGCAGTGGTAGAGAAGAGACCAAGCTCACAGGAGCCTCCAAAGCCTACCTCTAATGCCAGAAAATGTCACTTCCCATATCCACAATAAAGGCATGCAAATTCCTACCCAGGTACTTTTGTCATGGTTTTTAACGTCTGGGTCTCCCGCTTCTCCTGCGACTTGCCATGTGACTGTTTCACTGGCTTGTATAATTGTTTATTGTTTGCTGGAGTTCCTTATTCATATTTTAAATCCCAGCACTGTTGCCTCTATTTTTTCATCTGAGAGCACGACATCAGCGTCTCTCCACTTTGTTTGTCGGATGGCAAACATTTCATTTTAGGTTTAACTCGGTGTCAGCTGTGTTTTGCTCGTCTGTCTCGCTCGCTCTGTCTCTGAGAACAAGGAGAAGTTCAGCAGACTGCGTGGCTCCACCAAGCGCTTGAAATGCTAATCAGAATTGATCTGGATGGGGATATTAAAAAAACTGGGGTGATTGCTGTCACAGTGCTCAGTGTGGGGCTGATTCAGAGCATCATAAATATTAATGGTGGATGCCCATCAGAGATGGCACGTCACTGACAGTACCATGATTGCCCGCTGAGTGCTGTTTCACTGCAAACTGTATAAGTGATTGGTTCACACACACACACACAAACACACACACAAAGCATTTGGCATGTGAGCAGCCTAATTGAAAACATAACAGTGTTGGTGATGTGTGTAGTGACAGGGTTGATTAGGCAGCACGCTCTTACCTGGTTTAGCTCTATTAGAGCTCTAATGGAAGATGTCCAGTCTCTCACAACACAGCTGGAGACACTAAAGCCATCTAAACACACACACACACACACACACACACACACACACACACACACACACACACACACACACACACACACACACACACACACACACAAACACACCAGCCTGTCTCTACACATTATTAACAGAACAATCTGGACACATTTTTGATAGATTTTTAAGAAAAGCAATATTTAAATCAATATTTACTGTTACGGGTATGTGTTCTCCAAATCTACTATTCAGTTTGACTTTTGATGTTAAGGTCACGATTCGATTTGGTCTTCGATTTAAAGAATGTCATCGCTGACATTTATGCTACTGTTAGACTTAGAGTTAGGCCCTGACAGCTGTCATTTACATTTTCAAATTCTTCCTTCAAAAGGGCTATTTTACAACAACTCAATCCTGGTGCTGTTTGCAGGTTAAGGTTAGACAAGTTCAATATTCAACAAGAACAAAGATTCCGGAGTCCAACAAAAAATACTAGCCTTCAGTGATTCAACAATAAACATCAAAAGATAGAAACCGTCATCTGATCAGTAACGATCTCTGAAACATCTTCAACGCTGTTGGAGTTACCTTCAATCCAGTCAGCTGTTTGTCTTTCTGTACACAGGATAAGTGTCTGGAAGTGCAGCTGCAGGCTACCAGTGAGCTAGCTGTGTCCTCTGAAGTGTTTTTGAAGTGTTTTTATTTCCTTTGGACACGTGGTGGGTACGTGCATACAATTTAGAATCAAAATCGTGACATCCCCGTTTGCTGTAAATTACAGATTCATTCTTGTGTACAGTACAACTAAAGAGACTGTCCTTTTGATTAAATCTGTATTTACAGTTAGATCTTTAGAAATCTTTGAAAACATCAAAGTGAAATAGTAATTCAGATTAGAGACAATGCTTGCAAAGTAAAAAATGAGACAAAAAAATTGTCATGGGAGGAGATCATAAGTAGGCCTTGAGAACAATTTTGGCCACTACTTTTTTCACATCTGCATCTATAAAAAAGTTCTCTGTTTACTTCTCTGCGGTAGTCAAGAGCAACTTCTTGATCGTCTGTCCAACACAGATAAAAATGTTCTCTATCAAGTCTCACATTGCCTTTGCACATGTTATCTCTGTCTGTGTTTCTCACTTTTCTCAAATACACACGCATCCACACACATTTGTCCTTATCAGCTTTAAGACACAGAGTTTCTCATCGACTGCAAACCGGGGCAAGTGACGTATAAGATGACCCCTGGACACAAACAGGCTCCCTCCTCCCCCTTTCTGCCTTTTGAAGGGTGGCATTGGCTAAGCAAGGCACGTCTGTATTGATGCACATAGTTGGCAGTCTGCAGACAAGATCCACGGAACATCCAGGGCCACGGAGAAAATCAATGGTTCCCATCTCTACTTGCTCCTGACAGATCTGAGGGCAGGGGATGGATCCACTTTATGACTTCATTATTGGCTCTGTCCAAATTATTCATTGAGGTACACAATCATAATCCACTGCCTCCTCGGGTCAGGTCTTACTATGCATAGTTTACGTTACCATTAACTGCAAATTGTTAACACTCCTGCAGTGTCTTTTGGTATCATTGAGCTAGATCCAAATCTTAACCAAGCTTTGTTGATGAAATTTTCTTCTCCCTAAAGGAATGTAACATTTTGATTTTTGTTGGAGAATGAGGAAAACAACTTTGAGATCTGACACCTGGGTTTGATCCTATGATTCAGCGTCATGACTTGAGACAAGTTTTACACAAATAAGTTGACATGCTGCACAGTGCGATAACTTTTATGTGACTGTGCTGGATGACATAATATGTTTCAGATCTGTCAGTTCTTATATTCAGACGGAGAGAGACGCCTTCATTTTTTGTCAGAGAGTAATTCAATCAGTGATGCTGATGGTTGTAAACAAGCCTCAGTAGATGTTGTCTACAGTCTCCCACCTGATAATGCTGCGAGAGGCTGACATGTCACCTGCCACAGTAAAGAGAGGATGTATGTGCCTGTCGGGCTCCCCGCCTTCGCCTCCGACTGTCAGCCCTGGCTTGGTCTAACGAGGAGAGGCAAGGCTAATTGAATCCTAAACACTTTCTCCTTCTGCTTATCCCTGTCTTTCATTACTGGCCTCACTGCAGGGATGGGTTAAAACTCAGGCTTCCTGGGCAGCATGACATCATGCTTTAGACTTTAGTACTTTGTCACCCCCATTTTATGCCTCAACTCACCCCTTGCCCCCAAATGTTTCCTCCCCCTCCTCTCATCACTTTTATCTCTCGTGATTCCATCTCCCCCATCGCCCAGGGCTTAATTGCAGTTATCCTATTACTGTTTTAATGGTCCGTTAGCACTGAATTTGGTTGATGAAAATGTATGAGCAGAACTGTTGTGTGTGTGCTCTCTCTCAAAGCTGAGACCGGCATAAACAGATGTCAGCACAACTATTGCTCTGTGCTATTTTTCTCGCTTTTTTTCTTTTGTACATTTACAGAAAAGTGGGCTTTCAGCGATCTGCTCCAAAGCTGCTGGGGTTGCGATCTCAATCTTGGCACAGCTTGCTGCAGTTTGCTGGGCCTAAAGGCCAAAGCGCTTACTGAAGTAAAATAATTTTCAATAAAATAAAGTACATTAATGAATAAAACAACCGCGGTAATTGCACGCCAGCTCCCTCTCAGTGCGAGCAAAGTTAAAAGTCTTTGTACTTCTTTGTAGCCTTTTTTTCCAGAAGTGGGCTTTAACCCCTGCTGCAGCTGACAAATAAGAGCTGCTACAAAGAAACCTCTATGAATATCAATCACACTTGGGAGAGCTTGTGCTTTTTCAAATCAAATACAGCTCCTCAGGCTTTGTAACACAATGGTGAAGGTGGACAAGATTACATTTGATTACAGTTCTGTGCTACAAAGGTCTGATCATTATATGAATAACTAAGAAAATTAAGAGAGACCTTTAACTTAAGGAGGAATGACTGCATGCTAGAGGACAGGAGGGCTTTGGTAAAGAGGCAACACTTTCGTCTCTCCGTCCTGAGGGTCAACTTTTAAGTAATGACAGATGAGCCAAGGCTCCAGTCTGTCCCCACTCACTGCGTTCCCTGATATTAATGGCCTCTGATGCTCTGATAGACAGAAACATGTCCACGGATAAATCATTCAGAGGTCATCGGTGAAGCTGTCAGTCATGCGCTCTGACGACTGCCTGTCTGGTTCTTCTCCAATTCCCTGTGTCATTCTATCGCTGTCTTCTCTTTCTTTCTCCCCGTCTTCTTCAATCTCTGTCGCGCTCTTCTTGTCTGGGCCTCTTCTCGTCCGGTCACAAGCACTGCCCGCTGTGCTTGGTGTATGCTATGCTAAGTCAGGTGCCAACAGGCTATGATTTCAGATGTAATGGGAACATTTCATTTTCACACTCCACTCCGTCTATTGACAAAACTATTGTTGTTTTTGATACATAAGGATTAATTATTAACAAACAACATTATGCCTGTTGTAGGCTGACACACTGATGAGTACGAGCACACAAATTGACACATGCACAAGCACTTGCACCACATACATACACAAATACACACACTTACAAACTGCAATTTCCCATGACAAACACATCTTATGCAATAGATTTCCAGTAATTACGGCTGTCATCACATATTCCTTTTCTCTTTATTTTCTCCTGGCTGTTGTAGGTTTAAGTGGCTGTTCTGTGGAACAAGACAAGCAGTGCTCCATAATGAAGTGTTTAATATTTGATGCCATTGGATTTCACAGCTAATAAAAGCTGTGTGTGTGCCTCCATTAGCCCTCTGCCCAGGCTTGAGAATAGTGCCGCATGGCTGCACAATGTAAATCAAAATCTGTCCACTGCCAGCTAATGGGGCAACCCAAAATCTGTCATGATAGAAAGTAACAATACATACACTATGCTAGAGTTTTACAATCACAGATTATAAATTATTCACACCAGTACTTTATGCTGTTTTGGTGCATGGCTGTTTGTGCCAGGGGACATGGAGATATTTTGTTGGAGGAGAGCCACTGTGGAGTGTTATCAGTTAAAGAATATTTGAGAGGTGTGAGACCATTCCGGTTTCTTCTCTGTGTGTGTGCAAGTATTTGCGTATGCGAGAGCAAGAGAGAAGGAAAACAAAAGAAAGTGCAACAACAAGAGAAAAGAGAGAAAAAAAAGCTTAAAACACAGGGCTTGATCTTTTGCAGTATTGATGTTGCCAACGTTCAGCTGCCACTGCAACTTTTAGTAAAGAAAATAAATATAACAAAACTGAAACATACCTATATTTATAATTGAATTCAACTGGATGTATTTTGACCACGTGTATTTTTTAAGTTTCATCCTAACACAAACTCTTTCTTTTACATGTCTGTCCTCCACCGGTCTGAATTCTCGGAAACCAGGTAAGATGAAAATGATGTATTTGTTTAAAATTAATAGCCTCATATCTCATCCTCCCTGGCTATCCCTCTGTTCTTCTTCTTCTCTTGTGCTTTCCTTCTCCTATATCAATAAGGGCGCACAAATGTCAATACTAAGAGCAGTGGAAAGTCATGACAGCCATTGTTTCTGGAACAATGATAGAACTAGTTGAGGGAAATAATAGCTTAGGTGGTTAGGTACATGGTGTCCTGAGTCAAGCTTATTGCAAGGCCTTTGGTTTGTTTTAACGAGCCATGTATACATGTGCATTGTTACCTCTAATGAATGTCCAATGTTTGTGCGTGTGTGTGTATATCACAGCAAATAACAGGGGCAGCAAAGCACACTGCTGTAATTGAGAGGGTCTTCTTATCGATGGATGCCATAGAGTTGTACTTAACCTCAGCTTGCATTTTCTGTTTGGTATTCACCCACCGCATTCCCATCGCCTTTATCTAGAGCGCGAACATTCCACTGCTTACTGCCAGAAGATCTTATGTTGTTTCAACTGTGGACATCGTCATATCCAATTCAGAAGACATCACCCAACCCTATATTTCATGTATCTGAATGCACATGTAGCATTTTAATGAAGATCCTATATCCTATCCTAGAACCAAGTACACAGGCAAAACATGATGGCAGGAAACTTGTAATATGAGGTGAACTGGTGCACCAGTTTCTATATTGTGAGGCAACGAGAATTCTCCATTCTTAGTGACAGCTGTGGATGTAATTCTGCTCACCAAGATGCTAGAAGTGCAGGCAAAAGTAAAATGCCTATGTCCTATCCACAAACAGACTAAAGCGACAAGATCCCACAGATACTATCACAGCCTTGTAAGCACAAGCTGCATTTGAAGCGATGCTGATCAGATATGCAGAGGGTTTAATTTGAAGATACAAGCTTTATTCCCTGCTAAGGAAGTGGTGCTCCCCCTCCAATTATATTTAGATTACAGAGTTGGAAGTAGCTGGCGTTAGAGCTATTATTTAGCGCAGAGGAAAGGTTGGAAAGACTCCCCGGAGTAACAATATTCCTCATAGTCATTAGCTGGAGAACTAGGGGCATTACAATATACGTTTTATTTTCATTTTCCTGCTCTCACTCTTTTACATTCTCTCCATCTTTTGCACAAGGCAGTGCAGCACTTTGTGAGCACTGTGGAAATTACTATTGGAAAGTTAGTGATACAGTATTTTTGTATGTACAGAAATGTACAACATTTCCTTGCTGAAAGTCAACTATAACCACCACTCCTATTCATAGAATGAATATCTGATACATTTTAAAGCCAACAACACTGCTGGCATGCTTTGATTTGGCATATGTTACTACATAAGCTTAGATGCATCATACATGAAGGCTGCCATTCTGCTGGTGATTGAGGCCATGACGTGCCAAGCCACAAATAAACGTAAATATTAGTTATCAGACTGAAGCTACCAGAGCACTGCAACTACAAGAGAAATGTGAGTGCACAAGTGCTGGAAAAAAAAGAGAAATGTTAAATCCGAAGCAAAGACATTCTAATAAACAAACGGAGCTCTGCTCAAATAATCAACCTGCGGAAAACAATCAAGCTGGTGGAAGTATGGAAGGCATGTCAGCAATCCCTGAAATATTAAAAGAGATCAGAGATTTCAGAATGGAAACTTCAGTAAACCTTCTAACGCTCAACAAATAAATGAATTAAGTATGGAAAGAGGTTGGGGAATTGGAAAAAACAAAAGGATGCAACAGAATCAAGGATTGCAGAAAATAAAGATCATACATTTATTATTGCTGTTGATCCAAGCTCTGCGGTGGATTCGTCAAGTGTGAGCGGGAAGTAAATGTTAAGGTCTTAAAAGCAGAGGGTCTACTCAGTGCTTGAAAATGAAGAAAACAAAGACTGAATTTATGGAGAGACTGATGGATAATTGAAAATAAGAGGTGAGCTAAACATTGAACGGGCGTTTTGGGCATTTGGGCTTAAGACGGAACAGAACGGATTTCCCAGGTCGAAGCTACAACATAAAATGAAGGCTGGTACATTCTACCTGTGCAAAGAAACACATTCAGGTGAATGACAGCAGTATTTATTTGATGAAGATTTCAAGAGTCAAGTGTTTAAGGAATGCGCAAAGTACAAGAAAGTACTGAAACAGCTTTATGAAAGAATGATCAAGACAAGCATTCTTTCCACTGACAGACTCAAAATATTTGTGTAAGGATTGGAAAAGTGAGATCTGAGTCTGATTTCGGAATCGACATTAAGATCCAGTAAAGGAACCAGACTAGGAGTCAATGCTGCAGACAGCAATACACTTCACTGCATAAAAAATAACTGTCCCTTAAATTTAAACCAACCTAAAAAATAACACCATTAGAGGCATTGGATAAGGGGTTGCAAAATAATTAATTTACACAGAAGTTTCATCAAATATAGAACTAAGTCAGATAAAAAGTAGTTAACAGTGATAATGACACAAGCTAAGAATGAATATTATCCGAAAGCATTAAGAGTTCATGGACAATTCTCAAGAATGTGATAAAGAATAACTCCCTGTACACTACTTTTCCACATTATTTTTTTTAAAGAAAAAAATGGGATGAGTTTAATGATTTTTTTTGTAAATGTTGGGCATCTTGTTTACTAAGTCCATTGAGGCATGATGTATGTAAATGTAGGACCAGAGGGAGTGAAACAAACAGTAAATGTATTTTGGACACATACTCGAAAATGAAAACAAAACATCAGCTGATTGTGATGTGGTTGATGTGACAATAGTGAAAGAGATTATTGGCTACATCATTAAACCTTGAAACCCACATTTGTAATGTATCATTTCAAACTGAGGTGTTTCCAGACAAGATAAAATAGCGAAAATCCGCCTGCTTTATAAAAATGAAGATAAACAAGAGTGTACTAATTATAGGCCTGTGTTTCTTAAGTTTTAAGTTTTTAAAATATCACTTAAATTAGATACAATTTCGGAAAAGAGCAAGTTACTAAGGGGGAATAACAAACAGATTATTTAGTGTTAATGGAACTGAATTGAAGAATGAATACAGAAGGGGTATTTATTGATTTAAAAAGCATTTGATGCAATAGATCTTGACATATGACTTTCAAAACTAATTGCACATGTCATTAGAGGCATTGTTCATGGAGGTTAATGCATGGAGGTTAAATGTGGAGTCCCACAGGGGTCGGTACTGGGGACCTAGGACCCTTTTAACTTGTAAATAGCAATGATAATTTTGAATTATCAAGAAACAAATCTATCAAGTGTCTTTTTTTTCATATCAGCTTTTTAAAGTACAATGGGACAGTTCTGCTCATATTTATTTGCTTGTGTATTGAAAATACTTAATATGCAATATAAGGTCATTGTGGGTTATGTAATCCTTGAGAGTGTGATAGCAGTGTAGATCGTGTGAGCTGCCACTTGAATCCATTTAGGTAGTTCAGAAAAAAAGTATTCAGAAAGCCCTTCTCTCCTTGAATCACAGATGTCAGTGCGTGTCCAAAAGAGATAACCGGCAGTCTCAAGGGTTCGGCTCAGGCCACCACTCAAAGTAAACAATGACGTGAAGGCGTAGCATCAGCTGTCTTGCCAAATTGTCATTCAGTGAGAACTGAGGAACACCAATGATAGTCATAGAAGCGTGAGAAACTCAGGATATCCTGTCAGACAAATTGACTAGATCAAGTGACTTTACAGAAGGCACGAAGGTTTGTCATTACGTGCTGCAATACCCATCCGTCTGCTGGTGGTACAGTCACAACAGATGTCCTGAGCTTTCGACCAAATGCAGGGAGACACAAATCCAGCATATTTTTCACCAATGTTGTGACACAAGGACAACAGAGGGGCTGGAGGATACGGCAAAGCAACTCTCAAACATACTGTGGAGTGAAAAGATCTTTACAGTATAACCTCGGGCTGACAACCTGACAGTATGTCCACAGATTATTTCTGTGCTAGAAAATTCTGCTGGTCAAGCCTCAATCCCACAGGCCTTTGCAAAGCATCCTTTAAAGGAAAACTGAGCATCCCTGCAAAATCAATAAATTGTGCCCATACCTTATAAAGGAAAGTGTCATATTATGTGTTATCAGTGTTGGTTTTAGTATCTTTAGAAGAAGCAGACATTTTGTCTCAAACAGCCTACCCACCATCAACTATAACCAAGAGGGACCACCGCTCTGTCCAAACACATTACACACTCACTCATGCTCAGTCACACAAGGTTATTGTTGCCTCAGACATCAGCAGCTTCATCATCGGAGCCAGGCATATTTTACATCAACTGATGGTTTCAGACTGATGAATGAGATATGTCATCAATGGTAAACAGTTTGATTTATGATGGTGATTTCACGCTCTGCTTTTGCTCACACCTCTTCTAACTGCCCTTTATTCCGGTCTAATATTTATATAGTCGAGATGCATAAAATACAGCGCATGTAAAGATTTTTTTCTTCCAGCCATATCTACAGTTAGAAAGGTGACATATATTCTCTCCTTAGCACTTAAGTTTAATATTTAATACCAGTGCTTGGCTCCTGCATAACAAAGCAGGTAAGCGGGCAATAGAATATGTTAATGTGGAAATAGTTATTCAGCAAAACAGCTCCCCAGGTAACAATGACTAGAGAGAGAGAGAGTGAGGAAAAAGAGGAGAGGAGAGAAAGGAGTGGGCTTGCTCTTCATGCAAGAATAAGCATCAACATTTTCATTCCTCTATTTCTACAAGTTGTGTTTTCTCCAATTCTTTTCATGATTTTCATGTTGTCTGTGCTCAGAAAGAATCCTCAGAATAAAGGAAGAAGGAATCCTCAGAATGTGAGATGATATTTTGAGAGTCTGAACGAGTGTGTGAGATCTCAGGATAGAATGACTTCATTGTGTGTCAGAATGTGTGTATGAAGAGACGGCAGCTGTGAAAGTAGAAATATTAAGAGCTGCAATAAGAGCAATCTTAGAGTGTCAGGTATTTATTGGACTTAGATTAAGGGCTTTTCGGTAGTGCATAAAATATACATATTTCAAACAGGCCTACATGAAACCATTTGTGTAGTCTGTATGATGAAGTGTTTGTGTTATATGTGTGATTGTAGCCTCTGCAACAACAGCGTGATTATCGTCTCGGCAGCATTTATCTGCAGCTTCAAGGAGATGATGACTAATGCCCTTCCGTGGTACATTTGTCGCTGACACATCACTATATGCACATTATAGAATAATATAAAAAATGTACAACACATGCACACATACAGCCATACTAAATTACACACAAAAGACACAAGGGACAGGGACAGGAAAGAAGTAAGAAAATGGGCAGGAAGGAGGAAAGGAAGGATGAGATATATAATGCTTTTTAATGAAAGTATAAATCAGTATTTGCTCGGAGGGATGAGGAGGACCTAATAGTAATTAAGCAATTGTCAAGTTCTGTTGAGTTCAACTATTGAACCCAGATTACTTGATAATGAGAAAATCAGTGAGTTGGGAGAAAAAGTGGAGGTTTTAGAGAGATTGCAAGTGTGGCAGATTGTCAGCTGTATTATCTTGGTTTGATTGATTGTCACACATGCTGTTTAGAAGTGGAATAAAATGTATGGATAACACAAAGGCATGTGTGTTTGCACCAGCTCTTTTCTTTAATTGTTTATGTAAGGTATTATACAGCATCTGTGTTTGTGTTCTCTCAGGTCGATTTACTAAAAGCTCACTTCAAATTACCTTGAGTCACAAACTTTTGTGTCACCTCGTGTTTTCAGTTTAGTGACTTGTTTACGTACACTGAAGAGGTAAATGAGCACAGCCACAGTAGAGTTGCTATGAATGCACTATTGTTAATTAAGAGCTGGTGCTGGGCTACTTAAAGAAGGGAAAGTGCAGGTTTTCTGCCAATGAGCTTCAAATATTGGTGGAAAAAACAAATGTATTTGGTAACTGCAGGTTCTTTTTTCACAAGGAAAGTCTGTCTGGGAGAAATAGCTGTAATTATGCTTCTGTTGCCAAGAAAAAAAACACTTTAAAGTAGTTAGAAGCATCTGACATACTGTACTGTAAGTGTAGAGTTTTGAAAGTTGGCTCTAGGGCACGTTTTTGTTTGTCCTTTAAATTTCTTGGAGCAGAATATCATATTTGTGTTGTCCTGCAACAAAATAACAGCAGTAACCAGTTAGATAGACAATTAAATAAGACAATTCAATCATAATGTTTAGGATTAGACTTGCTGTAATCTTGTAAATGCTGCAAATATTACAAATTCACATGGAAGGCAAAAGAGGAAATATACTCATGTAAAAATTATTATATAATATCAAACACAAATCAACACAAGATAGGTGACCATTGTTGGTCTTAATGTTGCTGACCATACATGAGCATCGCATGCATGTATGTGTCATGTGTGTCAGAGCTTGTGTTGCGACTCTTGTCTAAATGGTAAAAAGAAAGCAAAGGAGCTCAAAATATAATTAGTCAGAAAAGCCAAGACAGCAGCTGTGAATAATTTAAGATGGCAGTTTATGCAAATGGTCCAAATCTGGGACATGGTGCAGAAGGTGTTAGCGTTTTACTGCTGACGGGATGAAACAGAGCTGAGTAGTATATGAGGTGTACAGTCCGTGCATGGCCAAAATACTGCCAGCGTCACTCCATTAGTTTCACATTTGTTTGGGATGGAAAATATATCTTTTTACAAGGAAATGGCTCCTGTGTGCACGGAGTTACTGTGATGCCTCGTGCTAATGATGCATTTAAAAGCCAAAGAAAACACTTTCTCAGGAACAGCTGCATGGCCTGTGATCATCCCTGGCTTCTTTTGACTGATTGTGACACATTTAAATAAATATATCTGTCATTAATGTTGAGTTTATTTTTGTAGTTTAGTTTTGATAGACACGAAACACTGAAAAGAGGACAGATGGACAGATCGCTGTTACCTGGGGTCATTCTGCATCAGTTATTGCAAGGACTCTTGATGGCTACAGTTTCTTTTCATGAAATAGAACAAAGCTGGGAGTCTTCTTAAAACTGAAGTGCTCACCTCTAGCACAGAAACATTCAAAGTAAAATTTGATCTGAGGTGAGCTGTTGTCACCACGGCAGCATAGTGAAAGCACCTTCTCTTCAAACTTCAAGCACCTCACGGGAGAAAAGTTTGACTTCTGCTTACTTTGCTCAGAGACGACTGCATTAGAGTTTTGAGTAGACTTTAATACCTCTCTAATTAGACTCCAATTATGGAATTTTAATATGCATTATTACATGCGGTACCCGACACAGATCACCACCTACTGAATTCATTTGCTGGTGTGTAGCCATGCTCAGAGAGCTGACAGAATGGAATTCGAAATAGGAGTCAATGAGAGCGAAGGGAGTGTGTGTGCACAAGATGGAGCAAAGCTGCAGTTTTATTTGATATTCCAGTATTATCGAGCCGCTGTCATTTAAATGTAGGGGTTGACAGTTTTTGTAACCAGAGACACGGCGTATTGGCTGGATATGTTCAATAATTACTGCCCTGTAGCAATCAAGAAGAGTACTGAGCTTTAGCCAGCATAAAAGGACCATTGTGGCCATGTCTTAGATGCTGACAACCACATTGATTTGCATGAATCAAGCTTATATATGCCTATGAAGCTCAGACACAGCAATGCTCCCTTAATCTACTCAATCTTTCTTTCTGTCTTTGTCTTCCTGTTTTCTCACTGCCTCCGTTTCTCAGTGTTTTACTCCTGCCTCTCTCCCCCATGCTCCCTATCTACGCTTTTGTCTCATGTGCTGTGCTAGTGGTTTTCTCCGTTTTGACATTCAAACAGTATCCATAAATTATGCCTCCGCATCACTGCTTTGCCATTACCCTGGAATGCTATTTTGAATTCTAACATGTCAGCAAGAATGAGGTTAAAAACATCAATACCCATAAATCCCCAATATTTGAATATGGATCCCAGTACAAAGGGACTGACCACAGTAATAACAGCAGCAGGGCTAAACTGTACGCCGAAGCAGAAACCCCCTAACTCAACATTGCGGCTATTATCTGTGTGTTTCAAAGCAAGCTGGAGCTGAGTTATAGGGTTTTCTCAAGGATAAATGGATTCCAAAGCAAGATCCTTCCTCAGCAAACTGCTGTTGAATTCACTGTTAAATTAGGTATATTCAGCGATACTGAAATTCATTTTCCACTGTCAAACGTGGGGATGTTTTCCTCTGAAAAGGCATGCAAATGAGGGCAAGAGGTAAAGGCAAAAGGGAGGGACTGTTGAGGTGTAGAGGAGAAAGGCAAGGATAGATAGATGATGGAAGAGAGAGAGGAGAGAGTACACATTGTACCTGACTTCACTACTGTATTTTTCACACTTGTAGGCACCTTCTCTCTCTCTCTCTCCCCTTTGTTTCTCACGTGGCCCTTTCTCTTTATGGCCACTTCACACTCACAACAGGGGGACTATTTGTTTCTCTGAGTGGATTTGCTTCTCTCAGTGGGCATCTAAGAGAACGGGAACCAGAATGACAGAATGAGTACACACTCGAGCACACACTCTCCCGGAAACACATTTATAGACAAGTTGCGACCAATAAACAGAGTGGGATTTACACACACACACAGTCATGTGCACACAAACACACATAATCTTAATACATTAGTCCAGCTCTGCCCTATTCAGCTGTAAGATTCTTGAGGAGACAAGAATAAGAGTGACACATCCTGTAGTTGTTAGCGTGATGAAATGAGTGTGCTAGACAAAGACGTGCAAAAAAATACAGAGAGGTGATTCCTTGAAGTGGAGACATTTATTTAAATGTTTAACAATTGTTATACCATATGGAGTGTGTGAATGCCAGACAGCCAGCCTGGCTGCCATTCATTCTTGAACAAATCATGTCAGTGTCCTTTTCCTGGAAAACATTAAAAACACCCTCACTTTCAAGAGGAAGAAATAAATACATTTATTTCCTGACACTATTTGGGTCAGATGTGAATAACTATTTATGTATATGTATGTATGTATATATATATATATATATATATATATATATATATATATATATATATATATATATATATATATATATATATATATATATACAGTCATGGAAAAAATTATTAGACCACCCTTGTTTTCTTCAATTTCTTGTTCATTTTAATGCCTGGTTCAACTAAAGGTACATTTGTTTGGACAAATATAATGATAACAACAAAAATAGCTCGTAAGAGTTTAATTTAAGAGCTGATATCTAGCCATTTTCCATGGTTTTCTTGATAGTAACCAAAATCACTTAAGTTCTTACATCAATAGCTATGGCACTGTACTGCCAAAAACACTGCTTTTAAGCATTCCATGTTTTCTTTTCTGTTTGCTTTAAACACATGATACACACAGGAGTTAGTACTTGATTGCGTAACCATTGTTTTTGATGACTGAAGCCATGCGTCTTGGCATGCTCTCCACCAGCTTCTGACATTGTTCTGCTGTCACAGCAGCCCATTCCTGTTGCACAAATTCAAACAAATTTGCTTTGTTTTTGGGCTTGTGGTTCTCCATTTTGAGTTTGATGATTTTCCATAGGTTTTCAACTGGATTCAGATCTGGTGATTGAGCAGGCCAAGGCATGGTGCGAATGTTGTGGTTCTCCATCCAGGCTTTAACTGACCTTGCTGTGTGGCAAGGGGCATTGTCTTGTTGGAAAATCCAGTCATTCGAGGCAGGAAAGAGTTTTCCAGCTGATGGAAGAAGACTGTTTTCAAGAGTAGCCCTGTACATGACCTGGTTCATTCGCCCTTCACACAATTGCATTTGCCCTGTTCCACTCATACTGAAACAACCCCAGATCATCACTGATCCACCCCCATGTTTTACTGTAGGGGCAAGACAGTCTGGTTTGTAGGCTTCTCCAGGCCTCCTCCTAACCAGTAAGTTAGCTGGAGTGGGCATCAACTCAAAATTGGATTCATCACTGAAGAGAACCTTAGCCCAATCATCAACAGTCCAATCCTTGTGATCCCTAGCAAAGAGTAGGCATTATGTGAGAGCTGACAACTTCTGAGTTGTGCTATGGCTTGAATGTAAGCAGGAAACCACTCTAAGCCTTTGCATGTGCAGTGCTGCTTATGACATGAAATGGCCTCTTATATACCCTGGGAATACAATTAAGCTTAAGAATGTCAAATAGGACATAAAGTATTATGTGATCAGCTGCATTTTTTGTCGTGTTCATTGTATTATACCTTTAGTGGTACCAGGTATTAAAATGAACAAGAAATTGAAGAAAACAAGGGTGGTCTAATAATTTTTTCCATGACTGTATATATATGTATATGTATATGTATGTATATCCTTGATGTTCTATATATCCTTGATGTTCTTTAATAACATAATGCCACAAAGCCAAGTTGATGAAAACCAGCCCAAACAACGAAGAAAAATATTAATTGCACCAAAAAGAGGATTTTCTTCTATCTGCTCAATATGCAGATAATTGTTAAACTCATGTAACAACATATTTCTTTGAATAGTAACTGTAATTTAAATATTAAATTCAGGATCAGTAATGCGTTACTGCACTACTGAATTACAGACAAATGTAATTTGATTACAGTAACGTGCTACTTTGTAAATGTTACACCCAACACTGCTAAGACAAACTGCAAAATCACTTTCCAATTGTAGAATTACTGTCCATGAAATTCTGAAGTGATTTAATTCAATCTTTGTTGATTCAATAACATATTTCGATGACAACTACAGATGCTCATATAGATGACACATTCCCCAAGCCATCTTGCAGTATACAGTATGTTGGCACCAGAATTTATTTAAAAAAAAAATGTCTATAAATGTGTTTTGGGATTAGTCAAGTAAATTTTGTTTATATAACTTTACAAGCATTTAACACCCTCTATTATTTGTGTTTCTATTTTTATTTGTGATAGTACAACACCACCTATTGTGTTGACTTGGTTGTGTTCTACTAGCAGGTTTAAAGATATATTATTTTCTTAAATATTTGATCCTTTTTATCTGCTATTTTTAATGGATTTTGCTTGTGTTCTCAAGACTGAAAAGATAGATGGTGTATCTCTCAGGACGGCTCAAAAACTGCTCTTCATGAAAAGATTGATTGTTGTAGCCGCCTGTCCTAATTTATTACAAATTTCATTTGAATTTACAACACTTGAGACACATAATCTGTAATGGCCACTGTTGTACCGATGTAGGCATCTGCTATGGTCAGCCAGTTTGAGGCTGCTGTGAGGATTTATAGTTTAAGGATTTATGTAGAAATTCCTCTTCTCTCTCTGAAACTGCACTGTAACTTTGTTGTAAATATCTACAAAACCTTATATTTGTATTCACACACACACACACACCCACACACACACACACACACACACACACTCACATGCGCGCGCACACACTAAGCTTGTCCTGGGGAAGAGCTCTACCTCTTGACCCACACTGCAGTAGGGAACAGAGGAGCACATCTTTGCTGCACTGGCTGAGTGGGTAATGGGAAACTAAGGATGAAATGTGCAGCTCTACGTCGCAAGAGTTTTTTCGAGTCAGATTAGGAAGGAGGAACTGTGAGAGAACCCCCAAGCCCTTATACGCTGTGGTACATGCTTTAAAAAAAAAAAGGAAAGAAGAAGCCCAGAGCACTATAAAATAAGACCCAGCTTTCTTTATCGTGCAAAAGTATAGTTTCAGGTCTCCCACTCAACAGAGGCTGTCTTAACCTGAGTGACAAGATATGGGTTAGAAAAAAAACAAACAAACAACTTGAAATAAACTGGCTTTTATCGCTCACTCACTACACTTTAATGCACATGCATTGCTTCAAAGGTTCCATGACAGGATTTGATAGATATATGTATTTTTCTTTCTAATCATATCATTTCTGAAATAGGACTGTGGCAGGCGCATACTGAGTCATACAGGCTTGGTTTGGCACACTGGAGCAACACAGAGGTGAGATGAACCGCTGAGGTGTAACTCATAGGCCATAATTGTATTTTCTCACTAAATTGCCCAGAGGAGAAGAACAGTGGCTGGTTGGGGATTAATTCAGTCTAAACTGATTTAAACCCAGTGCATTTCAGCAGTTGATTAATCATCACCTATGAGCTCTTGATTTTATGTATCCATTAGCTTTTAATATGATTGCACTGTTTTAGAGACGTAACCTTTTCCGAGATTACATTACTTATCTGAGGCAACATGTTGGGGAAAATGAGAAGGAGAGAGTGAATGTGAGCAGAGATGTGAGGGCCTCGCTTTGCTTCCACAGTCAAATAAAGGTGAGGCTCCAGGATCTGATGCTGTTATTAATATTATGTTTTATGTGCAACAAGGGTAGAATTTTAAGTAGTTTTCAGCAGTTCATGATTCATCCAAACACTTTGGAATTCATCAGATGTTGTGCTGAGGTTGTTTGTGATGAAAGAGCGGTTTTATACTTAGCATCATCATATGAGTTTGTGTTAGTGTCAGGGCTGGAAATGTGCTGGAACACATCCAGACAGTGATCTGGGAGTAAAAACTCAGAAAGGAATAGAGTTTGGTTCAGGCACTATCTTCCTCCTAATTTTGTTTGTGTTAGGTAGCTCTTTTTCATTCAGAGAGCACAAAATTATACATAATAGAAAACTCCTAAAGGTTTATAAACTGCATCATTAGCCAGAGCTGCATCAAAATACATTTAGTGATGGGCACTAAACATGAGAAACAATCAATCATATTATCCTAAATTCTGAAACAAGCTTCTGTGCAATCCTTGAATGTTTTCCCCATGACGATGAAGGTCCCAAACCAAATGCAGTCTACTCATCTGAACCCAAACAATGGTCTTTCCTTAACTCTAACCAAGATGTGTTTGTGCCTTAATCTTACCACACCTTAATAATATCACAAACTGGATATATTTATATATTTTTCCTACAGTGATTTGTATTGAAGTGACAAAGGAAGTTGTTTTGCCCAAATTGTTTTCAGATCTGAAAATGTGAACATTCATGGTTCTGGAGGCCAGTTACAACATATATGTAACATATTTTGTCATTTCATTTGGAGGACTTATTGGCCAAATTTAGAATTTAGGAATATATATATAGGAATATAGAAATCCTGTGTTTTGCAAATATAAAGCGAAATGTGACTGTATGACATTATGATCAAAATGCTCTTTAAATGGCCACATGGTAGCGCTATCTGGACCAAAAATTAGTTACTTATTCCCATAGATTTCCAATTGAACCTACATAGGAGGGTGCTGCTCAGTCTTGCTTCCAATCCATCCCAGTGGCCACTTGTGGCATTGCAGCAGAAAATTCCACTGCGGGCAAGAGCTGTTTGTAAAAGCTGGTGACAGTACACCTCGAACTGCAAACAAGGTTGATTATAACTCTCTTTCTATCATGATTTTTTGATACATGGAGGTTTTATATATATATATATATATATATATATATATATATATATATATATATATATATGTATATATATATATATATATATATATATATATATATATATATATATGTATATATATATAAAGTTTATGGTCCCAGAGGAAACTAGCAGGCGGGCCAGCGGTGGAAACTGGCCTAATCAATGGGCTGCATAACCAGGAAGTAAATACGGAAGCCAGACAACTTTCTGGCGTATGCACTAGGCAAGCAATTCTTATTGGTTTGAATGGGTGCCCATCTTTGCATCAGTATTTAGTTCTTCTAGATAAATTTATGCTTCGTCCTTACTCTGTCTTTCTATGAAATTTATTTGAAATCTGCCCTTTTCACCTCTTTTTACTGCTGGCAGCTGAGCTGGATAGTCGGAGCAGGGTTACTGGGCCGTTTAAAGGAAAGATTAATAAATATGTGCACCAACTAACAAAACATTTTTGAAATATGAATATATTGTACAATTAACACCAGTGTGTCTCCCATCATATAGTGTTAAGTTTTATTTCCACCTTCATGAAAAGAGAAAGTTTTCAACAAACCTTTAAGCAATGTATGATGTCTGGAGAGAGGTTAAGAGAGTCAATGTCATTTTATTTCAGCTGTCTCTTTTTGTTACCACATCAGTTCTGAATTGTAAAGTTTGGTAATGTAAGCTATTCCATAAGGTTTCCTATAGTAGATATCTTGTTCTTTGTAGAGAACTTACTTTTTTTATTTAGACATTGAAAGATCAAGGAATTCACTCTACAAAGACAACATTTAAATTAAATAGATAACATATTTTCAACTGAATGACCTACAGGGAATTATGTTAAAGAAAAAAAAAAGTTTATAGATGATACATAAAAAATACACATATAATTCATACACATGTAAGTATGATTGTATTTGTGTGTGTGTGTGTGTGTGTGTGTGTGTGTGTGTGTGTGTGTGTGTGTGTGTGTGTGTGTGTGTGTAGGTACATGTTTGGATGTGTGTGTGTGTGTGTGTGTGTGTGTGTGTGTGTGTGTGTTTGCTATGCCCTCACCAAAGGGGTGGCTAGAGGCAGGTTTTTAATGAATAATTTACAAAAGAGCTTGAATTATTAAGGTAGAATTATGCTAGTCTGAGTCACCCTTAATTAGCTGACCCCCCAGTTCACTAATTTACCCTCCATTAAGAGTTCACTGAACGACCTGACCTCTGACCTCCACTAACACTCAGCAGTATTCACACTCACTTGCATTTTCCTCTTCCATGTCCTGTTCTCTGTCAGTCTGCATCTTTTATTCATCTCCCTCCCTCTTTCATTGTGTTTTTAAATTTCTTGAGTGAAAAACAATATGAATATTAGCTCTCACATCATAATGAAGCAGAAACACTATAACTCATTTTAATGGGATGCTAAATGTTGATTTCAGTCTGAAATTTCATGAATAACAGTAAGAATCTTTTTACTTTTAAATAAGCAATGTTGGTGGAGCATTTTTTAGACTTAATGAACAACATTTGCAACAGCAGTTCGTCAGTGAAAGTGACAGACTAATTTTTATATCATTAAATAATAGTTCATGATGAATAATAGTGGCAGTGGAAGGAGAGCTTTGTGTACAGTATGAGTAGGAAAACAGATTCTATGCGAGATGGAAGTGAAAACAAAAAGGACAGAGCCTATGGCAATATTGAACATTATGTAATGGAAAAAAATATTGACAAACACATGCAGAGCCAGTGATGACACAATATAGGCTTGCTGCAGAGTTGAGACTTACCTGATGTTGTCAAGATGTAGTGTATTAAAAGCATGTGGACATTGTCCTTTGGGCGAAAGACGATTGTTCATTTTGGATTATGTTTGCAATTCAAATGGGGGTCAAAGAGAATGCAGACACATCCTGTAAAGTTGCCAGAACTGATTCAAGGGAGATCTATGAATATTTCGCAAAATCAGATAACACCACATTGGTGTTGTACCTGGAACATCATAATTAATGTTGCTCCAGAACCATCGTGCATCTGACCAATCACATTTTTGTAATGCCATAACTCCACTGGCTTTAGTTTGTCTGTTCTGGGCTACTGTAGAAACATGGCGGTGCAACATGGCAAACCATGTGTAAGAGAATCCATTCCCTCTGTAGATATATAAGGCAACGAAAACATTTGTAGTTTTAGGTGATTATACAATAATGAAAACATAATTATGAATATTTGATTCCTTTTCTGCTCCTAAATCCACCTGAATTCCACTCACTAGGCCTTTAACCAATCCTACAATGCCTACCCCTTGGCCAAATGAAAAAGATAAAAGATGTAGATGTAGAAGGAATACAAAGGTTTTACACATAGATTTAAAGATCTCAAGACAAATGGTTTTACTTTGTGGTCGGAGAAGTCTGGGCTCTCTGTTGGATTTTGTATCAGTTCTTTGATGCTGGATTGGCATCTATATATGTGATCAAACCAGTAAATACAGAAGTAATGTCCACCTACAAGCCTAAGTGTTCTATGATTTTGATGAACATGTGGTTATGAATTCTAAAGCATTTCTACACACATAAATAAATTAGATAGCTGTCCCTTGTCTTAGTGAATATAATAACTCAATGATGCATCACCACCTGCCACCTCAGTAGCTGTTGTAGACAATAGACAACTTACAAAGGTCATGGTTATGCACTGCATGTAAATAAAAACTCTAAAAAAAAGGATGTAACAGATATTTCAAAATGCAAATTTGTTTGTTGTTGTTTGTCATTGATTGTTTTCCTTTGAATTGGCTATTTCTTTGATTTTACACCGTGCTTGTCTACTTTAATCACTTATGAGCTTTATGTACCTTTTGCCAGTCTGTTCTTCCCACAGCTGAATTTGAAGAAAGCGTTCACACCATGGCATCTGTGTATAAGAGCTTCCACCCAGAGACCAAATGTAGCTCAACAACAGCATCTGAATGAGATGAGAACTCAGAGTAGGACTGTAGTTGAATATTGCTGTCCATGAGAGCTATTCAAGATGTGAGCAGCCAATAACCAAAAAGAATTTTTAAATTATATTCTGTTTTTGTAATGCAAGTATTGCTCTTACTCTTGTAGTGACATATTGATTTTGGAACATTCTTCCAGAGAATGGTGTTTTTTTTCCCAAAAATATTGAAGTTATATTGGTCGCGATATGAATTCTCTACGATTCTTCACGTCATAACAAGAGATGACAAATGTCGGAGAAACTTTCATGATTACTTTCACACACCTATTGTTGTTGAAAGAAACAACATTTCATCTGTCATCAGTAAGTGTCCCTCTTCTTGAACAGTTTGCAGCATTTGATAACTATCTTCACTTTCCTTATGAAGGATAATTTACAAAGGGGTAGTGGCACACTGGCCTTCTATACCTACAGTATATGAAGCACTGATCAGCAACACCAACAACCTGCACTTGTTAGGCATGTGTGTCACAGCTGCATAGAGACAACACGTCTACTTCATTTTACAACCTGGATTTAGCAACTCGTAATGTGAGAGAGATGAACATTTCCCTTAGAGCTGGTGCTACAATTAGGTGTCATGTCATGGGCCGGTCCACTATGAGACAGTGTGGCTTGATTGATACAATTGTCTTCAAACAAAAAGACGGACAAAAGATACTTCATGCCCTGTTGTGTTGTGAGGCCTCATCTCAGTTGCAGTGGCTAGGGGAATCAAGAGCCTGGGTTAGATGTCACCAGCTGTTGGATTGTCCAGCGGTTCTGTCTTTATTCCAAGCTGTTGCTCAAGAAGAGCAGAAGGTGAAGGTGAAGGTGAAGGTGCTAACTTTTTGCTTGTCCTCACTGCCACCTGTTGATCCGGTGACTTATCTGCATTGGGAATAGGTGTTGCGTGTAAACTAGTGACATAGAGTAGAGCCAATACTGTTATTTTTCACTTAATTTTCACAAGCCATGTTAATCATTGGTCTACAAGAAACCTGACAACTTTGACTTGACCATTTCCTATCCGTACAGTGGTTCACAATTAATAATCAGCTCTCCTTAACCCATTTATTCCATCATTAACATTTCCAAATAGTGCAGCAATGGTGCTATTGGCGGACCGAGCCCAACCATATGGGCAAGCAGAACAATGTTGAAGTCTGACCTGCCAATCCTCTGGAGCCATTGTGAATCAGGAAACAAACACCTTCAAGCTTCAAAAGAGGTCAATGATAGACAAGCTAATATTTATACACTGGAAATGTAATATGACCATAATTTTAGTCTTTTGACAAAATATTAGTTTTTGTCCAATTTCATTCATTAGATTTGTGTTAGTTTTTGTCTAGATTTAGTCAATAAATGGAGTCAACAGTCAAATTGGACGGTTGCTGATTTGATTTACCGGCTCTGGCTGCATGTCGAAGTTTCCCTGGGCCAGACACTAAAACCCCAAACTGCTCTTGATGACTATTGCATCGGTGTGTGAGTCGTTGTGTTCATGGCTGAGCATAGAAATATCATAGGGCGCCTTGGTGAAGAAGCGCTGATCTTGATGAGCAGGTCGACACCTTACATGGCAGCCTGTGTCATCAGTGCATGAGTGTGCGTGTGAATGAGTGAATGTGTCATGTGTGTTCAAGCACTGTGAGTGGTCGGTAGACCAGACAAAACGCTACATAAAAGCATGTCCATTTACAAGTCCAATTTTTGAAGTGTACAGTTACCATGGTTACATTTACTGTTCTTGTGTGTCATGAGGTTAATGGAAGAGGAACTTTGGCTGTTTGAAAAGAACCACTCTCTGCTGTTCTCCCTCACCTGTCATTACCACAGCTACCTGTTTTCTTTACTGCTGAGAAGTAGCAGAAGCTGGCTTCACTTGCATGGTCACTATGATACTGTTTATTGTCAGGGTATAGATTAATTTGAGAAAGCTAAAATATCACATAATTTATTGATATTACCTTAGCAGATATGTGGAAGAAGATTTACAGTAGATTGTTGACTTAAGTGCCTTAAGGGGCTTTACAATCTTTAGAGCATACAATAGTCTCTGACCTTAGACCCTTGACTTGAATGGAAACTCCACCCAAAAAAATGCTTTAACAGGCAGAAAAATGGAAGAAACTTGACTGAGGAGGTATCCCTCGATCAGTACAGATAGAAATGCAATATATGTTGTGTGTACAGAATACATTCACAGAAAATCATAGTATACATGTGCAATTATAATGACAGAAAAATGTAGATTGTCAAACCAGGGGGAAATTGACGAGGAGTAGGATTGTAAGTAGGATTTGAGCCAAACCACCTCCTCTCCAATATAGAGAGGAAGTGGTGTGGAAAGAGGACAGACCACACAAACACTGAAAAGGACAAAACCATTCAACAGAGAGGAAAAACAAACAAACACACAGAGGGAGAGAGAGAGAGAGAGAGAGATGTGACAACATGCAAACAAGGGACAGAAGGGGAGAGGCTGAATCTCCTTGAGGACAAAGATCCAGATCAACTACATGGTTTTTCCTGGCACCAAATGGTGGTGATTCACCATCATTTGAAAAACAGTTCACAGGATACAAATTAAGCCTCATCAGAATGTGGCCCCATTACAGGGCAGTTGCATTGTATTAAAGTTTGTTTTTATGAACACAGTTCACAGCCAGAGGCAGAACATTTCAGCCTCTTTCCAGCCATTGTGGGTCAAAACCACTGGCTCTGTGTTTATTATTATTATTATTTATCACAATTTATTATTTTATTATTATTATTATATTTTTGCTGTTATATTTACACGAATGAATGTGAAAAAGAAATGTGACTTTAGGGCCATGTAGACAATCCTACAGATCTTTCAATATAGCATCAATATGAATTAAATAGAAGACTAATACCAACTTGTCTGTCAGTGGGGTTGTTTTGTAAGCTCAAGCTAATTTTAACCGAACTGAACTGGAGGAAATTTCTTCAAGGAAAATTGTTTATTTTCTTCCTTTGCTTCCATTCTGGGATGTGGACATAATCAGGCACAACAACTGCGGTCATTGCATGTTAGAAAACTGTGAAGACGTGGAATGATTATATTGTGTTAGTTTTTGCTGACAATGACCATTTTAAGTGGTGGCAGCTTGGAAATTGGCGGGGGGGGGCCCTCAAAAATTAATATATAGGAAAAAACCCTTAACAAGTGGGAATGAGAATTCATTGATTAAAGATTTTATTAATAACAATGCCATTATCGATCCTGCTAATTGATCAGCTTCTTAACGATTCTTTTATTGATTCCCGAACAAACAAAGAACAAAGAAGGCCAAGGTATTCTGCGTCTTCACAACTGTTTTATCATTGAGCCTAAAGGCAGTGATGAGAAAGGATATTTACCTTCAATAATAGATGTGCTACTCAGTTGGGAAGCAGTGGCACTTGTGCGTAGTTAGGCCTGTGTTAAGAAGTTTCAAAATATCGCTGGTGTTTTGACCCTTCCTTGAAATTCATCATCATTTAAAAGACATCAACTTTATATCATCTTCCTCCTCTCCACCATAACTTCTTGTCCCAAGTTTCCAGCAGCGTAGACACGACTTGAACAGTCAGATAAACATGCTGAGATCGATGAAAGGAATTGATAAGCTCTGAAGCATACGATTGAACGAACAATTTGGAACCAGTTTTCAAATGGAGCTGGCCCCTGATTCCCAACCTTTTCAACGACTGGATAAGGGACTGACAACCAGGAGGGAGAGATGTCCCAGGATGGCTGAAAGTCCAGCACAGAGAAGCCTTAGTGCAAATGAGGAAAAGAGAGGGAGAATCTGCTTGCCTGTGTGGTTATGTAGTGTGTCTTTTATATTGCCACTTCCTGTCTCAATCTCATTAGGTTGTAGATGAATTAAGTTGATAAATCTGCTTCTTCCAAAAACATCAGATACCAGAACCAACAGAAGCATAATGTCACTGAATGGAAGATACTTATTGTAACACCTTGTTCAATAGCTAAATCATCTTAAGATATATATTTGGGTAACAAAGGAAACAGTTTAACAATCAGGATCTGGAGCTACTGTGAGTGATTCAGACCAATCGATGTATAAGTCAATGAATAAGATGTTTATTTGTCCATTCTTTTGTCTGTCGCCTTATTGTTAAGATTTCATTTATGATGAAAGACGTAATACATTTTGTCGTGCAGCTGTAGGTGAATTGTCAGTATTGAATGTGTTGCCCTTGGAGGGAACATGAACATGTCAGTCCACTGATCCTGCCAGTCCTTCAGGGAGAATGGAGAACCAGAATGAGGTGGCTTTCATAAAGAGGTGGGTCAGTTGTGTATGTTGAAGTGTGTGCTTGTCACCACAGTCTCAAGGCTCCTGCTTAGAGACACAGAATGAGTTCATGTCAAGAGGCAGTCCCTTGCTTAATATGGAGGAGGTGGACCCCATCTGGAGTCCGGTTGGGGGAAGTAGTAGATCTGTTGTATGCTGCGGTTCTCATAAGGCCTAAGGACTAGACACCCTTGGGGGTTGATGCAGTCACGATGCTGCCTTATACTTTTCTTATTGTCTGTCATATCTGTTCTTCACTGACAAGAGAGATTTGGGAAGCCGGGGATCACTTTGGTGCATCTATGATTTAAAAGTAGCAGTGCATATCAAATTGAAAAAATCAGCATTGTGAACAAATGCCAGTATAATCACTTTGACAAAAGGTGTTATTGATTAATGATGTCAGATGTGGTGACATTCCCAAAATCTCATGATGTGCTGGGCCAGTGATTTATTATATTTATTTACATTGTAAGTAATACATATCTTCAAAGCTTCTGAGAGTGTGTTGTTAATGAAAGGGATTCCTGTCCTTGATTCATAATGCTACATTGTATTTTGCCTTCCTACGCTGTGGAGGTTACTGGGGAAACAATTATGGCCGATTCTTCCAGTGCTTGGCAGAGTAGTAATAACTGACCGATTGGTGGCACTTTCAAGGCTTTAGAAGCATTAGCTAAGTGGGATAAGCAATAATAATAATGTTAATAGTATTCACTTGATAAAGTCGCAAACATAGATCTTCATGAATGAATGATACGCCGTACCAATTGCTCTAAGAAAGGGGATTAGTGTTCTGTTACCATAGAAAATGCGACCATAAACAGAGCAAGGCATCATGGGGGCTAGGAATAAGGTAGATTAGATTTCATGTAATGGGAGGGTAGCGGTACGGGTAGTGATCCTGGTTTTCCTTTTCATTTGCAGACACATTGTTCAGTGAAATAAAGTGGTCTACACTACATCTTCATGCTCTTAAAGAAAAAAAAAATCTGATTGGGATGGCTGCATGCACTGTGACAGGCTGTGACAAAGATAGTTTTGCAGCCAGCCTAAATAAGGTTTGCCTCAGTTTCCTCGTTTATTGATTGGCGCTATTATCTGCTTCCATCGTCTGTCTGGGGTTTCTGTCAAATTGTACAGCTGCAATATCACACTCAGTGTGTCACTTCAGCTTTCACAGTTTACAGTTAGACAAGCAAAAACCAATTTCACTTTACATTTCTCTTTGGAAAACATTTTCAATTCACAAAAGATAGAAAATCCCCCAAATTGTGCTTTAGCCAGAATCTAAATGGGATTTTTATTATTTAGCAAAAGCAATGATGTGCAGTGTCATTGTACATTAAGTGTTTCTTCTTCTTTTTACTACTATATGAATCCAATGCAGTTCATTTTGATTCACAAATTCTGTTAGTGGGTGGGACAAGAAGACAAGGACATATGATAAAAATTCAGCAATGATTGATATGCACAACTAGTTGCCTGTTTATTTTTTCATGATTAATTTTCATGATTAATTATGGTTTTAATTACTGCCAGAATGTCCGCATCAATATTCCCCTCTCAGTATTGCTTGTCAGTAAATATATATTCTTCCGACTCTGTTGCAAAACCAGTGGAAGTCATAGCTAAAACCACTGTCATATATGCTTTATTTGAAACTTCCCATTATTTTAAAATTAGCTCCCACTGATCCCATCCTCCGGTATATAGAGCAGGCATGTCTATCATGTTTCTACACAGTGGCCCCAACAAACTCCAGGGTGTTTTGAAGGGATTAACTACAGATTGAGCTTTGCTTGCTTGAAGCTAACAGAAGTATGTCTTGTTGTGTTAGAGCGCAACAGAGCTCATGCTCATGTAGTTGCACATTCTGCAGTGGTATGTCTGAATGTATGTGCATTTCTCAGTATGAGGTTTAGTGTGTATTTGTTGCATTTCCACCCCTGTCACTCATTCCCCGTGGTGGAATAAAAGCACAAAAGGCTCCATCTGAGACCAGTGTGTCAGATCCCTGGTCTCCATCACTGTAGAGAAAAGCAGAACAAGCTCCACAGCAAACAGAATAATTAATTTTCTATCAAAGGAGATCACGCCATCAAGGGTTAAGAGAGGCTAGCTCCGGAGGGAGCATGTGTTAATGTCGTTTATGACTTTACAAATTATGCATTATAGGCAGGAGCAGAATGGAGACTCGAAACATAATTGCATTGATTCCTCACTGATGGCTACAAATAATGACATTTCTCTTGATCCAGGGGAAGAACAGGATGGGTTGTAAGGCCCAAGGGCATGCACGAAGGCTCTTACATGCGCTTAGACTCTAGCTCATGATGCCTTTTAAAAACATTATATCACACAGGCGCGTACACACATACACGCACCAAAAACATTTGCCTACATACACATTCAGGTCATCATCTTCTCCCATCTAGCCCAGATACAGACGAAACACACACTGGCACTCGTGTAGAACACAGACACACAAATCTACACACACAGACTTATTGCTTCATCTCCTCCCTAGCTCTTAGTTTCCCCTGGAGGGTTCAGTTTAGATGAAATGTCAGTTTTAATGGAAATGGCAATGGAATAACAAAAAGCATGTTTTCTTGTATTGCATTCCAGTGAAGAAGAAAAAGGTGTTTCTGCTGGATGGCACAACTTGGGCATTTACTAGTGGCTCATATGGTATGTAGTGTTAAATTCTGCCCAAAGCAAAGGACTTTGCTTTTATAGCTGTCATTTCAGAGCGGAGAGTGAAGTTAGACTGTTTGTCTGAGGTGCACTAAATTATGTAGAAATGGGGAGAGGGGTTAAAGTGTCACATGAATACACCAAAGTGTTGTCTTTGGCAGATGAATCCATTTGTACAGGCCATCCTGTTCACTTTTCAGCCATTGTCCCATATCTTTTCTTGCATTAGCGGTAAGGAACACTACAGTGGTGCTTGGAAGTGAAAGATCAAGAATAGAGAGGATGTCACTGGACAGGTGTGTCAGTCTTCATAGATGCTATTGAGCAGATAGGTCTTGTCACAGAGACACAGACGCTCATCTCTCACCCTTTTTAAACATGATAAGGGTACACCCGTTATCGCTGTGCACATATCTCCATGCTCTCTTTGGATGACTGCTGTATCTCTGCATCTTCAGAAACACGTTTCTCTTTGAGAGAGCATATCTCAGGGGCCGAACCTTATCGTTTTATCACTCATCATCACAGCTTCAAAAGCCCAATCACATGTTGAGGACATAAGGGGATGCACTTATGCCACCAGTTGGCTTTCAACATGTTCACTCTCAATAAGCCTCTCTATATGACACCTAAAATCTCTGATTCTGTCATTGTTCCCCAATTGTTCCATTTCCTTCTATGCTCAAGCATTTCTTTTTTCCATCCTCCTCCCTTGGCTTCCTCATTCTCATGACCCAAAGCAGCTATTGTGCATCACTTTAACTGGCATTTGTATGTGTGTGTGCACATTTCTGACTGGGTAACACCAACTCGCCTTTCTGTTTCTGCTCCATTAACTCCCTTTTCTAGTCTTTAGCTTTGTTTGGATTGGTGTCATGCCCCTAATCCCCACACTGCACATGAAAATGGACCCCCTTCTCCTCCACACCAATTCCCCTCTGCTCTGCTATGCATGCATTTTCTTCTGGTCCTTGTAGCCCCACTTGTCCCAGTCAGTCACTTTCTTTTTCTGCCACCTTTTTTTTTTTTTTACCTGCTTAGATAATCACAGTTTTTTTTCTTACTTAGTGTTAATATAACTCCACCTTTTTTTAATTAGGTATCATATTTTTTTTTATATTTGCCTTGGGATATTTACACCTGTTTTGTAGGAAAGAAAAATTGAAATTAAGTGAAACCACACTGAAAACAGGTGGAATTATCACAGCCCATTTGGCAGGAATTCTTCCCTCTTCTTAATTAAAATAGGAATTACGACACATTTAAAAATGTATATGAGACTAAATGACTCGTTAAGGTGGACATTTCTTGCAGTGCATTCCCTCTCTCTCCTCACTTCCTCTGTTCATCTTTCTGCTTCACTAACCACTTTCACTCACAGCCCTGCTCCCTGCTCTCATCTGACAGTATCTGCTGACGAGGGTGAAAGTTGGAGACAGGGACAGAGAACCTTCAATCCCTCTGTCTGTCCACGCTGCCCTCCTTATTCTTTTTTGTTACCTTCATTTTTTGTCCCCATATAGCATTGCTACCATGTTCTCCATTAGACATGGCACAAACATGTTACACTAAATCAAAAATATTGACAGCGTTGTTTAAAATATAATATACTCTACTCCTGTCAGACAACCAGTAAGTAAGGTGTATCACCCCTCTTGTCTTCCTCTGAAATCCTCCTCTTCATCAGTGTCCTCCTCTACCTCTCTGCCTCTTCGTCTATCTATGATTCCTTTTCCATCCTTGTCGCTGAGAATGAACAGGAATCCCCCAGTTAACCAGTCAGGTTGTCCCAGTGCTCTGTGTTCAGTACCAGGACAGACACAGCCCAAGGTGACTGTATGTAGAACACTCCTCAGGAGATGGGGAACACCTGCTCGGACACACACACACACACACACACATGCACACATGCATCAACAGGATATCGTTCACTTTGTTCCCCATCAAAAGTAGCAAACCTGTAGCAAATTGTAAATTGTCATTGCGGGCAAAGCCTTTTGGTTCCTTTAGTTGTTTATTTTGGCGTTTATACAAAGAGACAGGTCAGGCATGATTAACCCTGTCCTTTTCTTTGGTTGATGATATTTTGAGTTGTGATCTTTATCTCCATATACCTTTAAAAGGTCAATATGGGCTATGATAACTGGTTTACGCAACATTGATCTGCTATTGAACCTGATTGTTGCCAGACGGCGCCCAGCAGGTGGCCTTGAGGCATAATCAATTTATCAGCAACTTTAATCGACAAGGACCTCTGCAATAAAGGCAGACAGTGTGTCCTCAGGTAATCCAATAGAGCCAGCCTCTGACACACACGTCTGTCTGTGTTTGTGTGTGTGTGTGTGTGTGTGTGTGTGTGTGAATGTGAACATTTGTGTGAGTCTGTGCTTGTACTAGTTATGTGTCTGTTTTCTCTTCCCTTTATGTCTCCATGAGACATAGTAGGTAAAGTGTGCACCATATTTCATGCAAAAACCTTAACTTTGATAGTATTCAAGCAAGGGAGCCGATGCGCCTGTTCTCCATTCTCTCTCCCTTTATTTTTCCACTTTTTGCCCTCTCTCTCCACCTCCACATTCACCATCCATATCTTGTTGTGTAGGTGAAGATGAGTTATAGTGGTCACAGCGATGCTGCTGATAGATGAAGGTGAACTCAGCTCCGGCCTGCACCAGGAGACTTTAGAGGACACAGAGGCTGCCATCCATCCTCCCAGCCACCTACATATCCCTAAACTTTGACTGCACACTCTGTAGTGCATACTGGAATTTCTACTGTGCACTGTGTAGTTTTATGAAGTGCCTTGGTACACAAACACACTGTAGCATCCTGCTATACCATACATCAAGAAATTTCTGAATAAACTGTAATTCGGTGTGTCAGACTGTCAAGGCAAAGCATCGCTGTGTCTCCTTCAAATGTGATGTGTTGGCAGGAAAGATTATAAACCAGAGGTGTACACTATCTAAGGTATCATTCCCACGCTTCATGCATCAAAAAATATTTATGAGTTCACTGTATACAACATGATTTAAGCTTCGCTTTTCCAAAATCCTGTGTAGCAGCACATAACCTCCAGTTTATTACCCCATTCACATCCAGTGGCTGGTTGCTCTAATCAACCCGACTGTTAACTCAACATATCCCAGCTTCAGTGTTCGGGCAGTTCATCTTGTCATGGTTTAAAGGACACCGGTTCTGCTCGTATTATCAGTATCCTACTTCAGTGCCACACCTGCTCCTTTATCAGCCACACGATAGCAAGGATGGTGAGCGGTGCCCCTGGGAGAGCCCTGAGTCCCACTTCCTTATCCTGCGCGCCCAGGTGTGGCCCTCAACCACATCCGCTATCGGCAGGAAATTACACGCACCTTAAGCCCATTACCACTTCAAAAGGAACAGGCACAGGGAAGTGGAGTTGGGTCTTCCCATTAGTGCCCTGCAGCATGCAGTTGTGCTGTACCTGTTCCCCCTCTCAAGAAATAATTAATAATGGGAAATTCATTAGGCTGGCAACAAATAGCATATAGGTCATCCAAGGGTCTGATGGTGTAGGTGAAGAAAGGTGCTACATGTAAATGTCAATAAGTCTTATAGCATACACTCTATTGAGTTGTAAATCTATGTATACAGAAAAGGTGTATGAGAAAAAATCCTTCTCAGGATTTATTGCTTCTCTTGCAAAAGCTACAGATTAGAATTATTTATTGCTGCGCATGTTGCATTTTTTGACTCATGAGTAGACTCCATTTTCCTGTCACCTGCAGTTTTGATGGCACACCAGAAAGCCTGATTATACTCTCTCCTGTAACTAGATATTTTACCACTGGCTGACATGCACTGCAGTTCAGTATAAAAGATGCATATCCATCAGTGCTAGAAATGTTTACATGTAAATGAATGGATGTGTGAAATGAGAAAATGGTGGGTAGGGAGAGGGAGTTTGAGGCTCAGGAGGAGAAAGTTATCACCGCTGTCAGCAGAGTTGATCTGCGTGTCATCATGGCTGCTACGTTAGTTTAGGATCCATCACTGCAGAGGAAATGTTCTGTCGCAGTCACTATGGAAACAGAATCAGGAAGTACAGACAGTGCTGCCCCAAAGTAGACAGAGCAGGGTGGTGAGGACACACACAAAATTGAAATTTCTTCCAAGTGAAGAAAAGAAATAGAAAAAGAGATGCAGAGATATGCTTGGTTGGACAAGCAATGCAATGCTTGACTGAAATGATTAAATTGTAACTGGCGGCTGAAGTGTGTGTGTGTGTGTGTGTGTGTGTGTGTGTGTGTGTGTGTGTGTGTGTGTGTGTGTGTGTGTGCTTGTGTGTTTGTTCGAGCACATATGCTTCCATGTGTGAGTGTTTATATTTTGTATGAGTCAGTGCAGAGGAGATGAAAGCATCCTTGGGTGTCATAAAACATTAAGGTCTTGTACTAATCTGGCTCTCATCTCTCTCTGTCCCGGCTAAACTGACTTGCCCCTGGGAGAGCCATAATGCAACACACATGCTCAACCTGCTAAATATTTCAGTTGGAAACTTGGCCCCATGTTGGCACAAGATCCACTCTGACAAAGGTGACATACTTGGCTTGTCATCATTAGGAAGTAAGAATTGAATTATGATCCCCTTACATGAAGGAAGGATATCAGGACCAGATCACGCATATGGCTCTGGTTCCAGCAGTATATGTCAAAACAATCTTCCATCTTCTTCCAGTCCTCAACTCCACCCTTCAAACACATCCAAACTTGGATCAGGAAACTTTCCAGTACAGTGTGTTTAAAAAAAAGAAAAAAAAAAAATTTCCTGTGGCTATGAATAGAGTGGTCAGTCATTCCATCAGCCCCTCAATCTTCCTTTATAGTTTGACATTCATGAAGGCAAAAGATGGTAATGGGACTACTGGTCTTGGCACCTTCTGCTATCAGCTGACAGACTGTACTGTGCTGCGCCATAATTGCAATATTTTTCATAAGCAATGACAGTAACAGAAAATGCCTTTGCCCAGACCAAGCACTCTTAGTCAGGATTGTTGGCTTGTTATCTAACTCCAGATAAGGTTCATACCTGTGGGACATCCAAATGACAGGAATCTTTGTGAGGAAGATTGTAGAAGCAAAATTCTCAGATTATCCATATTGTTATCCTGGTTGGTATAGTTGGCAAAAATAATTTACCAGTGTTTAGATTTTAAAAATCTATATAATCTAGATCTATAACTGTCTATGTAAATTGAATATATTAACCATCAGCTTGTACAACTGAGGAAAGAAACCAGCTAAGAAACTAGAATTTTGTTTTATAAAATTGTTTAATGCCTCAAAAAAAAAAAAAAATCCACAATCATTTTAATATTTAACTTTTAAATATACCACATCAAAACTATGAATATACTTGTAAAGGTTAAGTTTAAAGGTACAATATGTAAGAATTGTAGCTTAAAACATTCTAAAATTGTCAACAGAATGTGAACAAATAAAAGTTTGACATTATGCCAAAGACATCTATGTATTGGTTTGTACAGATATATGTTAGCATGCTAACCAGCTAGCCCCAGGCCTGAAAACCTCTTAGTCCCAGCTGTTAAAAGATCCTGTGCTAGCGGTGTAAAAAACACCTCTCTGGCTAGCTGCACAGCTAACTATGCTTTTTAGCGGCCCCTCGTTTACTTCAAGTGAGTACTTTTGAGTGTATTAACATGTGAGGACAGAAGGATATACACCAGCGATGCTCATGGGTTGCTATCTCTCATATTCTTTGCAAGCAGGGTGTTCATGCTTCTGGACTCAGCATGATTTAAGCTTTTTCATGGCTAAAGACTCTGATTTCTGGGACTCACTGAGTATTGGCAGTGGAGAACACCCGTACTCTTGTATTTTCTAATGTTATTAATTAGAGACAAAAACTATTGTTTTGTTTTGTGTTGACGAAAGCAAGCTGGTTCTTATCTGCCATCACAGTTTGGAACGTGTCAGGTTTAACAAATGATATAAAGTTTTGTTTAACATATATGATCAACAATAAGGGAAAAAATCAGCGACATTAATCAAGAATTGCAATTTTCAGCAAAAGGATAAGGTCACGTTCATTTAGGCAAAGCCATGTGAGAAGACAAGACTGTAAACATCCATTCACTTGATCACTTTTAGCACAAAGTGAGAGAACATGTGTTCGTAAGGTTAAACCAACTACTCCAACATTGTGTTTTGGTGCTTGACAGATACAGGGAGTTCTGTCCTCACTTGAAATTGATAAATTATGTATGACATAATTCCCAGTACCATATTTAAATTGAATCATCTGAAGTGTATGCAGTTTGGTCCATATATCACCAGCACATTACTCTTTATACTGAGTAAGCACAGATTCTCTGAGCATAAAAATGTTGACCTTTTCATTATTAAGAAATACTTCCCCCACAAAAACCATAGTTACAGAATAATGTACATGCATTTCAAGACCAAGGACTACTCATTTGTTTTTACCGTATACCTTTCTTGTCAGCCTATTTTCTTCCATATCAAGTAAGCAATTCTATAACTGGCGGTATACATATCTTCCAGCAAGCCTTGCATGGTTCCCAACCCATTTGCAATGGAAGGGCCATCATTTACTATTAGTCTTTTACACCAAGGTCATTTTCTACAGGTCTTATATGTTCATCTCTCACTAAGGTTTTCATGAATGTCTTGACCCAGAGTCTTTTCATAGTAGGATATCAGCACAAGTCTGAACAGAATAACATAGAGATGTGCTGTTTTTGTGCTCCAACCATTTACAGGATTCAGAATTGCTTTGGGATTGTTATGCGCGGTGCAGTTTGTACAAATGCAGATGCTCTCAGTACTCAGTCTTCTGTAAATCAACATGCAGTTAGTATTGAAAAACTCTCAGTACGCACCATTCTACAAAGAAATTGTTAATGTGCCTCTTACTGTTGCTGAAAGATGGCTGATCTTGAACCCTGTATCTTATACATCCTCTTTCTTTAGGTGTTGGCCATTTACCCAAGCCTGGCATTATTACTACTACTTCCATTTGCAGTCATATCATCATGCAGCATTCTAGCACCTAGTGTTCAACTCAAATTGTGCAAAACCTGGAGTCCCCATTCATTTAATGGAACTGCCTCTCGTTTCCTCAATAAAGAGAAGCATCAGCATCTTTCAGCTGGTCTGCGGGGCTCATTTAAAGGGCCTCAGGCACAAGATGCTTTATCTCTCCACAGGCTATGCTTCCTGCTGATAATTATCCTACAGGCTTTCGCACGACAATCCAACATTTTCTGCTCAACAGTGAGTCGCCTGTGGATTCTCCATGATTCTTGTCTTTGGGGGGATTATGTGGGGGTGTTTCAGTATCTGCCTGCAGGAGTTGCTGGTGTAGAGGACGCATTATAATGGGCTGTAGAGAGGAGTAGATGATATTAACAACACATATATCTACATCAGCATTAACCCCAACAGCCAACTGTGTCTGTGTCTTGTACATTTCCTGGAGAAAAGATTGATCAACATTAGATGTAAATACACGTCTCTTTCACCACATCAGCGTTGTTTAAAGGTTTATAATAGAGAGACAGGTAAATCAATTAAAGTAATGCAGTAGGCTGATGTCCCTGTGTTTTTATCTGGCAGTAGATGCAGTCTATTGGGGATGATGAGATGATCTTGCTTTGTTGTCTTATGCTAATTTCTGTGTAATTTATTGTTACTGGCACACGTTATTGCACTTAGATGTCTTGGCAGAGAATCTCTATCATTGGGCAAATATTTCTTGCTTTATCTCCAATTTGAGCGTATGTTTTTTGCTTTTACTTCACTGAGGGTCTGTGGTTGTGCCCGTCATTCCTACAAATTTCTGTCTTGAATCTAGTATTTTACTTTGCTGCTATGTTTAGGTTTGTGGTTGTTAAAAGATCTACGGCCACAACATTAAAAGGAATAACAGGTGAAGTAAATAACAGTGATCATCTCGGTACACTGCAATGTTCTGCTGGGAAACTTTGGGTGCTGGGATTCATGTGTATCAAGTACACCGCCCACGGCAACGGTACTCCCTGATGCCCCCATCCCCCCCGGCAGGACAATGCGCCCTGGCAAAACCCAAAGCTCGAGGTGAGTTCCTGGCCTCCAAATTCCTCCAGTTCCAATCTAATTGAGCATCCATGGGCGATACATGGAGACTCAAAGTACTGCAACCCTGCCCTGCCAGGTGAGCACACATCGTGTAGTGCTATTGCTATGATGGGGTGTACTTGGTCTGCAACAGTGTTTGGGTGGATAGTGCGTGTCAAATGGCATCCAGGTGAATGTCGGGACCCAGCAAAGCCTTCTTACAGAATTTTCAATGTAATTCACTTCATCTGTCTTTTTAATGTTGCGGCTGATTAGATAGGCTTGGTTTTCTGATGTCGTTTGAGACAGGCTTTTACTTTTCTGTGTAGATTTGTATCCAGGATGTCACCAGCCCTGTACCACTAGACCCCTGCCCAGGGCCTTTAGTGGCAGATCTTTAATAAAGAGTGAGCCTCCTGGAGTGTTAGTTATGTTTTAGAGAGGAGAGATTGGAGGTTTGAGGGTGTTGTAACAAACAGTCGTCTCTCTCCTTGCTCTCAGTGGGAGCTAAGCAGTGTGATGGATTAGGCATGAGGAGTGTCCGTTGGTTTAATGGCAGGTCCAAGGCAGCCTGAGGAGATGGTTTTAATCATATTTGCCTCCTCATTACCCTCCCGTCTGCTGCCTTAGTGCTGCGCCGGGATATCAATGGCAGCCAACTGCCCCCCCCTCGCTCATAGAAGAACAACACGTATCCAAATACTGAATGCTATAAACGCTTCTCATGAACCGGGGCCATCTTAGAAAGCTTTACTGTGTTTACAGACGCTGGCAAGGAAAGGCAGCCACACAGACAAAAGCTGTATATACACAAAATTCCCTTGATAAGTTTAATACAGTGTAAATGGTGCTGAATTATGTAAAAGTGTTAATAAGTACACACATGAGATCTCCCTTGTTATTCTTGATGTAAAAATGGCTATTGTTATATCTAAAGACAACAGCCACAATTTTTTTCTTTACAGCAACCCAGATAAGATATTTTGATGCCACAAAAAGAAAGTCGTCATGTATGACATTACAAGAGGAGTTTTGTGATTCAGAATTAGCATTGAGGAGCGATGGCTTTTCCATAATAAGCAGAGAAGTGACCTTGACAACAGTGTATTGGGGATAGACAGCTGGTTCTTATCTCCAAGGAGACCTGCTGGAAGTCTGCTGTGTGACAGTGATGCCTATCATTCATTTAGCCGCGACCTCAACCTCCTTCACTAACATCCCAACAAATACAGTCTAACAGCATTTAAAACTGGGTGAGGAAAGTGCCTTTCAATGCTTAAATATATTTACGCAACAGCAGAAGTTGTGCCTACCTCTGTGAAAGTCAGATTATATGAGTAGCACTGTCTGTCTTCCTTTAGACTCCCTCTTACTTTAATTGCACTAGTAAGCCTTCAGCTGCTTCATTTTCTTTTTGGGGGTTGGTTCAAACAACCCAATTGATTATTGCAGCTCAAGACCTGGCTGGTTTTTGGTTTTGGGGCTAATCAAAGAGTTTGTTGGGCCTCTGCGTTGAGGTTTTGGGGCATGGGGATTTAGCTCTAGCACCACACACGTAAAACAACAATAAAAAAAAAAAGCTCAATACTGAAAAAACTGGTAGCTATTTTAGCTTGCTATCTCCCCTGTCAATTTGGATTTACTGTATCTCCCCTAAATTTGTTCTGTCTCCCTCTTAATCTTGTCTTTCTGTATTTTCAGGGAGTGCTTCATTCTTTCAGGCCCCTTCTGTCATTTTTCTGTGGCTTTTTTTTATTGAAACGTCTCCCTGCTTGTTGCCGTGAGCAGTGTGAGGGGGCTAATTGCATTTCGAGCAACCTTGTTAATGACAACGTTGTAATGGCTTTCAGCTATTATTGAATTGACTTTCAACATTGCCATTTTAGTTTACACAACTGCCATTTGCTTAAAAGCTTTGCCTCTACTTCTGGACAAGCTGGCATGGTTTAATATGTGCATGTGATAACAGGTTTAATGCTGTGAATAAAATGAGTTTCCAGAAGACTCCATGGGGGCAGATTTTTCAAGTGTGTTTTGGCATCAGTGCAGTGCATATTATTTTATGAAGTGTGCAGGTGTCACTGTTGTTTGTCAATAGAAATTGTTCTTTGGGGGATGAAAACCCAAAAGTACTAAAAGTCCATTAGAAGAGGTTTATGGTTATTTCTTTACTGCATATGTTAGACTTTATTCATTAGGAAATGCAATGACTTCCCAGCAATGAACTGCAATAGCAATTGTTTGTATGTAAGTGAAGTTAATTGTAATAGTTGATGAAATATATATATATAATTCTAAAGTACTGGAAATCAGCAAACATATTTGCATGTTTGCCATGGCTTTTCACAATTTATGTCCATCAGTTTCAATTAAAACAAATGTAAATATAATGGACATGCACATTGCATTATTCTGTATTTCTGCACCCACCATCACTAACTTCACTTGCATCACACTCTGTTAAACTAATACACTGAAGCATATTAGTTCCACCTTTTTGCCCGAGTGTTTCATTGTGCCAGTGTTTATATGCGCACACTCATCCACAGGTACTCAAAACAACTTGTATTATGAACTGCATGACTAAACTTCAGGGCAATAAACCGTGAAAAGGAACGGGGAGCTGAAATAATGATTACTTTTATCACTCTGTGACTCCTCCAAGACAATCCGCGATCGTTCTGAAAGACGCGGTTCATGTTCTCACCTCTCTCCCACGCTGCTCCTAATTCTGTTTCCTTCAGTAATTGATGAAAGAAAAGAGCTCTTACTGTTGATACAGAAAATATATCTTTATATCACCTTTTTACTTAGATTTAGAAAAGATATCCTTTCATGCACAGAACTAAAGCACTTTTGAATCTGCATAAAAAATCTTAAAACCTAGAAGGATATCGATGTAGTATTTTTACTTATTTACATTTTCTGTGTGGCTGTTTATGTATATGTGCATTTTTTATATGCAAGAATATTTGTATGTGTGTGTGTGCGTGCGTGTTTTCGTGAGGGCATACTGTTGCTTATGGTGTTGTGTGTGTGTGTGTGTGATTGACAGTGGTGCCTGTTGGGTGTGACAATGTGACAGAGTGTGCTGATCCCTCGGCTGGCCCTGCGTCACCACATTCCCCCCCCTGCACTTCCTTCATCTTCAGCTCTGTATTTATCTTACTTTTCATTCCACTGGGCAAATATGTCTAGGTTGTCTTAACTTCCTGTCTTTTTGTTGTCCTCAAAGTGTTTTATCGCTATTAGCCATCTCAGTCTAATCCTTCTCCCTCATTCCTTGTCACCATGGGAGTGCTTCAGTTTTCCCTGCAGAGGACAGCAGAGAGAGCGCATAATAGTGAGATAGTTTTACCCTCTTCATCCTTGCACACTGGTTTTGTTCATGAGTGAGGATGGATGGAGAGAATTAGGGAGAGAAACATTTGATTGTTGGAGCCAAAAAACACCAGGAGGACCGCCAGTTTTCCAAGATCACAAATGTTGCATCAGAGCTTCAACAGGACTCATTCACTTGATCTGTTCTTGTCGAGCGGTTGTCAGCTTGGCTCTTTCTTTCCAATTGACTAACCATTCTTTCCACATGATGGACGATTTAAGGCCTCACTGATAGGATGATGGGCCTCAGGTGTGTCCAGGTCTAAAGCTGGATTTATTCTTCCACATCAGGGTGTTGCAGAGGCTCCTGGAGGTGCTGTCAAATCTGAAGTGCAGAGCCAAAAAAATACAATGATTCTACAGAGATACCACATGAAGAAAGGCTTGGTAATTAGTGTTTTTTGTAACGGTAGTCAAATTAATGTTTTCGATTTAGCAAAGCTGTTTGAAGTGAGAACAGCAAAACATGATTACTTTGGGAACAAGATGTCCTGATCAAGTTTTTTTTTTTTTGGGCTCCTATCCTTATCTGAGTCCTGTAATATTCAGTAACTTACCATACTGAGTCCAATCTGGTACTTTTATTGACCTAAAATAACAGCTGCCAAATGTGCACTAAAGCTACAATCAACAATCAACAATACATTGTGACCACATCTTCACAGCATCTATGTAAAAACATACATGCACACAAATGCTCAATCCCATTACAGTTGACACTGATGTGACACTTTATTGCCAACTATCATTCCTCAAGTCTTCTAACAACATATCTAAAGAAGGGTGTCCAAGTCTTATATATCATATCATATATCATCCATTTTACATTTTAATCTGTGTGTAAGATGTTCCATTGATTTTATCTCAAATATCAGTTTGTGCCAACTGCCAATTGTAGGTGGCAGCAAATGTAAGTATATCAAAGAGCCTTATTTGATGACAGCCTTTAATATACGGACTGGGCAAATTGAGAAGCAAAACCTGAGGTTCTGAGGTCTGAGGTCCTGAGGCTCAATTTGACACCAAAACTCAGGTCAAGCCCACTGGCAATTTTGCCCTAGTACTCTTTAATATGGATATAGTCAAACCAGAGGAAACGTTGTGCCCAAAATTCTCAGAGTACATAGTGAAAATAAGAGTATACGTGGCAGCTAGTGTTGTCAAAAATATTGAATTTGTCAATACATATTGATTCTGAATATTTGAAACGGTGTCATAGCCTTGTCTCTTGTAAACTAATCCCCCTCAGAGATATAAGGCCTAAAGAATCTCAGACAGCTGAGTTCAAGTTGATAGGAAATACTTTTGCTGAGGTCAGAAGTAAATTTAGATGCTGTTGTGCTTTATGTTTTAATAAAAGTCAGCAGAAGCTACCACGGCAGGACCACTGGATCACTAAACAGACGTACCAATTCTGGCTTTAAAAGCACTCAGAGGGGATAGTATCTTTCTACAGCCTCCTCATCCTCCTCCGCCAGGAGCTGTCTTCAGTTCTGAATTAGACATTCTGCTAGCAGTCACTGTCGCTCTTTCGCCAGCCCTGAGGCTGTTGTGTGGCTGTTCTGCTACAGTGAATTCACAAGTGGTTTGTAGAACCTGTGTCACAATGCTGGCTAAAAGTTTAAATTTTTCTTTTTATGTGTATGTTTTGAAGGACAATAGATTTTGAAAATGTCTCGCTGGACTTGGAGTTTGGTATTGGTGGTCATCCCTTTGAGGGGATTGTGTCACAATGCTGGCTAAAAGTTTAAATTTTTCTTTTTATGTGTATGTTTTGAAGGACAATAGATTTTGAAAATGTCTCGCTGGACTTGGAGTTTGGTATTGGTGGTCATCCCTTTGAGGGGATTGATGATGTTGGAGCTTCATGTAGAAAGCTGCGCCAGTGTTATTCATAAGAAGCAATTTTTCTAATGTGCATGATTTCGCACTGACCCACCTTACATTGGAACAATACAGGCATTTTGGCTCAGTTTGTATTTATTTTTAATAATAAACTATAAACAGCAATGCACAGTGAATATTGGAAGCTTGACTCATGTTATATCTTATTCTAGCATTTTTATTCCACTTAATTCTCCATCTTATTTTAGTGTTTGCTCATAAACTACTTGATCTACTCACCTTGTTTCCTTTCAGCCTCCTTGCATGTCTGGTCTCTTTATTGCATGCACACTGGCCAGCTCACCCCGCCTCTCATATTTTTATTTCCCTTTCCCTGTTATGTGTCTGCTTTTTGGACTTACTTCGTCAACAGTGTTACAATGTTTTATAAAGGTGCCCAAAAAAACACAACTCACATTTGGAATTTTCCCCCTGTGATTTCATTTTAACAACTACAGGTGAGCCCTGTGTGGAGGAGGCTTCTTGTTAATGACTCAGCCTGTTGAAATGATCCAAACCAACATGGTACCAAACCAGGAGGAGTTACATGCTTTTACAAAACAGTAGCATAAGTACAGTAGGCCTATATTAAACAAGAGAGGTCGCATGACAGCGTGGTCAGTATGCACTAAGAAGAGAACGTCTCTCTATCTGTTGTTCTCTCAGAGTTAAAGTAAAGGTAAGAAATGCTAAAATGGCTCGCAAAATATAGTTAGGCAGCCGTTAATATATCTGGGTTGCCTGACCAAGTTAAGTCTGTGTGCTGGCAACATTATGTCATGTGTTGGTCGATGTGAGAGACAGAGAGAGAGAGCGAGCGAGCGCACACAGCTCCAAAAATAGAACATCTATATTTGACAGCCAAAATTGATATTTAGCCACAAATAAATGAATGTATAGGAACCCTGTCCTATTTACTAGTATCCTCTTTTTGTAACATAGCCTACCTTTACCAAAACAAACAAACAAAACAAACTTGTGATAATCGGATATCTACCCAATGAACAAATTAATAGCCGTAATCAATGCTTAAAAATAAATAATTAAGATACATTTGATTAAATAATCAAATACTCAGGTTCAGCCCTAAAACATTCACAAGTAACAAGTCTGATTTGTTTTACTACTTCACTTCATTGCATGCGAATTCAACTCAATGGCTTGTGAATCACATGCAGCTCCAGGAGGTATGACTCAGTCTTGTTTCTCGCACACACACGCGCACACATACACACACACACACACGCATTGGCCTGACTTCACCCGCTACATCCTCCAACATCCTGGAAGTCCAAATTAAATAGACAAATAAATAAATATATCATATCAAATCATCTCTTTTACAGTGGAAAGACTTTGAGTGTAAGGTCAAGCTGCTGTGTTACACACAATGTATCCAGTTAGCATTTTATACAAGTAAAGCTGAATTGCCACATAGAAAAGAGATTGGCTAAAGTGGAAGAGCACAACACTATATGCTACCACTTACTGTACATGTAATCTTATGTAATGAATGAAATTACAAAGTTTTTTTTATAACAATTTAGGATTTGGGAAATCTGTGTATCCTCATGCCTAAAATAAAGGGCTGTTTTAACTGACATTTGCAACAAAAACTTATTCTGCTGTTAATTATTTACTTTTCCACTTTACTGAAGTTTTTCTTAATATGCATCCCCAATGACTGTTTAGAAATATTCAGATATGTTTTTATTACACGTTAGTTTGACTGTCACACTAAAAGCATTGACCTTTAGAACTCATTAACATGTAGTTTATTAAGCTTTTGTTATGTTTACAATAACATAAATGGGACACCATGTTTGACATTAGCATTATATTAAATTACAAAATCCTCTACAAAAGGGATAATCTCCTGATGTCTCACAGCTATACATTGTGTGCTCTGACTGAATAAATAGGTTGAGGATGCACAGTCTAGCCGGAGGCCTATGTAATTATTTGTCTCTTGCTTCTAGTCTTTATTATTAAAGTTTTGTAGAGAAGTGCACTGAAGGTGAAAATAGGAACATTTGTTATTAATATTTCTGTGTGTGTGTGTGCATGTGTGTGTGTGTGTGTGTGTGTGTGCACGCGTGAAATAGTAAGCAATAAGCAATTATTAAAAAAAGCAACAATTCACCAAACCAGTTTCTGAAAGCTGTTATTGTGGTACATTTCTACACTTCTGACAGAGATTGTTGCATTGAATATTATTTCGTAGAATCATTTATTGCAACATAAACGCAGATTACAAGATGCTGAGATAATATGCTGCATCTGTTCAACCTTCGGGTAGTTCAGTCCTGTCTTTGAAACAGACTCTCCACCTCCGTCTCTTCTTTCATCCTTTCACTCCAGCATATGTATAACTCACTAACTTAAAGTAATCTATTGCCCAAGTAGCATCTGGCTTTACCTTATATCTAAATAAAATTGTGTCTTTCTCTCTGTTTTTTCTAGAAAAGAAACAAAAAACATGGGCAAATAAAACAATACTGAAAGATTAAAAGAAAATGTTTAAAAATCCTTTATTCATTTCTGATCATAGCTTGAACAGCTGGTTTATAAAAAGAAGAAGGCTAATCTTGTCGATGCTACCGCTCATTTGGTACAAAAACAGAAGTAAATGAAAACATTTTGTTGTCGCTGCAGTCTTTGTTTTGATATTGAAGCCGTCTGTCAGTTCCTGTGTGTGTGAGAGAGCTTGTCTTTGTATGTCTTTGATCTGATTATGAAACACATGTCAATATTTTATGTCCTTCAGGATATTAAGCAGCATTTTAAGAGAGTGTCACCCGCAAAATGAAGCAGAGTGGACACTCTTAATAACTGTTTGTCACACAAACAATATCTTTAATGGAGGACAGGCTGTTAGATAAATGAAAACAGCTGACAGGATGAGGGTTTTTAGGCTGTTGAGTGTATTAGCATGAGGGTTTGTACCTACATTATATATAGTGGGCACTTTTAACTATTGTGTCTTTTTGAATATTGTAATCAGACTAGCCGAATTACAGCTGATTCACTGAAAGAAAGAGGATCCAATGAGACAAATCGTGGAAAATAATTAGTTAGTAAATAAGTTAGTATTTTGTAGTGTAACATAATCAGTCATTAGGTTAGTTGCCATGACAAAATGGGTTGACTAGCGGACAAGGGAGGATGACACAGTCACAGCTCAGTAATCATTTACTTCCCCTTCCCTCTTCCTCCTCTTTCGTTTTCTCACTCCAAGACTTATCGTTTGCATTGAGGTGTAGTATATTCAAATAACTCTTGCAGAGAGGAAACCATAGGAAGAGGTGATAAAGAGAAAGACATCAAGAAAATAGGGGCCAAACAAAGACAGGTTAAGGGTAGGATAAGGAGAGGGTTAAAATGCGGGACAGGAAAGTCAAAAAAGAAAGAAATCTCTCGTGGACAGCTGTGGGGGAGGTTAAAAAGAGAGAGTAGATGGGAAGGAGGATGAGACTTGCCGCTACCTCTCATCCACTGTCTGATCTGTGGGTGGCAGTGATGACTGATGGAGGACCACTCTAACTGAAGGTCATATCTGAGGCCCTGCCATTTTAGACTGCCACCGTTGCAGGGGAAAGGATAAATAAAGCTCAGATTGTCGTTTGTCGTTGTTTATTCACCCAGCTTCCTCTGTGGCTTTGTCGATGAAGGAAGGAGAGACAGAAAGATGAGGCAGAAAATGGAAGATAGGAATGCCAATAGATGATTCAGAGATGTCAAAGTCGGATTTATCTTATCGTACTTATTTTTATTTTTTCCCACAAAAGACATTCATACACTGACATCCTCAGATTAATTTTCAATTTAAATAACAAAGACTTGATCCTTCTTGTTAGTCTGTCTCCCATCTTTTAATACAACACAATTGATGCTTCAAATCACATAAAATGCCATCCTGTTATTTAATGATTTATCTCTCCTCCAGACACTGCCACAATAGGGGTACTGAGTGATTGAAATGAAAGGATAGATCTTCTTCAAATCCAGCTAAGTAGGATTTTGGTTATCAGTATGATTATTTTTAAAAGAGAGAACAGTCAGCGGTAGCAATTACATTACCATTTGTCATCAAATGATGTACAGCCCAAATGGGGTGCAAACAAATTCCTGGAGGAACATGAACTACAGCAGAAAGCATGTTTCTGCAGTTGGGTTTGCCCAGATTGTCACAAGGCTTAAGGACAGCAGTCTGTCACTGCTCCAATGTCCCTGCAGTCTGGCTGGGACACAGAGCTATTCGTCTGGCGCTGGAACCAGAGCTGGAGCCGGAGGTTCAGACGGGGTTGTTATCCCCTAGGCATGGCAGAATTCTCATGGCCAGACGACCTCATTGCCCAGACTCTAATATCTGATCAAGAACCATCTGCTGAGGCTGTCCGAGCCGACACACTCCTCATACCCCCGACCTCTCCAAGGAGAGCCCAATGGGAGATCAAGCTATTAACGCGCTATTAGAATGATTCTGATCACCATTTGAAAGGAATTACGGCACAATAAAAATATGTTATCACCACAGGATGCCACTTTTGCTGCTATATAAATTTTAGGAAGAGATGTGGGTCTGCTCACCCCTTCTTGCTCCCCCCGTGGGCCCTGTGTCACCCATCCCACTTAGCTTCCATGGTGAGCATATAACCTGCCATTTTCACATTTTTTAGATCTGCACCTCTCCCCAAAAAAGCTGTTTGTGTTAAAACTAAATATATTAGATTTTCTCTATTGTTATTTTAATTCCTTTTTTGGATGCAGTTACCATAGAATCATTTTGTTTTTAGCAAAGATGAGCTTTTGTGAAATTCATTTCCAGTGAAGAAGTGCTATCATTTTGATCTAGCAAAGATTAAAGACTGTTTATGCAACAGTGACGAGATGATTTTGAATTTTGAATGGACATGTGGGCGGATAAGCATGTATGCTTCACAGAAAGTATGTCGGTGTCAGACGTGCAGCTCACATGAAGTTTTAATGGCCTATGCAAACAGTTTCTGTTCCTACTGTGTGTCGTGCAGCACCATTCGCCAGGCCCTGATAACAGTTGGTTAATGGGTAATGTGCCACACAAGAGTGATGTTGCACTTTCTGTTTTCATTTTGTTGCTGTAGTGCAGTAATTAATCCAGCTGAACCCTTTGTGCTCACAAAATAAATGCTTTCCATTTTCATTAATAGACAACTCATTAGTACATAATGAGCAAGAAGGCAGCAGTCCCCGTGCTCCCTGTGCAGTATGTAGCAGATGAGCATGCGCTACACTCAGCTAATTAAAACCTAGCATTGTGTTCTGTCTTCTTTTTTTCATCTGTGGAAAGAGCTCAGGCATGTGCTTTTAAAAATATTAGTTTAATGACTCATGTTATCTAAGTGTTTTACATAGCAGGGAATACAAATCGAGTCATGTTCACTATATTTAGGTGTGTATGTACAGCTTGTCCCACAACAACCTGCTATTGCAAAGTGCAAACTGTGTAGTTAAAAATGTGACAGTTTGATAGTTTATATGTTTAAAGTTGTTTTTAAGTTCAGTTCTAGTAGTGTCAAGTTTTTAAATATAATGATTTAAAGCATTGACAGGGAGACTGCATGCAACTGGACTATATTCTTTGACTTTAAAGCTGCTGCAAGCGTTGTTGTCATTTTAGCTAACTTCCTGCCTGTTTTGCAGTGAGCAATCCGTCCCTCCTATCTATGTCACTACACTTGCGTGACTCCTTTCAGAAAGAAATGCGTTGTTTTCATCAACTGGTGTAGAGTGGCTGAATAAGGCTGCACAAAGCATAGCTTCATAAGAATTGTATTGGTATATGTGTTGCGCATTGGCTGTAATAACAACACTTCACTTCCATACCGCAGCTTGGTCAGTGTCCATAAGCTTCAAACTATGACGCTCCCCTTTTGCCAGTCTTGCACTCCGCGATGAAGTTGGTATTAATAAATGTGCAATGTCCAATTAGACTTTGAAAATAAATACAAACATTTCACATAATATGGCATGTTATGACTTTTGGACTGTTATTTATATATAGCAGAACTTATTTGGAAAAAGTGTTTCCCATCATGTGTAACTACTTCTTTTCCAAATTGAGAAGTTTCTGTTAGAATTTTTCTTTCCATCAACAGTTTCTAAGACAATACTTAGAAATGCATAAAAATATGTAAATAGAAACATGGCTACTGGTCGAATAAGGATTTTCTGACTCAGAATGTTTAAGCAGAAAACGTATTAATTCTATCAATATGTATGATTTCAAATTATTTATTCAGCTCACTTGAGATGAGCTGTACCATCACTAAGTCCTCCTTGAATCATTAACATCCGGGTCACAACTGACTCGTGTAACCATCTATCAAATGGTAGCTCCTGTAGTTCATAACTTCAACTGATGGGCTGTCACTGTCCAGCAGTGAGTGTGATTAAGAGACAAACAGCTACAGTGTTCGAATTCATCCTAATTACATTATCGAGATGATACATCAATAGTGGTTAATCATCTGAAGACAGCCACGTTTGTTTCCAGTGCAGTCTGCACACTTTACTGTTCACTTTATTCTACATACGGGAACATGCAGCTACATTTATGAATATACTGAGTTGTGTTTACATGCAAACATACAGCCATACTCACACTGTGATATGTTCATTCATGCACGTTTGCAGCATCTTCCCGTAATGATGTGGTTTTCATTTGTCTTGATAAAGCGATGATTAGGATTCCTCACTTCATGATAGGGATAAAAATCGAAGGCAATTTCTGGCTGTAATTAAAACTATTCCCACAGCGGACTGCTGGAAGGCCACAACTTTAAGAGGTCAATAGAAGACAGGTTTCCAATAGCAGTCTAATTCAATCAGTCTGGGTTGCATTGTGTATGTTAAGGATCGGGTGGTGATTCCTTAACCCCCACATAAGCTCAGCGTACATTCGCAGTACCAGAGAGCCAGCATGCATCTACAGTCTCACCTGTGGTCCTGGTTATTCATCATCTGCAATAGACCATCTGCATAATAGGGTGTCAGTGACTGCTGTTGCTTGATTTAAACAAATAATGTCTCTAAAACTGTGGTTTTAGTGTGATGTTTTATGCTAATAATACAATTTCTTTGTTCTGTGTTCACATTATCTTTCATGTGCTTATACAAGTTATATGACCCAAGAGCATCTGATGAGCTCTGAAACACAACTTTATAACCTTTAGAAATGCAAAGCAGCAACCAGAAAATTAACTCTTGCTTCCCTTAATTTCCAAACAGAGAGTTTTAGAGATCTTACAGTTTAAAAAGAAAAAAACAAATCTAACCCCTAGAAACAGCTTCTTTACATCATTGTAGAGTATTTGTGGGTTGAAAATGTGAATTAGCAAAGACGTGAGGAAGAAGAGGGGAAAAGAGAGAAGAAGGGCAAAATCCAAGACATTTGTACCTTCAGAAGAGAGAGTCTATTTTCGAGCCGCTCTGATCACTATCATCGTTAACTAAAGTTAAATCCATCACACAATGTTTATGGCTTCAATCCTGTCTTGTGCAGGTGTGCCAATTCTTCATTCAGACATGCAGTAAGAGTACGAAGAACGAGCTCATTGGTCACAAAATAGAGAAAGCTTTTCAATCAAGTTGAAGCTTGCCTTGCATATAATGTCCTATATTGCGATGCTGGCTTGAGACAGATGGTACAAAATATGCCAAACTGTGCAGAAAAGTGCTGACAACAAACTGACACTGACAATCACGAATGGTACAAGGTGTTGTCAACTTTTTCAACACAGCACTTTTTGCATAGTTTTGCAACTTTTGTGTTATATGTCATGTGAGGGTATTAGAGTATAAAAATGAAACTTATACCTGATAATGAATTGTATTTCTTTTTTCTCTGAGAAGTGTATGGGTGTCCTGAAAGTGACTGTAGACAAAGCAGGACTCTGTTGCTATAGAGTGATACGAGATGATGATGATGTACAAGCTATAACATGTATCCGAAGGTTCTTATTATGCACCAAGAAACAGTGATTATTTTTGTTACTTGCCTGATTCGCCATCACTGTTAATGTGCCAAAATAAACCCTCTTGGTGACTCTAGTCTCCAGTTGATGGGTGCCACTCGGGCAGTGTTGTACACTGTTATTTCTCAGTCAACATGTGGCAACATCCGACATCACAAGGTGGCAGAATTAGAATGCAATCACTGTTAATGATTCCTTCATTTATGATCTTTCTTCAGATCCAGAGCTTTGGTGTAAACCCACTTTCAGTCAATGTCAGTCAGTGGCATTATAGGCCAGCTTTACTTAGAGCATTCACTAATTCAATCAGAGAAGCCTCCTTATCTGCTTCAGTTGGAATATTGTCAATATAGAGTTTGAATATACAGTTTTAATGTTATGGGTTTTTTTTTTTCTTCTGTTTATCAGCCTGCTATGCATAAAAAAAGTAGTCTTTGGGTAAATAGATGTACTTTAAATGGGTAATGAATGTTATGAACCTCGACATGAATATTCTGTAACCATGTCTGATTAGCTATTAGGACCTCTAAAATGATTTAGTCCGTGTTTGCCTCATGACTTGTTTTTACCTGCTGTATAAGAGTAATAAATTACATTACTGTCAGTCTTTCCCTCCATTGCACTCTTCCCATCTTTTATCTTGTGTCCTCTTTGACAGTGAGAGGCGACACTTCCAAAAGGTAAAGGAAAACACTTTATCAATGTTTATTTTGTACATTTTTCTTAAAAATATAGCTTTTAGTGTCCTCGGGCATGCTTTTGGGCAGTCTTAACTTTACTAGGCTTGCAGTGGGACACCTGTATTGACATATGGCCTACTTTACATAATACTCAGACCCACAGGATTACTGCTGTGGGTGCATGGGCACATGAAAACGCTACTCACATATCCACTGCAAATTAGTCTCTAAATCTATATAAGCCGCTCATAGCTGGGAAGAAATACGGTAATCAATGACGGAGGTTTTCTTTACCTCCCTAAACAGCAGAGTTATTTATGTGGGCTGACACCAATCAGCGTTGTGTCTCTACTCCAACCTAACACGTCCTTAAGATGGAAGAATCGCTTTTTTTAAATTATTTATTATCATCAAGCTAGAGTGTTTTTATTATCTATCATTATCAAACAGTCTAGAGAGCATTTTAACACATTTTCTTCATATTTCACCCCTACCCAGTATGTTATATCAATGTGAACACAGAAGAAGTTAGACTTGGTGCAGCACCCTGACGTTTATTGTGTGTTTACACCGTGTGCGTAGTGGCAATTAATTAACCCACAGTTTTGAGGCTGGCTACAGCAGCCCACAGAAAAGAAAAGCTGCTGCCACCAATGTAACCGAGTGTCTTGGGTTCACCTAACTGAGCTGGTTCAATAAGAAAACAATTAACGGGACATGGAGATGTAACGTTAATGAATTGAACAGTGAGAAACTTCCTTTCATTTCCTCTCCTGCATTTTACTCCCCTCTGCTCTCTGGTGGGGGCCTTTTTAAATCTCAACGTTACAATGATATAGAGCTCAGAAGTCGATGACTGTCAGCCATCAGCGATGGATGATGGCATCATCTATCAGCCCAACCCTATCACACAGTGTCAATATGTTGTTAAATTAAACTACATGATTACAGGAAATAACTCTAGCTGGCTTCCACTTTGGGGTCTTGATCGCCCTGTTGGAATTTAACTAACAGCTGGTTGTTGCTTATTAACTTAATCTGGTTTACTAATGTCTGAAAAAATCATGGAAAAGATCCTTTGAGACAGACCTTTCTGTTAAAGAACAAGGCTATGTTAAGAAATCCGTTTTTTTGGCATATCCAGATTGTATCCATGGTATGTATGTAAGGTATGGAAGACAACACAGAGAACAACAGTCCAACGTCACGCTAAAGTAAACTGTCTGCTCAGTGACTTTATAATATAATTTATCTATTTATAATATATTGTTTGGAGAGCAGGATGATGGATCATCATTTCTAATGATTATGTGTTGGAAAGCTGCGTCACCAGCATACACAGTGACACCTATGTTGTTGCTACAGCAACACATGCAGATAGGTTGGTGTTGTCTGGACACAGAAATCCAATCTGATCACTTACAAATAACAGTGCAGACACTGCGTCTTTCACACCTGATTTGAAAAGCTAATGTGATTTCGGTTTATTTTTCTGCAGTCTGAACATAGCCTAAGTTTTGTGTTAAGTTGTGTTGTCTCTAGATTTTTGTTTACCCTTTGCAAGCTCTTTTCCAGAAAGATTCAAGTCTTAATTGGCATGTAATGTGTATTGACTGTACTGTTTGACACAAAATATGTCAGACTGATACTTAACAGGGGTTGAAGCTTTCTATAGCAGCAGTTTTGGGCTGATCTCTTAGTATGCACCAAAAATCCTGCTCTAAGTGCATGTAAATCATGAGATGTGCTAGAATAAATGAAATGCCTGTCTTATGCCCGCTTGTTAGTTAACTCACTTTGGCTGTCTTAGTCGCTCAGATTTGTAAGACTTGGGGCTTTAGTTTTCATTATAAATTATTGTAATTTTCAACTACATTTACAGATCCTGCAGGTTTTGCAATAGCATTACATAATAGTTTAGATTTTTCTTAAGTCACAAACATGGAACGATGTGTGAATTCACAGATTGTCTGGCACATACTGATGACCATTTGGACTTTAGATATGTTTGACTCTCAACTAATAAGCTATAGATGTTGTGTACTGTTGTATGGAAATGTTCAGCACAAAGAAAATGTTAGTTTTGATGAAGAAAGTGACTATAAGAAACAATAATACTATTAAAGACCTGTATTTTGTTTAACATCGACACAATTTATGTGATGCTCCTTATCCATCCAGGATGTTCAAAATCAATTGAAATTTTAAATGTTAAATTTCGGTATGTTTGTCACCACAAACAAAAAAAAAGGTAGTTAGCATCTCTCTCCTTTTCTCTCTCTCTTGAAAATATTTTGTAATCTTTGGAAAATTGATCAAGTACTTTCGATTTTGACATACTGTAGTCTTTCTTTTACAAAACCAACGACAAAAAGAGCAGGATGTGGGCCGGTGATTGTGACATGTCGGGTAATATTTTATCATCTATGCGGCTACCCCGAAGGTTTTAACAGTGGTGAGAGTTTGTAAGCCTTTTGGGGTGAGAAGGAAATGGACCAAGGATTTTCTTTTAGTGATAAGGCTGACTGCGCTAGGCTGTGAGAGTGCTTCACTAACTAATTATTTGAAGCCTCCTCTCAGATTAGGCTAGACATGCAGAGCTTATGGACAGTCGCATAGCAGACAATCAGACCATGTAATAACCAGAGGGCCAATATTTGCTCAAATCCACTGTAACACCTCACAAAACAAAAGTGTGTAAAGCCCTAATGCTCAGTCCAATCCCACGCCACACTGCCTTGATAAACACCAACGCCACCCCCACAATGGGCGCCATCTTTACTCTGGCAATTAGGCAGAGCTTTGGATTATCAGTTCCTCAGCCCAGCACACCACAAATCCACCCGGATTCAATTATTCCCCTCCCATGTCTGTGGCCATTTGGGCTTTTTGGGTACGTGGCCAGTAGAGAAATGTTCTATAGGATTTCAACTGCTGAAAGTACAAAGTTATGAAAAAGAGTGTCCCTGCAAGTTTGACAAGTCTATTAAATAAAAATGAAACCTTGGGAGCTCACAAACACTGTCCTGGTAAATATTTTATGAGAACAATAAGTTAAATTTACTGTATTTTTCTCCCTCACACACATACACACACTTTCCACACTTATCTTTCTCTTTTTTTGTAAATGTTCTGTGTTGTATGAAAAACACATTGCAGCACATCTTTTCCTCCAAGCAGCCCGTGTTTTGATGCACGCCTTGTGGGCCAGGAGCGTCTCTTGTGGCTTCTGAGTAAGAACCTAAAATGTTTTCTGAAAGGATCTGATTTGCTCTGTTTTGCTGCACCTCAAAGGCATTATTTTTACTTATTAGAAAAGCTCACTCAGAGTAAATTGTGTAAGAGATCAAGGGTTTCCAGGGGTCTCGAGACTCTCATCCTTCTACTTGAGGCCCCTCTTCGGTGTGTACTCAGATTTTTTCCCCCACCTGGCTCTCCTGTGGAGTGGAACAAAGCTGCTGTGTGTATTTGTGTGTGTTACTCAGCACCCCCAAAGTATGCGTCCATATGTGTGTTTGCATATCCAGGCAAAGCTAAGCGTGCATACGTATACATACGGTGAAGTGGATATCCTCTGCAGGTCTGAGATGAGAGACCCCCCTGGTTGTTTACAGTCCCCCCCACCTGATCTGTTTATCCTCATAGGTGGCTCGTTCCCCTCCTAGCAAATCACTGCCGTGGCTGTCATCTCCTGCATTTTATGTGTCTAGTATACTGCAGCCTGTCAGCTCCTAACACATTCCTCTGTGTGTCTTCTCTCTTTTATCTACAGATACCACTGTGTCATCACAAAAAGGTAAGACGGCACTCCATCAGTCACCTGTGGATCCCCATACGTTTTTCAGAAGGGTGGCATGTGTGCGAGTGTTGCTCTGTGTGTGTATTTGTGTTGTGCTCTGAATTTTTGCTAATGAGATGAAAAACATTTCATGGTGTTGTTGATGTTGATTTGAAATTGAGTCATCTAGTGTTTCTGTTACAGAACAATCTGTTTGATTACAAAGTCAATCACTCACACCCACTGACACCTAGACTAAATTATCCTGCTCTCCCGCAATGATAGACAGCCCACAGTCTGTGTTTATGCACCGCTTTCTGTAAGTCTCATCTTAAGACTAATCACAGTTCGGTTTAGCCTCCTTCACACTTTCATGTGTATGTTAATGTGAGGTTGGGGGGAGGTGATTGTTTTGCATAGTGGATCTTCAGGGAGAGGCAGGAGATGTAGGAGGGGGAGATGTTTGTAGGAATATACCTGTAGGCTGTTTTGATTTTGTAAGATGATGGGGCCACACAGTCAAACTGTCTAAACAGCTCCGGGGGTTTTTGTTCCGAGCGGCAGCCTGCAGGTGTATGCACCGAGCAGTCCCAGCCCCTCTGCTCCTCATAGTGGAGGTACAGTAATGGCAGAGGGTGTGTCGCGCTCTGTGATTGCAAAGCTGGAGCAGACAATCAGTCAGGAGGACTCCCTGCTGGTTTTGTTGAAACTTTCTTTGACTCCCTGCTGCGCTTATAAGAACTTGTGTTGTTTTGTACAAGCTCTTACCAGAGCGGAGCAGAACGCAGGTGAAAATATTGTCATTGTCACCTGGATCTGATATAACGTGCACAACATGTATATGAAAAACCTTTACAGCAGGAGTGTGTCTCTGAGAACATGGCAACATTTTTCACCATACAGAGCCTCAGATCTATCGAAGCTGCTTGTTGATATAGTGCGAGCGGCATTGATAGATAACATCTGTGTGACAGGTTACACTTTGTGTGCCCTCACCCACACACACAAACACACCGTTGTGAGGCCTGTGAATGTGATGACTATGTGGTGTACGGTGTTGTCAGATGGGCCTATAAAGGTAAGTGATGTGGGTTGCCCGGGCCTCACTCTCTGATGAATGTTGAAGGGGAGCAGAGGCTGGTGTGGCGTACATCATCCCTGCACAGCCGCATATACGTTACTGAATGAGAGGGAGATAAGTAAGGCCACGTAACCCTGACAGTAAATTAATGCTCACTTTTGTTAGCTTGCTTGTGTCCATGTATGCATCTGTCTTTCTTTTCTTGGCCATGCAATATGACCAGTTCAAATCTGTTTAGTCAATAGCATCAACAAAAACATCCCCTGTCTCTTGTCTGTACACATTGAGAGAATGTGGAGAAAAATAGTATACTGTATTCATTCATACGCTTTGAGTTATGGCTGGCTATGCAGCAGTGACAGTGCCATCGGTACTAGAGAGTCGTGGGGCCTTGAGGCAAAGATAGTGTACATAAACCATATATGTGTGCATGTTCAAGTGTTTATGTGTGTTGTCTGTGCATCAAAGATGGAGAAAGATGGCAATGTTTTCTCTCCACAGTCTCAATTATATTAATATTCAACTTGAGAGATGTGGGTCTTATATCTGTTACAATGCAACTGTACATGTGTTAGATTGAAGGGCAGCACATAGTATTTAAGTCCAGGGCTGTGGTTGAATAACCTTTACTGTTATTCCTCACCAATATCATGATTAATACAGGACCTCATTATAACTTGACCTTATTCTTTAGTTCTCTACTTGTGTGGAACATCCCCACTATCTGCCCCCCTACCATGACATCCTTTATCCAACACCTCTCCACCCCCTTACTCTCCTCCTCCCTCTCCTCTGCCAAATGAAGTGTATTTATGGCACCTGTGCTGGAAAAACAGTCTCTGGGAGACGTCCCTCTAATTTCATTTTCAAAATGCCAGCAATAAATTTATCAAATGGGCTGAATCGAATCGGAGTCACACGCAGTGCCATCCGTCACAGGCTGTCCCTCAGGGGCCTGTGGGCGTACTTAAGCCAGCCAAAAACCGCTGCTGGCAGGAGAAAAAGACTGAGTGTTGAGAGGGGAGGGGGGTCCTGGTAGGAGGGAAACCAGATGAATGTACTGGAGAAATATGCTGAGAACAAAGATGTGTGTGCATATCTTTATGTGCTTAGATGCGTATGCACCAGCATGACTTAGCTTGTGCATGAGTGTTGGTGCATATGTGTGCGCAGAGGTCAATGCTAATTCTTCATCACATAGGAGCCTCACGGAATCTCAGTTAAGCACTTTGACTGTCAATGTGCTCGCACAGTAATTGATTAATTGCAACACAAGTTAATTGATTGTTTTGCTGGTTTTTGCATTTGTAAATCCCTCTCAGTTCAAACACCACTTTGAGCTTCATCCCCTCGCGTGCCTCTGGAAACTGCAGGTTCACACGACCTGTACACTCCCATTTCTCACTTCCTCATCCTCTGTACCTGACTTTGGCACCTTTGCCACTCTCTAAATGCCTTTGTCCCTGCTTTCCATTTGTTTCACCCCTCTTTCCCTCTGCCTATCTTTCCTTCTCCTCAAAGCATTTATCACTGTGCAGGTTAAGCCAGGCGTGAGTGAGGGTAAAGCAGCTTAGTACTAACAGGGCTAATGAAGTCAGGCCCCGTATTCCTCTGACGGGGATCAGTGGCGCTACTCTGTGAAGCCTGTCAGCGTTTAATGATTAGATGAAACATTCAGACACCCGCGACGAGAAGACAGGCACACTGATATGTGGTAATACCCAACCGTGGTGTCTCTCATGCAGATCCGCAAATATTTATGCATGTGCACGTACTCACTATGCAGACACACTCACATGTGCGTGCACACATACACTCCCACTCCTCCCACTTTGCGAAGGTGTTGATTTATGACTCAAACATGGCATCAAGGGTATACACAGTAAAGTGATTGGAAGAAAAACGAATGACAGAGAGATTCAGAGACGGCAATCTGGCTATTGATTCCTGCTATGTGCAGGAAAGTGGAGAAAAAAGTGAGCTGCATGAGAGAGATTTACCCCTCGCCTTGATGAGCAGATTGTAAACAACTCCACACGCTCTATTCAAGATGCACTGTGATCCATGATTTTTCACTGCTTCTAAATTCTGCTAAGAAAGCATGATGGAAGAAAATTCAAAAGGCCTACATCTTAAAACCTTTGAACATTTCAAGATTCATGTCTGACTCTTTCAAAAATTCTATTAGATTAAGTTATTCTGCTCTTTGCACATGCATGGCATCTTAATGTGTGCTTGTGCTGGGGCATGTTTTGTTAGTATGTCAGTAAGTGTGTCAGTGTCAAAGTGGGGGGTGTTTGTTTCTGTGTTTAAATGTTAAAATGGAGAAATGGAGTGACAGAGGCAATGTTTGGGTCAACAAGCTGCCTGTTTGTCAGAGTGAAAGGGTGCCTACGAAGGCTAGGCACTTTTTGCCCCATTAGCCACACATGCTAATTTACCTGTCAGCTTCCATCTAGGAAACTACACTCTTCACAACTTCTCTGTCTGTTTCTTTTTCTCCAGCTTCTCTAAATCTCTAAATCTCCAGATCTATGCCGTATTACATTTTTTTCAATATCTTCCTGCCACTGCTAAATTGGAAACATATTCTGTCCTCACACCAGTAATTTCTCCCTCAAGTGAAAGTACCTCTTTAGCTCCATGTTGAGGAATCTTAAGACACAGGATTTGAATGAAATGTATGTGCATTTCTTGCCAATGTGTGGCTGCTGCTCCCAGGCTCTCATGTTTCACTTGGTATGAAAAGCCCACTTAAAATACTTGTGGGAACTACTTGAAAGTATAGTTTTATAAGGAAAAACTTACTTAACATCCAAGAAGTTGAAATACAGCAAAGCTACCATGAAGAGAAATCAAATATTAGCTAGTTGTTCAGATTTTTCTTTTACCTGTGTTATGCATTGTCCTACACTATCAGCAAAATGTCCACTTTAGATTTAACAAATGATGTCTCATATATAATATAATGGGTTGAGTTATATACAAATGTGTGTGTATCTTTGAACTAATCATCGGTGAAGAATGTTATCTTATGCCTGAGACTGCTGAGAATTTTTAGGTCCACAATTTACTTTCAACTTGTCTTCCCTCCTCTCATGATGTTTTGGTAACTTAAATAATTAGAAAAAGGATTCGTCTGACAGATTAGACTGACAAAAAACACATCTCAGTTAGAATAAAGAATATGTTGAAGCTAAAAACAGAAAAGTTGCATGCAAAAACTAGACCACTGGTTTATTTTGGCCACCTAAATGAACACATCATTATTTAACACAGCATTTGAATGTTCTCAAAATGGTAAGTGATAATCACAATGCAGTAATCCTCATGTGATCTTCTCAGCTATTAACAGCCTCGTAAATCCAGCTCCAAAAAGCCTTTCTGACACCGTAGCCACATCAGATGAGTATGTGATGAGTTTGCACTGTTGTTTCAGCATACCATTATAAACCTGAAATTAACTACTAGCTAGGGTGTAAATTATGATGTGTGAGAGACTTTGTTTTGGCTCATGAAAAAACTAATGCAGTTACAACCTCATCATGCTTTTTTGATCATGTGGAGGTGGAAGTTGCATTGCAAAACCAAACTCTTAACCTCTTAAGTTCTTCACAAGTTGAAAATCTCATCCAATTTAGCTGGCTTCTTTTTTTAAACTTACTGTTATGGAATTATAGCTGAAAAAGATCTCACCACAGCTCACAGTAGCACCCACACACCCCACTTAAGCAACAAATCATTGCAGAACATTGCAGATTTAAAAAAAATTAAATTCACACTTTACCCTCACTTTTAATAAGTGAGTTCCAATTATTTTTCAACTTTATTCCACATCCTTACAATGCAGTGTATCATGACATATTATACTGTTTCAACTCTAATTGGTAGCTGTTGTGATATCTGTTGAAGTGGTTGCGATGGTATAAGTTAAATATAATAGTGATATTCACACTTGAATTAGTGGTTGTAGCCTCATTTCAGGTAATGTAACATTTTACAACCATAATCATGTTGAAGTTGTAGTACATTGTGATAGTGTGTAGTAGCTATGACTCTTCAGTCAGACACATTTTCAGTTTCCTATGTAGATATTATACCAAGCAAGGACTTGCGTAACAAGTGGTCCATAAGACTGGGCTAAGTTTTAGAGGGTATACACATTTGTTCATATAAGAAGATCAGAGCAGCTGCATAAGTCTGTCATTATTAATTAATCACTTCATTTGTTTCAAACGGTGGTATTTATGAAAAGGGCAGGATCTGTTACTTTGACTTGATGAAAGATAATAGCCTTAACCTTCACAACTTTGGTAAGTATACTTTATGTCAAGGCAGGATAAGACTAATTCATTATCTTGAAAACAATTTTCTTTTTAATTGTGTCAGAAACCTTTTTAAAAATTAGACTTAATAGATATATTTTTTTATACTTAAATTATTGTTTAATTTCTTTGTTTGCTGACTTAATTGGGTGACAGTAAATCAAAAAATAGAAGAAAACAAAATAATTAAAATAGATTGTATTTTTTGTGGTGTAATGTCCGTCACGTTCTTGTGATGACTTAATAATAATAATAATCAGCTGAAGTAATCGTAATTATTTGCAGACATCTGCGTTCATAGCAGTGCAAATCTGAATGCCGTTGATCACATAGCTTTCATATGGTGATGCAGGTGGTGCTTTTGTTTGATTCATACGTTTTCCCTGCTGCCTACGCTCAATGTAACAGTTAAAATAAATTGTCATTAATTTTACAATGACAGCCGTTTTAGAATCCCGGGATAGTTTTCAACAATGTTATGCACGCAGGAGAATCCAACAGCTTGGCTTTTTTCATCAAAAGGTGAAAGTATTTTACAAACTGTATACTTCTTATTCCCAGCACTTATTCAATACATGGTTCACTTTATGATTTATAATGTATTTGTACTATATGAAGGGGCATGCAGTTTTATACAGACATTCCATTCTTGGTCCCCAGAGGATGAAGCATTGACTGCATAAAAGAGACTGAGCATAGCCACCGTGACGTCACCCTTTGGTTGAAGTTTTGAAGCCTCAATTTTGCCGTCAACTTTTTTTCCCCATCTGAATTGTGCGAGGACTCTTCCCTTCTCTGCATGTGATTGGCTCTGATCATGACATTTTTAACCATCTCCCCAGAGCCCTTGAGTAGAGAGAGTTGCTACAACAGAAGTTTAAACAGATAGTTCCAGGAATTTCTAAGCGGACAATTTATATGTATGAATACAGAGAGACAGAAGTACGATGTTTGCCAGTTCATACTTAATACAGGATTTATTTTTTGATTGATTTGTAATACTGGGCTGGTAGTATTTGCAGCTGCAGCCATTGCTTAAAAAAAATGTCCATCAGGGGCTCTGCATCTCCCCTTACCAAGCAACGAGCCGGCCAATCAGAGGTAGAGTAGGGCCTGCCTTTGCACAATGGCAAAAAAAAATCAAGCACCAGAATTGACCGTATTTGGAGGAGAGGGCGGAGCTAGGGAGAAGCGAGGGATGGCTTTGTCTCACAACACTAGAACACTACCGGTCGCTGCAGTTGTGACTTTTCAATCACAAGGTAGCCACACCCTAAAAGATGCATTGTTTAACTGTCCATTTAACTCAAGTGTGAACATTTCAAAATTACCTTCATATATTGATTCAAAATGACCAAAATTATGTTTTGGCCAACCGATAGTATGAGATAAACACTGTGAATTTAATGTAACTGAATGTATTTGAACTGCCATCAACCTACTCTCAGATTTTTCTGAGATGCCTCTCCAATCCTGCCATATGTGCGGCAGTAACAGTAGTTGCTTTCAGGCTCCCTATGTAGCAGTGATGACTGGATGAGTATGTGCAAACATGCTTTGTTTCCAGCTGCCTCCTCCTCACGCTTCCCTGGATCCTTGTGACAAAAACCATGATTACTTTGACCTTTAATTTTTATTTTTTTTAATTCAGCTGTGTAGAGAGGAGAGACAGGTCAATATAGACATGATATTGCCTATATTGTCTCCCTCAGGCCAACTAGTGAGGTCTAGCATATATGGGATTTAAATGCCAACAGAAGACACTGTAGGCTCTCGATGGACCCCTCAACAAGCACACTAGAAACCTCTGTGACAGGATTGGTGAAAAAAGGCGTTAATGATGAAGTGTCACCTGTGCATGAAGCAGAAAGTCGCTTTTTTTCTGTAACAATGTGAAAGGTTCTTAGTTATTGCTCACAAGAGGCTGATAATGCGTTTTGTTGCCAGGCTAAACCCTGCGACATGTCCAATTGAGTGTTAGCCAGAGATAAAGATAAAGACAAAACCACACAAAGAGAGCCTCAGCAGACCCACATCTTAGACTCATTAAGGCTGTCTGGGCATTAAAACATTTCTCAGGAAAAGACAGAGAGCAGATAAAAGCAGAGACAAGTTTAACAAAAAGAATGGAGACGGAAGTAAACTGATCACCACTCTCTCTTATAGAATCCTGTTCTTAAGCCTCAACTGCCAATTAGATATAAGAACAGCTTGTTCCCTTGACGGATGAACTTAATTTGATATTCTCTGGTCTGCTCAGTAGGGTGCAACACTGACTGCACTGGTGGATGGGGTTTTCAGGCCATCCATACAGGGTAAGTGTAAGTGACTATATAGAGGTGGACCGCAGCTTATCATAACTGTTCTGTTTTTGGTACAGTGGTTCCATTTAAAAGGTGTGTCAGCCTGTATCTGATGGTGTGCGGCAGGTATCTGGAAGATTAGAGCACGGTTGCAGTAATCCCATGGAGCAAATAACTCTTTGTTGTGATTCAACAACATGTTATTGTCACAGGACTACCTGCTCCGAGTCACTTAGATGATTCATACATCTTTGTCTGTTTACTGACAAGACACCACAGTGGGCTTGAAGCCCTATGGGGCTGGCATTGCCAGGGAAGCGGGTGGCATATTGCACCCAGCAGGACAGCTCCTATGCAGGCCTGCTCGGCAGAGGGATTTGGCCAGCTTGGATTAGCCCAGCAGGGTGAAACGGAGAAATACAGACAGCGAGGGACAGACAGGGAGTGGAAGACAGAGTACATCAATCTCTGCTCAGTACAACGACACCTGAGAAACCTGAGAAAAAGCTGCTGAGATTCATGGTGTGTCTTGTTCAATACACACCAGTGAAATATGAAACTCCTCACACCTCTGTCACTTGCTAAAAAACCCAGAGCCACATTCATCAGCAACAATTAGAAACATAAGATTTCACATTATCTTTTTAAATAGTTCTGCCCTTTTATTTCACACTTTTTCGATTTCTAATTTTTACATTTAGCAACAGCTATAAATTTCTGAGCGAGAACATGTTAATATTCATTCAAACACCCATAATGAGATAAATACATCTCCCGACTCCACAGTCACACTAATTAAGCAGGCTTTTTCCTTCTACAGTGCTGTGCTCTCAAACCTCATCAACTTCTCAAAGGCATGTCACCACAGTAATGGCAGATGGGTATTCTCAAGCCAAAAATAAATAAGTTGAAATGGTTAAAAAATACACAAACAGGAAAGAAAGCGGAGCCAGTTGCCTCTGACAGACTGCTGAGGAGTCGTCTCTTTATTCTTTGCTCAGACTGGTTCATTTCTGTCCGAGGGATGGATCTAATCCAAGAGTTTATTACCAAACTTCAGATGCAAAGCCTATTCGTTTTCTGACACCAAAGAGGGCCAAGAAAATGAATCGGGGTCTGGACAAATTGGCATCACGCACATGAGCGCAGTGGGAAGAAATTCTCAAATGTAGAAGTCGTGCCTTCCTTCAGCTCTTCTTCAGCAGTTTTCAGACTTCCTCTGATAACTTTCCTAATATTTTTACCAGTCAGACAGTCTCAGTACATACTGCTGAGTGTATGTTTTACAGTACAAGCCGATGCACAGACAAATCATTACTATAGCACTCTCTGCCCTTTGGGCTCATGTAATAAGATTTAGTTCTGTTAGAGAGGAAGACAGAGAGAAATGAGCAAACAAGGGCATGATGAAGTATCACATTTTGAGGTGTATTTGCTCCGTAAGGTATTCAGGAAAACATCTTGGAATTCTCCGGGTTTCTTCTGCACTTTGGATCCAAACAAAGAGGCCTTTTCCATTGGAGACCATTTTAGGGGTAAGATAAGGCAACAACAGTCAATAAACATTGCATAAGTGACAGTAGGAGCGTAACTTGATGCATTGCAGGGATAATGGCATAAAGGGTTGAAGATTTATAAAGAGGTGAAAAAGGAATCATACATTAAATTAGATTATAATGAGTTACAAAAGGGGTAAAGGTGGCAGCAGTGGATGATTAGGGTGATCACTGGAACTCTTTGGGAATGTTGCTATGCTCCCCTGATGCCCTGATTGGATTGCATGGTGGCAAATGATAGAAAATATTTGCAAATGATTAGTCAACTGTGTCAGCTCAAATCAAGGATTAATTAAACCTCCATTGGGGAACTTTAGTACCTTCTCCTGCAGTGAAAGAGCTGGACACATATTAGGTTTTCTGCCCTACACCTAGTTGCTGTAGCTTACTCTGTCACTACGTTTGCTCACCCTATCAGCCCTAGCAAAGACGTAGACGTAATACACATCACTACTGGTGAGCCAGTGCTGAAATGTTGCCACAGACACCAGATTCTGTAGTTACCAGTATACTGAAACACAGAGAGATTTATCTGGCAGTCAAAGGCTTAATCAGTATTGAGTGATCTCATTTGGCAAGGGCTTAAATTGAACTGATGTTCATTTATATGTAAAAGTTCTTCGCTCCAGATTTAAATAGAAAATATTTGTTAATTTATTCATTTGATATTGTCCATGCATGTCTTGTGGTTCCAGTGAGACCCGTTAAGGGCCTGCCCGCTGTTTTTTTGTCCACATCAAGCACCCATTTTACACTCGGCAGAAATCAGGATAACAAATCACTGTAAGAAAGCTACGTACATTTCCAGTCAGCCTTTTTACCCGGGAGAGAGAAATGACACCTGGGAAGCAAGGTAGGCCCAGATGGATTATTCCAGGCTAATTCCAAGCACAAATCAGCTCACAGCCATCAATAATTCATGTGGAAGTCTTTGAAAAGTAAACACTGCTTAGGCCATTAAGAACCCAAATTGGCACAATCCCATGATGGCACAAATACTGTACACAACTTAACTCCACATACAGAGGGGTCTGCAGCCACTACAGAAGAATAAAAAATGCTTGTTCTCTATATGGAAATCCACTGCTCATTAGATGAAGTAGAATCTTTTGTAGACCCATAACCAGTATAACCTGGTGCAGCATAAGCATGGAACTGATGCTAAAAGTAACAGTAGAGGGAGGCAATTAGAATGACAGCTGGTTCTGGGATGTGTTGAGTTTTGTGGATTGATCTTCTCTGTCAGCTTTGTTACTGCTCACATCAGACATATGGGAGACTCGAGCTCTCAGTCAGTAAACGCAGGTAGTTTAAATGCTAAAGAGGATCACGCTCCCACTGTGTAGTTCATTCTTACTCTTCTTTTTCCGATATAATTTGCACATTGACTTTCCCTCTCGTTTACCCTCTGCCAGTTTTTCCTCGCTTGTCTTTCATGTACTTTTTCAAGGTCTGTTTGTGATATTGAGACGATTGGGAGTTGCTGGGTGTGCAGTATGTTTACATAGCTTTTAGCAATTCCCCGTCCTCTGCAGTGTAATTCCCAGCTGAGCAATGAAAGATAGGGAGTGGTCTCTGTCTCTGTCTGTCCAGGATGCTCATTAGATAAAAAGAAGGTTCATGTACTGTACTTCCACCAGTAGTATTCCAGTCTGTTTGTCTGTCTGTGTATTTTTTCTTTCTTTCTTTGTCTCATCTTGCAATGCTCTAGAGATGGTCTACTCAGTACAAACAGCATCTGTCCGGGAGAATAATAACATCTATAATCGTCCCCCAGAGTCAGCAGGGGAAAACACATTTTTGTCTTTTTTTAACTTTGCATCACAGAAATTTCAGATTTATGATTTATAGACACCTAAATGCATCAGTTTAAAATGATTTTATATTTTACATTGGCTCTTATATAATACTCCCTACATCTTTTGAAGCATGGCTTATCATCTTATCATCCACCAGATGGGATTTCATGTGCAGTTGAACCTGAGAATTGCCATATTTAACAGGGAAAGTCTTAGCAAAGGTGTTTTTCTAGATTTTTCATCCCTTTCCTTTAACCCCTTCTTGGATGTGGCAAATAGTCCCTGAACAGGTAGAATCAAACAGCCAGTTCTTGAAGGGAACAACTCGTCTTTCCAACATGGTATGCGGGGGTAAGTATATTCACATGGGATCAGATCTTTATGGCAGGTTTTCAGGCGTATGGATTTATGTCTAAATGCAGAGAGCAGTGAGGCAGAAAGAGTTGGAGGGGTTCCCTGCTGGATTAAATGCTTGCTTTGTACATGTGTGTAACTGTGTTTGTGTGCTCATACAGGTGAGTGTGCAGATACTCGCATGTGTATTACAGTGAACATGTATGTGTACAGTGCATGAGAGTTATCACTCTTGTTGCAGCTCACTCCATTAGTGGGTAGGGATTCCTGTGCTCTGCTCTTAGCCAGAGGAGACCAATTAAAGCCATCAGGCAGCATCGGGGGAGCCGAGCTTCTCTCAGAGCCTACGGAGGATTTAGACTGGCTCCATCCTCCTCCATCAGTTGTGCTCTACCTGCAGACTAGCAGTGTATGGTAGGGATGCAGGATAAATTATTGGCCCAGTGATGGAAAATTTATTGGCAATTAATTGGCTATAATTTCAAATTCAGATAACAATAGTAGCAGCTGAAAAATTTCATATCTGGCATCCCTTGTAAAGAAAGGTTCTGGCACATTTGCAGGTTAACTACTAAATGATACAGATGATGTCGATAATTCATCTTGAATCTGTGTTTTTTCTTTCTTGTTTGGTCTTCATCTCTTTTAAAGCACATATGTATTGCATCTATTTGCATGAATATGCTTCATACATAAAGATTATCATAATATATTGTATTGTTGTTGTGTTCACATGTTCAGTCACAGGAGGCTTGTTTGCAGCATAAAGCAGCAGAAGGTTTAGTCAGTCCATTACAGGGGGTTAACACATGTGTTGACAAGCTATCGCTCATACTTATTTTTAACCGCATTTAAGATTGTGGAAGGTTGTTGACTTCCCACAAGCTTTATGGTGTATGTGTACTTAATAAATTCTACCTTTTTTAACTTGCTCACAGGGTTCATAAAAAGAAGTCAAGATAAAAAATGACCCTCTCTTTCTATGATATTATTTCAATATACCAACAAAATGTTCATGATTTAAAAGGAAAAGTTCTCAGTACTGTGAGGATGCGTGCTTGAATACTTTTAAAGCATCCACACTCCCCTAATAGAAATGCAGAAAGTAGCAGAGATTCAACACAGTTTGAGGCCTTCCCAGTGGGTGTTATTATTGTGTGGTTATCCTGCAGCCTTCCCCACTAATGCTCCTCTTGTCAGTGATGCTCGACCACGCTCCGGGGCTGTGTTATAGAATGGAGGCCAGAGATGCCATACCCTGTTACAAAATAAGGCACCAAATATGAACTCCCGCTTACCTTCTCCACCCCTCCCTCCCCTCTCCTTTCTGCTCTCCGCACCTCCCTTGGGGATCACTCCTGTGGAAATAGAGCCCGCTCCGTAGTGTCTACTCAGTAGGTAATAACTCGCTGTTCAGGCTCAGATAAAGAGCTCCATTCATTAAAGTGGCTGCTCTCTTTCTCCACACGAGTGACACCTATCCCCTGGGAAAGCAGCAGTGAACTACAGGGTTGAAGCTACAGGCACAGCCTTCACCACCTCTGATTGCCTCCCTTCGAGCTTTTCTGCTGGAGGAGCCTAACCCCCTCTGCACACCAGCTCCCTAAGCCTCATTCTCCATCTGATCTCCATTCTTTCACTGGGAATCCCTAATCTTTTTTTAAACTCCATCCTTCATTCCCCTGCCCTCCTGTTAATACACTAACTCATTGCCTCTATTATCCCCTTCGCCTGCTACCGCCTTCACCTGCACTTCTCCATCTGCTGCCCTAATCACACCCCCACCCTGTCACTTTGGTGGCTTCCCCCTCACTTGCTTTGACTTTCTCTTTTTCACACTCATTTTCCATGATGAGCTTTGATTGTTTCTCTTTCCTCTATCCATCCTCGGCCGTCTCCTCCTGCATGTATTTCCTGTTCTGTTTCTCCCTCTGTCTCTTCAGAGTGTCTGTGAGGTTCCTGAGCACTGGAAGTCGCTGATGCGTGTATCGGTCAGTGGTACTCATGGGTAATGTGTAGATCATTCATCCTCTGGACAGGTATGTAATAGAGGCGGGACGAAGGGGAGAAAGGGGACAGTGGGAGATCTCTGGAGGTATGAGAATCAATTTCATCGGGAATCACAGGAGCAAAGAAGCAGAACCTTTCTCCCTCTTTGCGCCTTTATTCTTTCTTCCCTCTTCTTTCTCTGTCTGTCTTGTTCTCTTTCTTCCTCTCTCTGTCTTCATTTCCCCTCTCAGCTATCTCATGCCTCTCTGACTGCTCATACTGATCAGCTCGCAAGACTCTCTAGCATTACACTAGCCAAGCAGCAGGATAAATCCCTACACAAATTAGAACACAGAAGCCATTATTTAAGTCAACCCCTTCTCTTGGCTCTAGTAAGAAAATGATAGTCCTGTGTTCAGAACTGCAGAACAAAGGAAACACACTCTCTCTTCTCCCTCCCACTATATTTCCCCAGGCACAGTAGAGCATCAGAGCAAACTGAGAGGGAAAGAGAGGAAAAAATCCCACTGAGATAGCCCCTCTGCTGGCCATAGCGAATGGCCTGCTACACTTGTACTGGAGAGTGAACACTAACAGCAGTAATATGCATGCCGCCTCTTTCAGCCATCTGTGAAATAGAGGTTTGGTTAAAACAGCCCGGCATGCATGCGCTTGGTACCTGAAGCAAAGACGTGCATGCTAATGTCTTTAATGGCATGACCATTCAGCACAGGTTCTACTCCATAAACCGAAAGGAATGATTATTGGCTGAGTAACATACACCATTTGACCTGGCACACTAGAGGAAATGACGATGTGGGAGACAAGGAGAATTGCTCATCAATCAAGAGCATGGATGGTCAGGCACTCTCATCTTGTAGTAGTAATGTTCAGCGAATTGATTATGGAATGATGAGGTGGAGTAAAATGCTGCAGCTCGCGCATTTATAGCACACTGAACAGTTGTTTTTTTTTCTATTTATGATGGCCATAAAAGGTTTGCACAGATGTTAGCGTTTCTTCACAATGCCCACAATAGAGTGTCAGTTCTGTGTATTATCTCTTGTTTGGAAAGGAGACAGTGATGAAGTGAGATAAAGAGTGTGTGTGTGAGAGAATTAAAATGAGACAGAGATACAGAGAGAAAGATAAAGTGAGTGAAAGATAGAGAGCTTAGGGAGGTTCTGCTGAGTAGGTTTTCCACTCTACCAGTACAGAAATGATGCATAACTCCACGGTATGCTCTTTAATTGGTGCTATTAATATCAGTTAAAGTTTTAATACCTATTTATTAAAACTTAAACTTTTTTTCGGAGACCTAATGTGAATAGAATTATGAATCTCAAGGGCTGCGCTCTATAAAAAGGCTCAGACATAAATTATTAATGCTCCACCACTTCATCTGCAAGATCCCACTCCGACAAGATTTGTTGAAAAGGAAATAGCCCAAAGGTCTAATATTAGGATGAATTTTCAACATTAAATACATGCGAGTTCCACTGTGCACATCACCTTCGCATTGCTGGAAAGTTCTAGCAGCGTCTTGAAAGTACTCATCATTAGCTTTGCAGAATTTGACGTAAGTTCATTATAAATTGGTCATGGATAAAACGTAAACAGAGTGCAGAGGCAGAGAGAGAGGAATCCAAATGTACAGGGCAGCCTAATTTGTCTGTTTGTATCATTAAAGTCCTTTCCTCTGTCAGATAATGTATGATGTGAAAGGCCCTTGCACTTATCTGATGAAAAAAACGGCAATATGTACTTTTAGGAAGGCATAGATCCAGTTATCCCCCAATATTAGAATTAATTATGGTTCAAAGATTAAAAAACTTTATGCTCTGACGCTAAGTTATCTGGAGTTTATAGTTTGAACTTCAAGGGGAAAAAAAAGTTTTTAAGTATATTCGATGGGCAACAGAAGCACCAGCAGTCTGAAATGCCTTCAAATAGCCTGAGAAGGGAAGATAAAGGAAATAGATACAGAATAATCACAACAGAGATCAGTGACAACACAGAAGATTGTGCTGCATTAGCAGGAGTGGAGTGAAGATGGATTATTGCGCTGGACTGACATCCGCCTATCAACATTTAAGAGAATAGTACATCCTTTATATCTTATGGATGATAAAAACAATGAAAAATGTTGACCATGAAGTGTAGAGTGTAGCATTTCTACAGTTATTCCAGTCGTTCCAACATTATCCAGGTATAGCAACAAGAAAAAAATGCCTCTTCCTGTTTTTGTTGCATAATGGCAGACGTACTTTCTTTGTCCTTTGTAAGGACCATCGTTTTTGCGGGAAATATTGAGCCTGTTTGGCAGGCCGAAAAGCATAGTGAAAGCGAGGTTTATAGGGACCCAATCTATATGCAGATGCAGCCATTTTTCTCCAGTCATTACACTGTGCAGTCAGTAATTACCTCAAGATGATAAGTTAAAGCGAAAAAAGTTGTCTAGTGCCAGTTTAAGGTGTTTAATGCTTTCTGAAAATGACTTTCATGGCATCTGATGCTTTGTTGGTTCCTATCACCTCTTGTGATGTGTCCACCACCACACATATGAAAGTATTAATTGACTCGCCTTGTTTAACTCACTGGCATAATGGCACTTGCATCTCTCTCCCCCATGCTGTACTTCTTTTCCTCTTTTCTCTCTTGTATCCTCAACCAACCCCCAGTATTCTATTTCATCATTTTCCTCATAGTGGTCCCCTGTACCTCAATCTCCACCTCATGGTTTCAGCTGGAGAGTATGAAATGAAGCTTGTATAATTAAATATTAACATCCTGCTGATGAGGGGATTGAGAGCGAGGATGGGAAGAGAGACACACCACCAAATCCTCTGCCCTACTTCTTACTGTTAATGTCCACCGGGAATTATTCATGTATCAGCTAACCTGCACTGGCACCTAAGAAGGCGCAAGGGTAGCAGTGAGCTGTGCCAGAGTGGCAATGAGTGAGCCAGGGTCAATCAACATTAATAGAAATCCTATTGGGGGAATAGAATTCCAGAGGTAGAGGCAAGCTTTCATTATTAATTAGCCTGTCAGATGCTGTTCTTATCTGTTTGGATGAGAGTGTTCAAAAGGGAAGTGGCTGCAGTATGTTTTCGATAAGTTTTAGATATAGAGCAAATGAAAAGTGAGTAGGTAGTTGTCAACATGCCAGTGTCTCCACAGTGCGACCGGAGAATGCTCAATTGATTGTTTCAGTCAAAATTGAATCAATTAGCTGATACAGTACCATGTTTGTACACAACACACAACTCATGTCTGAATTAGTAATCCTAATAAGATGCTCATGACAAATGTGGAGCCCTAACTTTTACCCAGAATTTGATTTTGGCAGTCATCAGTAAAGCCAGATGACTTTTTATGAGAAAGCGCTAATTTTAATCCACAGGCTATTATCATGTTTGTCTTCAGCTGACTCGAAGCTTAACATGTACTAATAGCAGAGGAAAATGTGTAAACCCTCCTGAGGGACAATACATGTTCCAGTTTTGGTGTTTGTCAAGGCATTAACATACACACGTCCTCATAATCTCAACAATTAGACTTGATTAAACCAGGGTTTATGCAGTATCTGAGCAGTGTGAGTGGATCTGCATAATGTGCTGTGCTCTCTTAGTTTCGTTGTGCAACATCATAATGTGAGACAAATATGAGATTTCCGTAATGGGGCCCCTTATTATAATGTGAAGCATTGCAGTACATGGTAAACTTGAGGCAGTGTTGGTGCTCAGTTGTGCTTTCTGTTTGAGTGCTAGTGTTGCGTGGCGTGCTTAAGCTCTCTCTGGTACTCATTCTGGTCCAGTCAGGCTATTAGAGACCTCTCTGCTCACACCTCATAGAGCAGAGTATTTGTGTTTGTGTGTATGTCGGTGCATTGCTGTGTGCATGCGGGGTTGTTTTTGAAAGTGGACAGGGGCAACGTTCCCCGCCGCTGCCCCTTAATTTCTCTCTGTGAGGAGATTCATGTAAGGAGTGAACGCATCACGCAGCTCAAGGAGGCCGTGAAGCAATTAGGGCTCTCTGCCGCCCCTGGTGTGTCAGCTCCAGTAAATAAAGCTTCTGGCTGCCCCGGGCGAGCTATGACAGGAGACAACATAGAACAGACTTCAACTGTAGCCGCTCCTGGAATTCAAAGGGATGAACACCCACTAACCTTCTCCTCCCTTCAACTCCTGCCCAGCTGAACCCAGTGGAGGGAGTGGGAGGTGGGGAGCGGCTGTGTGTGTTGGTGTGGAGTGTGTGATCTTCCATCTAGAAGTGACCACCTAGTGAGGCTAATGGTCCCAGAGCTTTCTGCAACTCCAGCTGTGTGAGCAGGTTAACCAACCCACGCACAACATCTATGGCATGACAATCTTGTTTTGGTTTCATTCTCGCTTTATCCCCTACAGCTTTTATGTATTTCTTAACTCAGTGAAGCAAATACAGGACTTTTGTTTTTCTCACAGTAAACACGGTGGCCTGGGTGCTGAACATGAAGAGACTTAAATCTAATCAGTGATCAATCTACTAATAATGACAGGTGACCTTTTCTACATATCTCACCTGCTGCATCAGGCTGATTACCATTTATCTATGGAGACAGACACGCCTGCAATCCATACACACACCTCCTCAGGATGCAGAGCAAGTAATTATCCCACCCTGGGGTTTTTCTGAAGGGCCACAAACTCATCTCAAACTTGAAACTTAAAATAGCTGATGAAAGTCCTCTGCATGCCACTTCGGATTCGTCCCCCTTTGGAGTTTTAAATTCCAAATGTGTTCATTATTTGGCCTTGAAACGCCTCCCTTTCCCCGCACGGGAGGCATTTGTTATCTATAGTCTAAGGAACAAAGTTGAGCCAGAGAGCGAAAACACAGGGAGAGAGTGAAATTGGCAGTGAAAGAGAAGAGTAGATGATTTCCCCTGCTACCACTCTGGTTTTAAAGAGTAAACATAATAATAGTGCTTACCTATTGGTGTCTGGAGTTTTGTGGAGGGCCCAGTCACACTCAGCATTACCATGGGATGCACTGCTCCAAATACCTGCTTTGTTAAACAACTCCACAGTCAATGGAAGTGAGGGTGACAGTCTCGCATCACACCACACATAATGACATCATTACTACTAGCACTGCTACAACTACAACTACCATGAATCATCATCATAATCATTATGATCATTGGTATAGCCATTTTCAGAGCACATTAAGTGATTTGCTAACTAAATGACAACACGAAAGATTAAATTAAGAGGAAAAATACAAAAATGAAACAGCTACTTAGCCAAAATAGAAATCATTAAAGTAAGACATGAGAAAGGCAGTTCACGGACTATTAAGTAAAGATAATTACGTAAATGTTTGTTTTTAAAAATGGGCATCAAAAGATGATACTGACTGAGCTTGGACTCATTAGGAAGGTCATTCCAAAAACAGAAACTCCATGATGGCAAAGGCTCAATAATCCCTTGATTCAAGCACATCAGCAAATCAAAAAATCTGTGTTCTTTTTTTTATTTTTTTTTAAATTGGTACGTTAGATCTAGGTGTGCATGCTGATGCTAGTACTTTAGAAGTGTTTCGTGTGGGTTTATTAGCAATATCGCTTGTTTGGTGTTGTTGATAATGTGATTCTGCTAATGACAGTGGTAATTGCAGTGGGAGAGAGAGGACTGGCCTGTTTGTTGCTGAGCTTGTAAAAGAATGGCTGAACATGCACCTGCCATCTCCAGAGATACTCATTAAAGAGGAGAGATGCCAAGTCCCAACATCTCAGTTCCCCTTGCACACACACACACACACACAGTTGAAACTGTATGCAGTGTGGTTACACACAACTGAGCACACACACACACTCAAACGCTCATCTTTGATAATCGAAATTGCATTTTTTTTTTTTTCATTTGGTAAGATTGTAATTCACTGTCCACACTTTCCATTTCCTCAGAAACAAAATTAAACATTTCTCTCTGTATTCGCTCCCCAGCTGCAGTGAGAGTAATGCAAGTTAAGGTGTGAAATTACAACCTAACACTATCTCCTCCTCTCCAACTTAAAACCAGGGCAGCAGCTAATGCCTTAGAGTACTGACTCACCTTACAATCATTAGCTATTTTCAGAAACTTCCCCGAATGTATACTGATTGAACAAGAGGAGATGAAAAAGAAGTATGTATGTCTGATTAAGTCTGTGGTCCTGCCCTCTGGGCAGCCATGTAGATTGATATTGGCAGATCAAAGAATGTTGAGGGGATAGTGTGTGTGAAGATGTGCTTGCTCAGTGCACACGCAGATGCCAAGGGCCCGATTGAGATCACAGCTCCTGTCACGATTCGCCTTCATTTGCATGCAACACCTTTATCTGTGTTTAGTCCTAATGCCACATGAAAGACACAACATCTAAATATCATCCTGCAATCAAAGAATCTCACTCAAGTCAGTTGTATATAAACTTAAAGGGACAGTTACACTGTAACCCCAAAATTAAACATACTTATTTTTCCTCTTACCTGCAGTGCTGTTTTGGTGTGAGCTGCCATGTTTTGAAGAGACTGGCCGAGATGTCTGCCGTCTCTGGAATATAATGGAACTAGATGGCACTCAAATTAAATACATTTTAAAATCACAACACTAATGTGTCTTTCTAGAAATCATGACCCAGTTATTTAAGATAATCCACAGTCTTTCTTGTGAGCAGTTTCATGTAGGAACTATTGTCCTTCTACTGAACTACACCTGCTAACCGTATCACCACGCAGGAGGAAGTGCACACCACTACTGAGCTAGCCAACATTACATCAGGGGGACCCCATTAATGTTTACGTCCCGAGCCCTGACAAGCACAAGCCTTTTGTCTGCCAGTATACGCATGCCTTTTTCTAGTTCTTTTTTAAATTAGAAGAAAAATACGTATTTCCAATTTTGAAGAGTCCTTGAGCATGTAAGTGGTTTGTGTGTTTGTGTGTGTGTGTTTGTGTGTGTGTGTGTGTGTGTGTGTGTGTGTGTGTGCGTGCGTGCGTGTGCTGTTTCTTGAGCGAACAAAGCTCATGCAGGCAGAAAATGTGAATATCAAAGAGAATTTTGAACTTTGTAACATTTCAACTAATTGGTCTGCCACTTCTTCTGACTTCCTGCTGCTTGTTCCACCATAACCTCCTTTACTCTCAGTGGAATAAAGAGCACTTTAGCTGACTCTGTCACCTCCATCTTTAACTGTCAATCACGTCTCTATTGAACTATTCTCTTTTTCCCCTTTTAACTCCCCTTATCTCTGTCTTTTAAAGCTCCTTGTCTCTATCACCCCCTTCTGAATCATTTGTTCGATGTCTTTGATTTCCTACTTGAAGCCAGGAAATGAAAGGTTAGGGTGCTGTGATTGTTAGCTGGTTGGTTCCGGTGCGGCCCGCTTCAGGCCTGTCAAACGACCTCTTCAAAGGTCCGCCAGGAAGAACAGGAGGCACGGATGAAAGAGCGGAGGATGACATTTGTATCTCACAAAAGTTAGTCATCTCCATTGAACATGTTACAGTTTCCATGTCCAATCTTTTGACAGCATTTTTTTTCCCCTTTATCATCTTCAAACAATGTACTGTAACAAATTATACGTGAGTCTGTATCTGACTGAGTGTGTTTTGTTTCAAACAGTTTTCAGCTTTAAATGTAATCTTCACTTTCTTCCCCACTTGTCAAAGGAAAGGAAATTACCAGGGATCTTTTCTACAACCGTCTTCCCTACTGATTTTTCTTCACATAGGGGGGCTGTAAAGAACAGATTGATCCGAGTCACTTTGTGTCTTTGTGCTGCCTGTGATCAAACTGAGAATGAGACAAAAAAGGTAGGAGTGAGAGACAGACTGGCAACTGAAGGTTAGCAATGTAAGGAATAAGGTCAAAATACAACATACAAAGCTTTGTATTTCAAAAGGTGTGTATGTGCTCTTTCATCTGTGTGTGTGTGCACGTACATATGTGTTTGTGTCTGTATTAGAGATTGTCTTTCTGTTAGAACAGTATTACACGAAAAGCCTTGAAAATAGCCCACTATGAAATACTGAGTATTAGTCTTAAACACACAGTATGTAATTTCTGCTGCTAGCGGTCTCTCAATCAAATTAATTAAAACAAAAGATGTCATTTGATGAAAATCATAGGAGTCGTTGTCTTCATAGTTAAACAACCACAGTTGCTGATAGAAATCTATCTGACGTGAATCACGCAAAAAATGTTCATGGACAAGGTTATGTATATGTTTTATTCACGTTATGTTTAGTTACATTCGCAGACTTTCTTCCTCACTCTCTGACGTATCATCTGTTGTTTCCAGTGTTTCCCTGGAAGATGTACGCACAGGCAAACAAATCAAACACACTGTTACTTTGAATAAAATCGACAATTTCTCTGGCTTTGAGCATTGTGGGACACATTTCGGATAATTTAAGTACAGAACAAAATGTCTAACATAGATAGATGGATGGAGGAGTCATTTCTCATTTTATCGGGTCTTAGAGAATTAGTTTTGCAAAAACCAGCCTTTTTTACCTATCTTTTCATTTTCAGTGCTGGATTATGGTTCCCCAATTTCTTTTCAGTCAAAATTGTGGCAATATTATTTCACTGACATGAAACCACCCCGTGCACCTTTTTTCCTGTTTTGGTCCCCTCTGGCCAGGACTGGTCATTTGGCCACCATGGCAACGAGAACCTTATCCTGTTCCCATATCCGCTCCAGACGAGTTCACCCTGAAAATGTCATATCTAATATTGACTCATTTTAGCATGAAACTTTAATAAGCTGTCAGAGAGGGGAACCCAAGCAGACACTGTCCATAAAGGGTATATCCGGTCTCAAATTATTGGCCTTGTTCTTCTTTTCCATGCCCCTTCACATTTATCTTTCCCATTCTCTCTCTTACATTCCTCTTAATGTATGGCTGTGTAATATTTCATAGCTTGTGCGTGGGTTTCTTCATCTCGTGTTGCTTCACATTAAGTTTTCATCCCTTGGTTGCGTTTCAGCCTTTGCTTTTCTTTTTTCCCATTCTCTTTTTCCGTGCTGCTTCTCCACCTCTTTTCCTTTGTTGTCTGTCCGCCTGCTGTCATCTGATTGATGCCTTTGCCAGTGTGCTGCGTAGTTCATTACACTGATTTCACCATGTCTCAGGTGGGCTTTGCACCAGGGAGACTGTGGAGAGCTAGAAATGTGTCAGTGGTGGTTGGGGGCACAGTAACCTACTGAGCAAATAAAATCACCCAAATAACATCACAAAACTGCCTCCTGTCAGTGCTCCTGTGACAGTAGACTTGAAGAAAAGGTTGCATGGAGACCAGTCAGGGAAGCTAGTGGAGACAAATATTCACATAGACCACTGGGGCCAAAGGACTGTTATGCTGTATGGCAGAAACATACAGACCATCCTCCTGGACACACAAATTACATCCAGACAGGATTTATAGATGGCAGAGGTGATATGGTATATTTGGGATTACTTTAGACTCTAATTCCTTTAACCCTCGCCGTATCTGCTGAAATGTGTTAAATGGAGCTCTCAGCACCATGAAAAAAAACTTCTCCAGAGACTTTTGTGCAGTGTAATTACAGAGTTAGTTGAGCTCCACTACTCTCTTATCTCTTCTATTGGGACAAGAGCCACATGAATGGACCCCTCTTTTCACCATCCTCTCTAGCAAGCACCAAATCGCTATCAGTAATAGATTTGCTCAACCTCTTTATCTCTTTTTCTCTACATCTCCCTTTATCTCTCTCTGCTTCTTTTTCTCCATCTGCTTTCAGTCATGGAGTCTGTAACATTGCTGTGTTAATTTATCTGTTAACAAAATGACTGTCAGGTTTTCACACAAATCTAACAGTTATGGTAAAGTTACAATCTGTCGCTTTAAAACAATCTCTGTGATTAAGGAGCAGCACTTTACAGCATGATTTCCTTGTCCATCAAGACTGTTGACCATTATATGCAAAATGTTGCTTTATGGTTTATTCTTACCTGAGTGGAGGCATCATGATTTTAATTCTAAGTCAAAAAAAAAAAAATTAAAGTAGACTTTCAATTTTGATCATTGAAATCAACAGCAGGATCAGCGATTCTCCCAATATTTTACCTCTGCACCCACAACTACACTTCAAAGACGACACAGCTAGCTTACTGGTAGCCTGCAGCTGCATTTCCAGACACTTACCTTGTGTGTACAAAGACAATCAACTGACTGGTACTGGAGGTAACGGCATCAGAGATGTTGGCTTTATTTTCTTTTTCAGAGATCCCGCATTGATTTTTTTTTTTGGAAAGAGGGCTTACTCATCGGGGAAGAAGTAAGCTGAACAGAACTGATAACATTGCCAGAGATCCTTTATTTATTTAGGGGAGAAGGTTTACTTGGGACAGATTTGAGAAACAAAACTTAGTTTCTATCTTTTGCTGTTTATTGTTGAATCCCAGAAGGTTGGTATTTTTATCACTGAACTTTATTTGAACTTACCTAACCCTGAACTGCAAAAAGCCAACAGCATAAATTCAAGCTGTTTTTGTAAAAAAACAAAAAAACAACAACCTCTCTGTAAAGTAGAATTTGAAAATGTAAATGACTGTTGTCAGCGCACATAAACCAATGATTTGTTGATCTTTACTAATCCAAATGTTATAGTCAACAATGGCATAGTGCTATTGCTGAAAATAAGAGAACAGTCACACCCCTATACCAGAGCCATGAAGAACTATTTCAGAAAACTCAGTTAAACATAATGCCAACATATGAAACTGTCAGAGTATTTCCTGATTACAGTGAATGTCTGAAAAGGACTTCCATATTACTCTTCCCTGTCAGTTGCATGCGCGTGTGCATGTGTGTGTGCCTCACTACAAGGTCTGTTTGTGCATTCAATAGGAACTAAAACACAAATGGACTGTGAATTTTGTGTTTACAAAAGCCTTCACTGCTGTTTCGCCTCCTTCTTTTTGCTGAGGACAGCAATGGGTGTCAAAACGTAGTGGAGTTTGACATCCTGACGCTGCTTGAATCTCAGGCCAGAGGCTGTCAGTTCACTGAGAGGGAGAGGGAGGCTTGGTGCCTCGTTTGAAGGCCTGTCTGTTTGACATCGCTTCCCCTCACCATCTGACTGCATTATTTGTATTCTCATGCAAAGCCTGTATAACTCTGTCATTCAGATTGTACAGAGTTTGTATGCTTGTATTTCTCTGTATGTGTGTTATCAGGCTTGTGCACCTTTTAAGGGATTGGTGAGACCTATGAAGTGTTAACACGGCGGTTTTATTCAGTGAGGAATGATAATGAAGTATCGCTATATGTCTTCCAGCACATCTGCAAGATTTTTATCTCAAAAAGAAGCGGTATTAGTTACTTGAGTGGAAGCCACCGGCGAAAAAATGGAAGTAACGCCGGACATTTCTGACATTCTCCTGACATACCTGTCATTTGAAATACCTATAATGGATGTCTTTTTGCTACAGTGACAGTGTGAGAAGGAAAAAAAGGTCAACTACAATGTCTGACATTTTCTCACCCTTAATTAGGAGTCACCTAGTCACACAAGACTTTTTTTAAATAACATGTAGCATGCTGTATTTCCACAAAAACACACAGCCACAGCCAGACACAATGAAACAGGCTTACTTGACTCCACTGACAGTTTTCTACTGCTATATTAACTTTGAAAACGTGCTAACAAATTCAGTATCTACTACAAAAAGCCGATCATGTGGTGGTGAAGATAGCAGCCAACAGTGTTTGTGCTAAGAGTAGCTGTCTGTTGTCACCAAATTGACAGAATCTGATGTTAGTGAGAGGGGTGTTGTCTTCAAAATATTGTGAGTCGACGCCTCCTCCGACACACTGTATTGTAAGCTGGTAACTGTTAAAATTTTGTTGGGATTGGCGTGCTAGTTTTTTTTCTGCTGTTTTGTACATTTGTAGCTCTTTTCTCTTCCAAGCAATTAACGTGCGAGTGAACTAGTCGGCTCTGCGGATTTCTAATAGCCTGTCCTTGACTAGCTGAAAAGACAGATGGGAAAAAAAAGTGCACCGACTGTTTTAGAGAGCAGAAAACTATTAATTGAAATCAGGAAAAGGGGAGTGAGGCAATGTGTACTGAACATCACAGTTCTCTCTAGAAGCACTGTCAAACAAATTGTCTGTCTGCTGATAATGTAATAACACAGCTGAACAAAGCATTCTCTTCAAAGACATGGCAGGAATGGGATGAGGAGAAGAGAGTTGTGTTAGCTTAATTTTTCCTCTTTCTCCAGACTTGACAGTTTATATCAACAGTGCTTCAACATGGATAAGGAAATCATGTTCATAGTTTCTGTTGCTCAATCTGCTGAGTTGAACAGCGCAGGAAAGGAGTGTTTTCCCCCGTCTAAACTGCCTTGCTATGGAAAGAGAGCTGTTCCCATGGAGGCATTTATTTGAAATGCAGAAATTTAAATACATCTGCATGCTTTCAGCAACTGAATTAAATAAGATCTGCTTTAGGAACTTATTTAAGGCTGAATCTGAAGGGCACAACATAAAACTGAATATAGTAACTTTCAGTCAGATTCCTGAATAAAATGTCAGCTTTTACTCTGGTTATGTTTGTTGGATCTGGATAAAGGGACAGATCTAGGATTTGTATCTCACTTTCTTTAACATTGTGAGGATGAAAAAAAAACTCAGGAGTATTTTGGTGGCTGGTATCTATGAGTGAGTTCAATTTGATGCAGATCCTAGATCTGGTGAGCTTATGGTTAAGTAGCTATGGATGGTTTAACATTTAGAGTGATAAAGGGCTATCAAATTTGATATTGGAATAGGCTTGACTGACTTGAAGGGGATTGTTGGGTCTTGACAGAGGTATGCGCTCTGCCTGTCATTCTAGTTCATACTGTAAAACAGATCACAATTGGTTTAAAAGACTCCAAACTGAAGAAATTCTGAAATTTTAATTAGAGTGAAGAGTGTTATAGACAGATGTTTTGTGGAGTTGGCGATGTTACGGATGAAAAACCCTGAAGAAGGTGATAGATAAGAGAGTAGTGTGAAAAAGATGCGTCAGCTTACCAGATATTCATATATTATACTACTCTTCTAAGAAAAGGCCAAGCATGTGAAGGTTATTCTCAGATCATTGCACCACAGAGTTCAGATGTAAGAGATTAATTACAGCTACTGAGAAGATTACACTGCTGCTTTCATCCCAGGCATATTTGTTCCCCTTTATTTAATTCATTACCCTGCTAATTTTTATGTCGTACACATTACACCCCTACTCTTACTTTGCATCTGCACTCTCACGATCACATCAGTTTGTTTTAATGTATTTATTGCCAATATAATAGTTGCATACAGAGTTGACAGCATGACTGCCACACATTTTGTGAAATCATATACATGACCACAGCGAGGATCAAAAGGTTGCTTTAAGAGACAGTGATGACGGGCAGTCTGTTCAACACTAACTTGTCAGAAGGCTGTTTATCTTCCAAGAACTTCCAAGGTTGTCAAACTCTGACAAATGGGGGTGATCCTTCTGCTGAGAAAGAGCAGAGGATGGCCTCAGGCAGAACATTCACCTTCGACACGGAGAATCTATTATCTTAAATATGCATGTTTTCTACTCTTAGCATACATCTCTCGCTTAACTACAGACAGGCAGCAGCAGTGGTGCTTATTAGAGCCCATTCTGTTTTTCTGGGGGGTCTGGAGTCGACTGGGAGAGGCAGGAGATTGTGTGTTCTGCTGGATGTAATTTAGACAATAAGCCATATGCAATCTTAAACGAAGTCGGTATAATCCATTTAACATGATTTGATCCATGCATTCAATCTTTATTGGTTCACATTGAATTTCCTCTTCTGTGAGTTAACTCTGCCTTTTTCACTTTAGAACTTTTTTTCGAGACAAAAATATAGGAGAAGTGCATACATTAAAAATTGTATACAGTATACGGTATACTAACAACTCCTATGAAATGTGAAGGACAGTCAGCTCCCTGCATCCGTAACATATCGCATTCAGCACAGAGACAAAGAGAAAGGTCAAAGAACGATGGGTAGATGAGGGAATGTAAACATATAAGTCAACTAGGTGGACAATCAAATATACACACGCAATTATACAGTCTTAAACACACACACTCACACTACTGCACCAAAATACACACACTTCTGCCCCTCTCTGCCTTAATCCTCAGATTCCAAATGTGTATTTGTCACTTCTGGCCAGCACATCATCTGCTCTAATCTCTCTGTAATTGCATTTTGGTACTACGCACACAAACAGACACACACACACACACACACACACACAAACAGACACACACACACACACACACACAAATACAAGTCACAGCACCTGCATGAGAGGAAATCCCACTGCCCCAAGAGCTGCGGGAACAGAGGTGTTTTGTGGATTATGGTGTGCGTGCTGTCTCTAAGAGTAATCTCAGCTCCAATGACGTAATGGAGCCATAGAGGGGGAAAGTATATCCCCGATATCTGAGACATAAAGCCAGACTGGACTTAACCACGGCCACCGCGCACTGTACACTAACAGAGCAATCCCTAGATAGATCTGAGCTGCCCTGGAGATCCCTCTGTTCACATCTATCTTCCCTCTCTCTCTCTTACACACACACACACACACGCACACACGCACAATGACACAAACGCTTGTCCATCACAGTGGTGTCATGTTTCTGGATGTCAGCATTTATCAGGCCAAGGGCCAGACATAAGAGTCCATAGAGGATTGTGCGGTGGCCTGTCAGCACAGTAGGATCAGTCAGTATTGATCTCAGCACTGCATGACCCAAACTGTACTTCTGAACCACTATCTTGTATTACCATAGTCTGAGAGGGCGGCTGCAATAGAGATAGATTAAGGTACTTAGCAAGAGCAAATATGATTTTATCTTGATGCACCATGTTTGACTCTTGACTTTTATGTAGGCCTAGTAAACTGTGCGTTGGTAAATAAGATGTTCAAAAGAGTTGCAGTCTCGGCTAGCACTTAAACTCTTTGTGGCAACAAGCGATGTACACATTTAGTCGACTAGTCGGCGTTGCTACCCTTTTGAGTTGACACCAGAAACTCTCAGTTGAACTTATTATTATATTTATGTACACATTTTATTACTACAAAGTCGAGTGCAACAGCTTGATCTGGGAGGGTGTGGTGGAATCTTTGTAAAGATCTGGCCACAACAAGCTCTCATTTCCCGTTGCTTGGCCAGCGTGAGTCCCATTTGTCCATTTCATTTTTCTGCAACCAGACATTAGGAGCAGCCTTTAATCCAAGCTGGATTAGCATGGCTCTTATCCCAACTTTCTTCCTCTCCTCCCTGGGGCGGTCCTGCTGGTCAGGTTGGTTGGTTGAAAGATGCCGTGGGCAGTGATCATCTTAAAGTCTGCTGTTCTTAATCCAAAACCTCTTCTTCTCCACTGCTGATTAATGCATTTCTGTCATAGGTAATTCTCGTCTCAGAGATAAGGCTGAAAAAATAACAGCCAAAAAACATGTCAACATTTCAGCTACATATAAAATATGATTTGGTTTTTGAAGAATGTGATTACAGTTTCAAATGGCCCTTATAATATACTGGACAATGTTTGAACTTTAAGATTAAATTGTTCAATTTTGACTGTTTTCTGACTAGTCTTAGATTAAACTTAAATGTCAATGAAATAGGAACATCCCCGACTGCAACAGTAAAAGATTGTCATCAGTTAGGATCACATTCATTCAAACAGATTCATATTATAGTAGTGATCATAGCATGATGTCTAAATGAGGACTTGGGTGACCCATATTATTTTTTTTCTTCAAATTATTTAACAAATGAAAAAATAATTCAATGAGTAAAAAAAAAGAAAGAAAGAAAAAAAACACACTATATTCCTCTCAACCAGAGCAGAAATCTTTTATGTTAAAGCAACATTATGTAGGGGTTGGTATTTTGTAATAGTCTGCACCAGTTTCCAATTTCAACCCCACTGTCAGTAGTTAGTAGTTACTTTAGCAACAATTAAAGCCATCTCTCCATCAGGAGGCTCAGTAAACCACCAAGAGTTGAGGCAGAGCAGCCGGAGGATATCAGAGAGAAAAGCAGAAAATGTTTTTGCCTAAATATATGATCCAGTTTCACCGGCATAGTTGGGATTGTGTGAAATACACTTTCCTGGGAGATCCTGCCCTCCCACCCGAGTTACACAGTGCAAATAAAAGAGAGAAATACAAGCAAGTACTGCGCCGAATGGAACTGACAGAGACATTCACCATTATACACGTCAGTGTGCCACTAAAATGATTTTGAAGCTGTTACTTTGAGGTCAGTTGTTACATAGTGTTGCTTTAAACACAAAGTAATTTAATTTCCAATGGTTTGAAATGAAGGACAGAACACAAATTTTAAGAAAAAGCAAATGTTTGGTATTTTTACTCGAAGAATTAATTTACTTTCAAAAACGAAAATTGGTTTAATTTTCTTTGGAAGAGTTAGTTCAATAAATGATTATTTCATCTAACATTTAGTGTGTAGAAAAGCCCAAAATGCCAGGGATCAGATGATCACTTTGATCGAAAAGTGTAAAAATATCATAAATCTAGTGGTCATTTTTTTGTTTATCTATGTGAACACAATCAGTTAATCAATACTCAAACAGTTGTTGTAACAGATGAGCAAAGTTTTAATCTGTGTGTCTGTCTGTGTGCGCATGCAAATGAGAGAGAAAAGGAGAGAAGAGAAATCCTGCTGAGGCTGCGTTTGTCAGGTAAATGGTGACGATGACAGCAATAAAATGGAGATACTAATGGTCATGAAGGCAATAAAAGATGTGTGAAGTAGCCTTCCCAGCAGACTTGGGGGTTGAGGTGGTACTAAGACTAACTGCTTCAAAATGGTTATGGCTGCCATTACAACGCCTCTGCATCTCTAACAAGGATTATTGTACAGAAAAGGACGACCCAGGAGACACTTAAATCAGCGTGTGTGTATCTGTGTGTGTGTGTACAGTAAGTATCTGTATCCAAGTGTGTTTTATGTTGCAGAATCAAAGACTATGAGCTCTTATGTGTTTTATGTGTGTCTGTAGTGCTCTCTTGTTTTTCAGTGAGCGCTCCCAGTAGTGTGTTTAAAAACGACAGCGCAGGGGAGAAAGCCTGCGAGCGATGTGTGCTAAAAGTACATGTCATCTTCAATAAATGATGACAGAGTTCACAGGTCTACAACTGCATCCTGTTCCCTGTACCACTGTAGGCAGCAGCATTATGTAGCACACCGAGTGCCTCTTCACAACGGAGATGAAACATTGCTCTATTCATGAAGTGGTGGTGGTTTGAATGATGCTGATGTCAGGGACGGTATTATGATGTGATGCAAACTGTGTTCACTTTGCCAGATGTCTATGGGGTCGGTTTGGTAGGCTAGATGAGCTGTCACAGATCAATCACAAGTCGCAAAATACTATTTGGAGTGGCATTTGTCAGTTTCAGAGCTGGGCCCAGCTTGCCAGACAGTTAATCTGGTGGGAAGAGCTGGAAAGACTTGTGAGGCGGCAGATAGCCACCTCTGTGCTGACAGAGCCTATCTCAGCTCTGTCTTTCTACCCATGTGTCATCTCTATCTCAGCTTTTTGTACTTTATGTACACGAAAAAGCTCACACACAGATACAGAGGCGCACACCGACAGGAAAGGACACACATTGACTGCACCATAATCTCCATCCCAACTATCATACACACATTTACACAGGCATGTGTGCACAAGTACACACCAGCAAAACAGACCTGCTTACACATACATGCTATACTTAAATACAACACCAGAGTTTATATCATGTGGAGATCTTTCCATTTCAGCAAACGTGTGGCCAATTGGAAATGGGCCGATTAAGCTCTTCGGCTGAGTGTGGATGGAGCTTTTTCATTTTTTATTTGTGTAGGTAAGAGACAGAGAGAGAGAGAGAGAGAAGCTTCTGTATCACACATAGACCGTGATTCATTTCAGTTCCTGGAGCCTGGTCCTATCTCCTCTTGTTTACTGTGTGCAGCTCTGATAGCATCTGGACAGGAGGCAGACTTAATTGTTCCATTGTAGCCTGTAATTCTTTTGGCTCCTGAGATCTGGTGCAAGGACACTTCAAGAATGAATGGGAGTGTCATCTTTTCAATTAATCTCTATTCACATCATAGATGGAAGCAAACAGACTGTCTCTTAACACCCATCTGCTTACCTATCTTTGAAGATAAAAAGGTAATGGATGCTTTATGTTTTTCAAGATATAAAGCTGCTTCATATCTTCCTTTAGATTTAAAACCGCTTTATATCTTGTCTTTATATCAATATAAAGCAGATATCTGTTTAACATCTTCAGAGATATTTATCAGATTCATTTATGTAGTCAGGATAATATACAACAAACACTATATTATAACCACTTCCCCTCACCATGGCTGAAGCAATTAGCTTAGTTGATTAACAGATCAATGACTTGTTTATAAAGCAATTATTTCAAATAATCTATCCGTTTAAATATGAGAATATACTGTAAAATCTGACAAAGTGACTTTATTTTACCTCAAAATTAATATATATTATATATAATACTTATTATTATTAATAATTATTAATAATAATTAACATTTGTAAGTTATTAAAACGTTTTAGCTCATACAACTTGATAGTCTACTTTACTTGGTTATTTTGACTGACTTTTTTTTAAAGTAAAGTCATCTTTTAAAATGTACAGTGGTTGCTGCATTTCTCAGCTTTATTTCATTTGAAACTGAATGTCTGTGTTTGGACTGTTGGTCGGACAAAACACAGAATTTGAAACAGCACCTTTGGCTCTTGAAACTTGCAGTTACCATTGTTTGTTTTTTCACTATCTGTCAGGTAAAATATGAGTTAATTAATTAGTTAATTAATAAAATAAAGTAAATTAACAGAAATTAATCATTGTTTTTCATTAAGTTTTTATGGATGCTGTTTATTTATCTGCTGTACACAGATATGATAATAATATTGGTTAGGACCCTCTAATCCCCCCACCCAATACATGCACCTAAGTCTTCCACAAACCACTGCAATGAGCTCAATTGACCCCCCGCCATGCTCTGATTTAAGAGTAAATGTGGCACCGTGTTCGCTGTTGTGATACTGATGGGTAGCCCTGCGCCTGCTGCTGCGCTCTCCTCGTTTCTCAGCTCCAGATTTTTTTTCAGAGTTTAACAGGGGTGGACGTGGGGGCAGCAATAGAGGGGAGTAGGGGAATCATAGGCTCCTCCATCATCTGGTTTACCTCTCAGCGTCTCTCCGTCGGCTTCACATGCTGAATAATGATGCACCACTCCCTCCTTCTGATTACACTCCCCACACTGTAACCCACTGACAGACCACACATCTCCTCTCCGTCTATGTCAAGCCTCCACTGCAGCACTTCTCCAGTTCTTCCTTTTTTCCCCTTTTCTCTCAGCCTCTTTCTCTCTTGCTTGTTTCAAGGTTTCTTGATTGTAATGGAACATGGGCAAAAATAGTGATGAGCAAATGCCCACTAATTTTCCTGTATTGTCAGCAGGAAATTCATAGTGCACAGTCCTCACAGACACAGCTGGAAATTGCACCTTGTCCCTCTTTTCCCCAGCAGTGCAACTAACCCTTATTCCAACCCTTACACCCCTGTCCCTTCCCCTCGCCCCCTCCAGCAGTGTAGTTTTACAAGAGATGGCTCTTTTGAGCCTTTGTCTGGACTCATTTTTAATTTATCAGTCACTATTTGTATGAGGTGGAGGTAGGAGTTTGATTCTATTCCCAGTGTGCAACAGTGTCCAACAGGTTTGTCAGTGACAGCTCTATTCTGAATTACCAAGTGTTCCTAAGCCCTCAGAGGGGCCCCATAAGGGTTGGATTCTCTTCCTTCCCTACAGCAGCCATAGCAAAATTGCATATCTGTTCCTTGAGGGCAATGACAACTGACTAATAGATAGTACCTCCCGCTTGTAGCTACTTATTGTAGCATGCACGCTGTATTTTTGTGGGAATAGGTGTGTTTTCACTTGAATAGTAGAAGAGCTCTGCTGGGACCATCTTCGAGTTTTGCCTGTAGTAATTGGTACTTAAGATTGGAGTGATGCTAAGCAATGTTAATTGGGAAAAAGTCTCTGTTGGCTCAGCCATGGCATTTCATTTTATGTGGATGAGAGTGTTGATGTTGGGTTTGCATAGATTTCCTCTCACTGTCATTTCTTGTATATCACTGAATACTTTTTAATTGATTTGTGATCTGTTTTACATTATGGTTTTCTGAGAGCTAAAAGGCCATGGCTGTGTTTTTTTTTTATGATAATAGACATTACATATGCGTATGTTGTCACTGTCAACCCTTTTCAAAATATTTCTGAGTTTTTTTTTTTTTTTTTTTACTGTATTTTGCCCACGCCATGTCTTTCCCTACAAAGTGAACATTAGGGATTCACCGATCAGACTTTTTCAGGCCTGATACAGATACTGAAACTTATACTAATGCCAATGCCAATTCTTGGTAACAATCAGATTTTATTAATAAGCTTGCTGCCTTATTTTGTGGAAGAGACTGGGATCATTCTTTTATGTGTCAGGCAAATAAATGAAACATTAAACTTTAACCTTTATAATTGCTTTTATTTTTGACAAAGTCGACATTGCAAGACTTTGCATGAAAGATAACATTACAGAGATAAACAAAGCGTGTCTTGTTCCTGAACTTCCAGATTAATCTTGACAGATTGATTAACACCCGCATGTCTCATATCAACAGTATATTCAATTCATTTTTCATACAAATCGTTTGAACCCTGCGTGCCAAATAGTTTCTTCGAGCTTCATGTAATAATGTAATCTTCCTTCACCTGGTGAGGCGGAATGAAAGAAGGCTTCGGAGAGTTGACAGCACTGTATACTAAATATAGTGTGCCCACACACCATCAGAAAAAAAAACAGCCTCAGCCAACTAACAGCACACCTACCTCTTCTCTAACATCAAATCACTAAATCTTCATTTGGTAATTGAGCCAATGACTAATCCTGTTGAGAGCCATATCAATTAAATTTTGCTCTTCACTTCATTTTCCCCGCAGCACTTTCTTCTAGTAGTCAAAGCCTTTTGTCACCCATCTTGCACACAAGTATCCTGGATTGAAAGGAGAAATAGCCATTTGGCGGATATCGATATGGCCTTCTCCTCTCCCATTCTCTTTCCACACAAGCTCACCATTTACAGCAGCATAAACAAAAGTACTGTTTTCATCTTCTGTCCGGCTGTGAAGCAGCTGAATGGACAGATCGATGATCGTATGAAAGCCGTTTATACTTTCTGCTCCTAGTGTGTTTGTGTGTTGGTGTGTGCCTAAGTGTATGCGTGTTTCTGTCTGTGTCTTTACACTTGTGTATGTGTGGAAGCTCAGCCTTTCATGTGTATCGACAGTTTGTGTTGCACCCAGTAATTATGGCACAAAGATACACTCATTATGTCTCTGTAAGTATGCAGCACTGCTCTAACCCACTGTGAAGGGAAAAAGCAGATTAAGCGAGCAAAATACACAAAAACAAATGAGCACACAAATTAGACTTCTACAGTTCTTTATTCTGTTATTCAATATCACCATTTAAGTGTGGAGAAACAATTCAGTGTGATTGGAGACTTCTTTTCGTTCTCTATCGAACTTAATTCATAATGGGCTTTTTAACTTATATCGCTATATTGTAGAAACCTCCAAGAGCGGTTTGAAGCCATAGGCCAGCCACAGTTAAAAACTGTTTAAATGTTTAAAGAATGGGGTTTTTATTTTCTGCTTAACAAAAGGCCTCACTTTTAGTTCAGTGCACTGCATCAGGACATCTTAACAAGAGTTTGAAGAGAGGGAAAGAAAAAACAATGAAAAATAAGTTTTCTGCATGTGTGTCAGGGGGTTGTCTGTAGTGTTTGGGGCATTAATCACCCACAATCCTCCCTCACCTCTAACCTCGCCTTTTAATTGCATCCGCACCTCCTGTTCCACTCCTGCCTCCTGCTGTCTTGCCTCACCTTCCTCCTCAAATGCTTCTCCTACAAGTGTCGTTGATGATTCTTGAGCTTTTTATGTTCCCCTGCTTGTTTTTCTTCATCCCTTTTTCTATTTATTTCACCCCTTCTTTTACAAACGACATCACTCTTCAGCAGTTTTTCCTCCCCAGATATGATGTTCACAATTTAAATAAGTCTTGCCTGCTTTCTTTACTAGCACGTCCATTGTCTGCTCTGATGGGAAATGAAAGGAAACTAAAAAATAGACTTGTTGGAATACTTTCTACTTACCTCATTAGCAGGCGGTTAGGCATTTCGGGATGTCTCATTGATCCTGATTTGTTTCTGAGGTTTGTCTCCTTCTCTCTGTAAACAGCCAGGTTACAAATTGAAGGAAATACCTGCATCACTGAGTGGAAAATTGAGCGGTTCTTTCATTTCCACGAAGAGTATGAAAATGATGTGAATCATATGCTATGGCCTTCGCAGGTAACAGAGCACAATTAAACACCTACAGGAGATTCAATAGGAGGTGTACCCTCATCCGTCCTGTAAAGAACCCTGTAGAATCTATGCACACACAAAGACACAAATTGCTGCTCAGTTCAGCTCAGCTATAGCTACATAGAAGTTATGGTTGGAGGGTTATGTGTCCAGTATTCTTCAGGGGAATATGGAATATTTAGGGCGAGATGTAGAGGGAAGCTTCTCAGCAGACTCTGAAGCTTCGCTGCCAGGCAGGAAGGTGCCAAACGCTGGGGCAGAAAGCTTGTTCTGGCAGAAGCACACAGTGCCACCTCCTCCACATGTCCTCCTGTGACTGCAGCCAATACTGGAGTGCGCAGCATCTGGGACCCAACGCGACAGACATTAACACTGTCTCATACTGTCGGCCCTGATGCACATGTGATTGGCAGTTGTCTTGTTTATACTGTGCTTCACCTCAATAAATGGAGCAAGTCCTGCACAGCATCATTAACACAAAAACAAGCGCTGTCAGTCGAATGGTCAAAGTGCATTGTTCAGTTCCAATTATAGTGTCAGGGGCCTGCAGCTAAGGGTCACATATAACAAAATGAAAAGAAGTGATTTACACCATTTAGACTATTCAAAGTTGAATCTTAGCTGAGGTTAGGCACGCAGACAGGGCCTGAGGCTGTCTGACCCCAGGATCGGGTCGTTAGATCCAAACCAGTCAGAGAAAATGTAACGGAACTAATAATGACGGATCCTACTGACCTCGAGCCCTCAGCTGCGCAACCGAGAGCAAGAGAGATGACTTAGCCTTGACTCAAATGGTCAGCCGTGGAGGGTGTTTGAATATACAGCCAGCTTCCTAATGAGCAGCCTAATGAGGCTCTGACGGGGCTTTTGTCTCTTACTGTGCTGTTGTTCAGTCAGTGATCGCCTGTGACAGATAGACTCAATGACTCAGGGAGAGACTTGCCAAAAACTCAGTGATTTATTGAATGATAAACTTTTGTCTTCCTAATCTTGGCATCGTTATTTATATTAGCAGCTCACATGATGGGAAATATGACTTGGTCACTGAGTATGATATAGAATCGTTCAGGCAGGTGCATTGTGCTGTTGTCTCGTAGAATGAAGGCATTTCCATACCCGCTGATACTGTTATTGTGCTCTGTTGTCACAGATCTTATTATCTGTGTTCAAAGCTTTGCACTCCATGATTTTTCTTCCAGCTTGTCATTTTTCTGCCCCATCCCCTCCTCCCGGTTGCGTGACTCTACCATTAAGTGTTGTCTTTACTGGTTTAGTCGTAACTAAGCATCTGCCGGATATCTGATGCACAGCATGGGCGTTCACAGCCACAAATCACATTCCAGCAGAGCTTAAAATAAATTAGGCTCAATCTAACCCGTGGAGAACACATTTAGTATTTGCAGTGTGTTTGTTTGTTTGTTTGTTTGTTTGTCTCATGTTAAACAGCACTGATAATTAGTACCAATCGCTGTTTTGATGGTTTCATTTGATTAACTTTTCACAGTTCAACTCGCAGCCTAATAACAAAATGCAGGTTTCTTCTCTTTTTTTCCTCCACAGCGGTCAAGGCCAGCTCACTGGGGTACACATATTAAAACAGACTCCTGCTTCAAACACTTATTACATGTTCTTGGAGGGAAACTTTTTTCTTTGCCGTAATTGCTCGCAGCTTCCTCTAACTGCAGTGTAGATGGAGAGAAGCGGTTGAGGTTTCTGACCGCTGACACACTTGACACAGTGTGAAAGCTCTCTTAGCCTGTTAGTTGTGTTTGTTGTAATCAAAGGAGGGTATCAAATGCTCTTTTGTCCTGTCTACAGCAGCCGCCTGCAGACTTGAAAAACGCACGTTCAGTACTGTTAGCTTACAACGGCATAGCCTCTCTTCAGTCATACTGTCCTGCCACCTCCCTCCTCTTTCATGTGCCAAGAGACAGAGCTTAAGGCCAGGGCTGACAAAACGGCGTCATTATCTTAGCGTTAGCGCCTGCCCACGTTCTGCCTTTCATTCATTTCACAGCTAGCCCTCCTGGCCCCAGAGGGAGAGATAGATCATGTGGGTGAGAAAGAGAGAGCAATGGGAAGAGAGGTCTCTTCGTCTGTGATTCTACTCGTCCCCACTTATTCCCCTTCTCCCTCCCCTCTAGTCCCCATCCACTGCTCCCTCATGGTTTACCAAAATGCATGATGCCATTATTAGGACTCCCGCTAGCACTGAGAGAAGCAGAGGGTGAAAAAGAATTGGGATGTTGCATGAGAGAAAGGAGGTTAAGCTCACCTAGTAGCTAAGTCAAAAGAGAGAGTTTTGGAGTCAGTGAGGTGCAATAGTTTTTCAAACTAATATGATGCATTAGACATTTTTGTTGTGTTGCATACTACCAATGCAGTCATTCACTTCACAGCTCAAGGTTGCTTCCATGCAGAGTGACGCAGGTAGGTTCATAGACAGAAACATCAAAACAGAACATACTGTAGTCTGTACGTGTTCACAAAGCGGAAACTCCTGCCAAATGTGAGTGGACACACTCAGCGAAGCGAATCTAGTGGGGTGATTGTCACCGGAGTTTCACTGAAGTAAGCGTGGGCAGGAATGAGAAAGGACGGGGCACAGCAGTCGCAGCCCTTTAAATCCAGCAGTGAAGTTTGAATCATTTGCTGTTTAATGGCAATCATAACTCATTGTGCAGTTGTAATGTGTTCCACATTAACAGTGTGGGAGCTGGCTGTGGCTCATCTGTGCCTAATGCGCTATAGCTACAGGCTAAGAGCTCTCATCAAACACTGTTCAACTATCAGTTCCTCTTCTTAAAGTCTTTTGTTTACTTTGTGTAGTCCTCACGCCCACACTGCAACGAAACTTCGAAAGGCCCGAGACACCTCTCGCAGTGTATGGTTTCCGCTCGAAGTCTCTTGAGACCATTGTTACCTATATTTAGCCATTAGAGGTTATATTTGCTCATTATTTTTTGAGAGCAGTGCAGTGAAGTCTCAGTTGTCAGGGAGCAGATCACCTTGTGATGCTAATGAGGTGATCCTGTGGCCGTGTCTACAGGCCATATCCCAGGAAAGTGTCAGACTGGGTGTAAACCTTTGTGCATTCACGCTACTGGAGGCATCCCAAGTCTAGGAATAGAAGCAGCACAGGTGAGGCTTTACAACCAGGCAGAGCTGAAAATGGGAGGCAATGTTTGTGTCAAAGGACTGATAGGTAATGATTGATATGCCTGGATAGAGATGCCAGCGTTCACAGATTGAGCCAAGAAAATGAAGCGCTGCAAACACAAGCACATATACAGTAGGTTTGCTTTTTGCCTGAACATGAACACATAGAAGCACACAATAAACAATTTAAACACATAGTTACTGGTTGCACCAAACAAGGGCTGAGTGATTCTGCCTTTAAACAATACTGCAGTATTTTCAGGCTATATCGCGATACACAATATATACATCAATAATAATTTTGACCAAATATTCATACAATGAGATTTTTCGGTATTGTGGATATAATGACCAAAAGTGGAAGTAAAACAAATAAGTCTGGTAAGTTCAGAATTACATGACTTTACTGTAATGCCGCCTAATAGAATTCTCTTCCAGTAGACAATTTCTTTGTGTTGAATTGAACATAGATTGGATGTACTATAGGTTGCATACACACACAAACAAGCAAGTACAATAAAACCACACTCCTCCAACCCTGACCATGTTTCACCCACTCCATCACCCAGTTCAGTCCTCCCCCCAGGGTTAAAGAACCACCCCTTCACTCTCTCCATGCTTGTTTGCCCGAAGCGTGCAAGGATTAGCTAAAGCGATTATCACAAGCTTTTGCCGTTTTGTGAAGATGAATCATGGTAATGCTACACAGCGAAGCGCCTCATGCATTTCTAAACCCCTTCTACTTGGTTTGTGATTTTCCAAACTCATGGGGAGCCAGTTGGCTTTGCCTCACTAAGCCAGGTGCAGGTGAGTCAACTGGAGCCAAATTGGCAACTTATCAGAACTACGTATGTTTGTGCACATACTGTATGCACACATGTTCGATCACACACACATGCACACACACACGCACACTTTACAGCACAAACCCACAGAGATGCGTAGACATATAACTTCATGCATGCAATACACTTATATACACAGTACATAAATCACTGGAAGATTTAACAGACAAATGTTCAAAGTATTGTATTCTGTCACATTTCAGACTTGTAATACAATGTTACAGCTCTGTCGTAGTATGTTTGACTCTGTTTCACTCAGTCAAATGGAGTTGTCACTCACCCTATGGGGACAACCTGCCTTTGGCAATTTTTGACTTTGCTACAATGCTGTACATCACTAAATCATGTTTGCCTAGAGGCTTTTAAACTTCCAAGTACAATACGCTTTTTTGTACATAGTAAATAGTTTGGAAATGTCCAGACAGAATTTAAACTAAACTTACAGTTTAGTTTACATTGATCCATTTTTGTAAAACTTCCATTTCCTCTGGGTCTTCTTTATCTCTGGATGACTGAGAATCAACATGTCTTCTTTCTCTATAGTATCTTTTTCTTTCTCTTCCTTTTTCCACTGCTCATAGTTCCAGCTACACATTAGCGCATCTCCTGCAGATGGTGTGGTCTAATTGTGCAGGCTTTTCACCGTTCTGCAGCCTCCCTCCCTCCATGCCATCTTCCAGGCTGAACAGATGATCACGGCCTCTGGTTTCTCTCGCCGGCCCAAAAGGCTCTGGAGGATGTTCTCATTAACAGGACTTGTCAGAGCAACCTGCTAGCACTGCTAATTTATTTCCCACACACAAAACATACCATAAGCAGACCACACACACACACACACACACACACACACCCACACACACATTAAACTCACACTGATGCACATGTGCTTTTTTGTGTGTATATCCCTTGACAGATACACTGAGACAAACACTTGCCCACCTCTCATAAAAGCCTATACATAGACACATGCCACATGGACTCTCCAGTAGAGCTCCAGGGCTTTCTCCTGCTAGATTGCACAACAATTAGCTGCAATGAAGGTTTGTGCCGCATTTCTGACAGTCAGACAAATGATATATGTGCATTTGTTTGCAAAGCATATGTGTTTGTTTGTGTGTATTGGAGGATTTGTTTTTTGGAGGTAGGGTAGAGGGTGGGCTGTTACACTGCTGTCATTGTTTGTACCTCTGGGAGCCCTTTTCTGCCAGCTTCCTTCAGCCCCACAGCTTCTGTGATTCTCTCTCCATGCTGTTTGTGTGTGTGAATGCTTGTGTGTGCATTTGCTTGAGAGAGAGTTTAAAGGCGTTTTCCAGTGTGTAAGTGTTACCTGACTGGCTCGTCAGATCAGTGTGCACCTTATCAACAGTTGCAGTAAAGTGTTCCTGTATTTCACACGTTCACCCACAGGAGAGATATTTGGACACTTCAGCCTGTGCATGCACATAAACACACTGAAGCCATTCTTTTGGCTATACCAGACATATTATTTTCTATAAACCCGAAGACACATTTAGCTGACAGTTTTAAGACTCATCTGTCACTTCTCACATAAAAGTTCAGTGCTGCTATAATAAGAAGACATCATGTACTCATACACATAATGACACAGATGCCCTCAGGAAGATGCTGTTAGTAATCATCAGTGACTAATGTTTCTCTTTTCACTTGCTCCCTGACACTATACTCTAGCACACAGGTTTATACACACACATACACAACCCTATATTCTCTGTGATTTGTTGAATGGAATCACAGTACATATCTTACCACAAGTAGAGGCATACCTTTATTCTGACCAGGATGTTAGGGCAGGCCCTTGAGGAGAACTCCACTGACTTCACACATCAAAGTCTTTTTACAGGTTGTATTACAGAATACATAGAAAAGTTGCATAACGCCTGTTGTGACTCTAGAGAGTTGCTTAAAATTTGATAAATTGTCTCAGGTGATGTCACTTGAGTCAGTAGAAAGAAAGTGAGCTTATCGCACCTCTGCAGTTTGCTCCTGATATCTGATTGAGGCTAGTGGATCGAGGTTACATTTGCCACTATTTGTATAACCCACTTGAATGTCTGACTGAACTGTTGGCAGTTGAGTTGTACTGTGGGTAGTGTAATATGAAAGACTGTATCTCTGTTTTGTGTCCATCAATCTTTATTCTTTTATTTGAAATTGTCCTGGAACGTTGATATTGGGTCTGAAAATATGATTAGGTTCTGGGATTAAAATGAATTAGGAATTAAGGTTAGGGAAATATTGTTAGTATAGTTAATTAAAAACTAGGGCCATAAACAGCTTAAATAGTGGACAGAGAGTGAAGCCAACGCACAAACCTGCTATTTTTCTAATGGCCAAGAGGGGGCAACTCCACCGGTCTTAAAAAGAAGTCTGATTGTATATAAGCTTATGAGATGATGACCCTACATCTCATTAATTACTTCAGTGAACAGTTTTCTTTTATTGTCAGTTTACACTGAAATTTATTGTTGAATCCATAGGCATTTCCATTTAAGAGGTTTACACACATATACAGACATACAGTTGCATATATTACACATATTCATAGATGTATAAACCACATCAAACAGTCAAGACCATGAAACAACTCGCATACCCTCAGATCCAGATCTTATTTAGCACTAATGGGTCATGTTACGGTGGGCTTACACTGGAAAGAAACGCAGACTCTTTCTCTTGCATGAATGTCAGACACACTCACACCAATGCACCTCCCTGGTCTTGTTTTCTGCCTGGCTACATATGGGGAACACTAGTTCTAGCACTGACACCAAACCATTGGCATTGTACATGAATCCTGAGTTGCAAATCATCCAATATGTACACAATTCCTTGCAATACTGGGCTAGTTTGATTTTTTCAGCCATTACAGATACATTTGTAATGATGGCCTCCGACTGAAAAACGGACAATTTTTCACAAGTTGTTAAGCTGTATACATTTTTAACTATTGACTTCTGTTTTTTTAGTGGTCATCTTTTTTTTAAAAAGTAGTGTTTGATCTAGTTCTAACTGAAAAACTGAGAAATCAATCCAAAGTAATGCAATTTTGAACTCAACGTGGAATGTGTGAAAACATGTTTTTCATAGTTTTACAGTTTCATGGGTTAGAACTGATAATTGCTGGTCTATATTTTCAGTGTTTTCCCTCGTTCTTGGAGTTGTGTCACTGATTTGGCCGTTTGTTGAACTTTCAGCTGAGTTCCTATCTCAGTGAAACTTCAGACCCACTAATTGCATGGTTCAGCCATCATAGGCCTACAGCAGCCCTCGGAATTTAGGGATCACAGTCCGATGGCTATCTTTCAAGGGAAAAAAAGGAGGTCATATAACCTCTTACTACTGAGAAACCATGTTCCTTATCCTCCATACAGATTGTGTTATTACACGTATGTTTTTCCATGGTTTAAAGGCTAGAGGGATTTCTCTGGTTTATGCTCTGACCCATACAATTGGAAAAACAGAACCCTTTCTTAAAGTTTTGATGGAGAGATGTTGATTAGATTTGAGAAATACAGCTTCTATTTCCTCCAGCAGTTGGGGAAAGCAATTTTGTGCTGTTTGCCTCCTCGGGGAAGCTTGAGAAAACAATATGAAAATGATTTCTTTTTCTTTACAACAAGCATATTTGGTGCTGGCAGGCAAACGCTGAAATAAAGGCAAAGTTGAAGCCTTTGTTATTTACGGCCTGTGCTAAGCTTACTTTTTTCTACTAGCGTATCTGCCTTTTTCCTCTCGTTTTTCTAGTATGACAGAGAATAAAAAGAGATGGAGTGATTGGTGTCTTGGATCGGTTTTGGATGGTGACAGGGAGAGGACTTTGATAGATATATGAGCTGTAGAGGAAAGGTCACAGTGAATATGTGCTGTCCTTGAGATAGCTGTCCTCAACAAGTGGCACCTGTATGTTGGTGGCTCTTGAATAGTTCGAAAAATTAGAATGCATGAAAGCAAGCCCAAATCCTGTGGAGGCTGACTGGTAAACAGTTGGTAAACTGCTGACAGTAGCAGAGTAAACTGTGCACTCTCAAAGACAAGACAGCTATCACTCCTCCTCAGTCTTACTCCAGCATCAACATCACCACCACCACCATCATCTCTCATCCTCGAAAGCCACGGGCAGTCCAGCAGACGCCAGTCCATGTTACACAAACACGCACATGCTGACCTCAGTCTATTGCACTCTTCTGTCTTCGGCCCTATTGGTCAGACTGTATCAGATGTCTTGCTGCAAGACTTTAGTTATTGCAGACTTGTGAGTACTGCGGTGATACAAAATCTGGGCCAAGGCTCCACGGAACTCAACATATACTGTACGTATCAAAGCCATCATTGAATTTGTAGGCTATCGATCCGGAAAACTCTCTGAACCGAAACCACCAGAGCATTTTCGTTTGTTTATTTCTCCCCATACAACCACAGAAAGGCAGGGTAAAAAGCCAAGTGACTGCTGTGAGGGAATGAGAAGAGCGTATGGATATGAGCTGTGGTTTGCTGTGTAAATACCTTTTGACTGTGTTAACTGTGTCTACTCTGGGTGTGTGTATGTGTGTGTGTGTGTGTGTGTGTGTGTGTGTGTGTGTGTGTGTGTGTGTGTGTATGTTCCAGAACAATGAAACTTGCTGTCCAGCAAAACATACTACTGCAAAGAAAGTTGGGGAAGTTTGTGTTCACTTTTATTCTGCTGCTATTTCCGCTTCTTTTTTTCTACAAAGGGGCTTTTCTCTTCCTGGGAGAGGCTTTATTCTGCCTGATCCCTCTCTCTCTTTCGCTGCCTCTTCTCCTAATCACCACTAAAGCCAGCCCTAATTGCCAAAAGATGTGATTTTCTCTCATTTTCTCATTCTTTCTTTCTTGCTCTCTCACCCTCTTTCTGTCTGTCATCCGTTTTTCATATCTCACCACAAACACACAATACAGACAAGAAGACGTGGGAAATGAATTTTTCATAAAAACAACACAGAGTGAAGCAAATGTGTGTAGCAAATGCAAGTGTTTGGTTTTAATTATGGGGGCATGTGTTTAGCTGGAGATGTAGCTACACCATGAGAGCTACAGGAAATCAGGTACCTATTGAGATGGTTATGTTCACATAAAACACTTTCAGTTGTTGGCAGTTTATCCTGTATTTTTCATGCTGGTTTGAGTCGTGGTTACAGGCTTCTGCAGGCAGTGTGTATTCGTACTGTATATGTTAATGCCTTTCTTTTTTCTAAACCCTGAGACATTGAGGCAGTAACACACTGTGATTGTTTGCAGTCCTGAAAAGAGCTCAGGCAATGGTTCAGTTCCCTCTTGCTAGGAGAGATGGCTGAGAATTGATGAAGGCCAATCAAGCACTTCTGTGCATGTTTAAAGGAATACTAATCAGTCATTAGAGAGATGCTGATTAGTCAGACATGATTGCTTTGTGGTCTTTGTGTTTGGTCTCCGTGAAAATGTGTATGAATGTGCATGTGTCCTTTTGCATTATTGATTTGTGAGTGTATACATTCTTGTGCATGCATGCACTTTATATCGTATTCATTGTACTTGAATACTGCAATACTGGCCTGACAAAACCATGATACCACAGAGGGAAATCACCACAGCATTGAAGGCATGAAACTTTAGATTTTTATCAAAAGATATATATAGTGTGGCTTGTGGAGGAGGTGAGGCTACTTGAAGCCTCACTCAGATAATCAGAATCAATCTGAATCGATATTTTGATATTTTCAACATTTTCAACATTACAATTCTGCAGTTCCTTTCTATAAGAAATTTGCCCACTCTGAGGTTTACTTGGCACATGTCATTTTTATGCTTTCCCTTTCTTGTGAAGGCGATATCTCAAGGACACCTTCAGGGAAATTCTTCAAATTTGGCACAAACAATTGTAGTTTTACCTCAGACTCCAAGGTGTAAGTGTGTAACCTACAGTGTGGCATGCATATCCAATAAAAAATTATTATTGTTGTTAACCATTTAACAATAAACCGTTGACATCCCCACTTCCTACTGTAGTGAAGATTTGGGAATCCTACACCCACTTTGTCTACTACCTTCTAGCAGCCTGGAAATGACAAATTTTAAAGCTGGCCAGTGAGTGATAGTACTAATCCCATACAAATTAAAATATGTCCAACACCATTTCATGTGACTTTAAATGAAGGAAATTTGACTTGGCACTGTAACTCAAAGATAGTTTACCTAATCCATGTTAATAACAAGTCAGCTGAACTACATGTATAGACAGAACCATATTGTTCATGCACAGCATATGTTTAATTGGTGTTTAATTGTTGCTGATGGAGAGGCCAAAATAAACGCAGATGTTTCTGGCCTCCACACTTACAGGAGTGCCCCCAGATTTACAAAGCAGTACACGTGCATACTGCGACTAGTGGCTTTGTGTTTGCCTCAAGACCATCCTTGAGCCTTCTCTTATTCATTTGGTTAAAATTTAATGTGAAACGAAAGTAATAACAGATTTTTCAGCAAAGCAAGAGAGGTGTTTGGGGTAAAAGTTGACAGGCACTATCTGCAGCTGAATATCTCTTGCTGGCATTTTGGTTTCACCCAGAGAAAGCAGCACAGGGAAGTAAAGTGTATCGCTTTCAACCCAACAAAACACAAAGTAAAGCTGCTTAATTTTACATAAGACACCACAGGCCATCCATATCCAGGACACCCACAACTCTACATTCACTTCGTGGTACATGGTCTGCTGCAGTAGTACATTGTTGCTGTATAAGCAAGGCTGGGAAAGTTTAGAGGAACAGAAAACTGGGAAACATGACCGAAATTCAAAACAAGATGTCTCCATTATTTTCAGTGAGATAGCACTTTTTTTTTTAAAATTTACATTCACATTCAGCTTATGCCTACAATCTTTTCCCTTTCCCCTTCTTTTTTTCTCTCCCAACCAAACAGAGCCTCTTTCAGTCCCACTCACCTCTGAAGTAGAACAGTGAAACAACAAACTATGTGAAGCTGTGATTAACATTACTCATCACAGTTTTGTCTGTGGGAACTTAAAAGAGTTACAAACTCGAGCCTCATTAAGTGTTTTTTGAATTTGTTGTGCCTTTGTAGTTGTCAGACATGACAGCAGTTTATTCTTTGAATTTCCCAAGTGCATGTGGACATAAATTAAGGAAAAACATAAAACAGTCAGATAATTGAACCAATGCAAGCAGGTGTGAAAAAGTAATACAACAGCTTTGCTTTGATGCATATTTGACTGATAAGCTTTTAGTTTTGTGTATTAAACCATATTGACAACACGCATTTCTTCAATAAAAAGGATGCTGTAAAATTTATATTTGGTTTGCTGTATTGTCTCTGCAATAAACGTGTCTGGTGCATGTTCCCTCTCACTTTGTGCAATGTTTTTGTTTTGTTTTTTTGTTATCGGAGCTGATCACTGCTACTTTGTAGGTTTCTGGAAAGGATGGAGGGATGAGCCAGTGTCTATGATTGGCTTCAATGAAAAAGCTCCCTGATGAACTTCTAACATTGCTTTAAAAAACCTTCCATCACAAGTTTGTTCTCTCTTCATAGTCTATCAGTGGTGGACAGGGGACCTGGCTCTGTTTAGTCAGTCACTGAGGGCCCAGCCCACTGTAGAGCTCCGCTATACTCTGATTAGACTGCACACTCCCCATGGTGCCTCTGATCAGCGGCCATACTCGTCTCTCACCATCCATCGCTTTATCCCGCCCTCTGTTTCCATCTCTCAGAGCGCCATCGCTCTCCCTTTGTCGCTCTTTTGCTCTCTCTTTCCCTCCTCTCTAGTTCTATCCATCCATCCATCTGTCCTGATCTCTCGGGAGGCCAGCCCAATTAACCTGTTTAAACAGCCATCTGAGCATCCCATCCATTCCAATGTGGCCGTGTGAGAAAGAGCCAGTTCACTGAGCCAGGATCCCAATGCCAGGCCCCCATACACTGCCCTCCTCAGCCTCCGCCTCCACTTCACTTTCCATTCCTCCCTCATCATCATCATCATCATCATCATCATCATCGTCTTCATCCTCATCTTTCTACTTTTGCCTCTCTCGTCCTCAATGGGCCTGATTGCAGCAGACAGCAGGACTGGTAAGAGTGGTGTCTTTACTGTTTTGTAGGGCAGAGTGACATCTGATGCATTCACTGCACCATACTTTGAACAATTTAAACAGCTGCAGTCATAAACTCTGCTGCCTCTGGAGATCTCCACTTTAACAACTGTGACCTGCCTATGAGCTTTTAGGCCTCTTTCTTTCTCTTCTTTAATGTTCTTTCATTCATTTCACTGTCTCTCTGATTGCCACCTCCACATACTCTCCATTCTCTCATCAATCTCCCTCTCTTTCTGCCCTTCCTTTCTCCCCTCCTCTCCTCTCACCTTCTTTCTGTCACTCCTCAGCTCTCAGCTCCTCTTTCTCCCCTGACTGTATCCCTTTCTCACTTCCCTTTCAACACTTGTCACCTACTTCCTTTCAGGCTGTCCAGAGAACAGCCCAAGAAGGTCACAACGCTTTTCAGAGTTGCTATCCTCCTTGTCCTTGTCTTGTTGGAGGGGGAAGGGAACTTTAATTATAAAAAAAGAGAAACGTGAAGATGGGGCTTGGCATATGATATCATCCAAGCACCACACAAAGCACCATTTGACCACCTTCCAAGGAATGGTGATGAAGAAATCATGGAATACATTCCCTCCCAGTGTGGCAACACACATAGCATGGTGGCATTTGTAACATTGCAGGGGTGTGACTGCTCACATTCACTAGACAGTCGAGAAGTGCTGGGCTTGCTGCTTGGCACACTGGGGTGTCTGTGTTATTTGCCAGATCAATGCACAACCTGGGCCTACTGCTTTAGACGACTTGTTAATGTGCAGCATTGTGCCGTTGGGCTTCATTGCTCTGTTGTTGGCGATTTTATAATCTCTCTTATAGCAGTATCGACCCAACTCGGTGAAAGAGGAGCTATTGGATGTTTGTGTGTGTGTGCGTGTGTGTGTGTTTGTGTATGTATGTGTTGATGGAGGGGTAAAATTGGCACTGTCTTTTTCTTTAATTGGTGCAAGAACAAGATCCTCAGGGTACTCTATGCACAGCCTGTCACTCCATTTGTGTGTGGCTATTGGTTCAGTTAGCTCAGCTCATTGTTGAGTCATACAGGCAATCATAGAAAATAAATGCCTACATACACACTTACACAAACACACAACCATTCACATACACACACACACATTTGAACACCGGACTTTCTTGCCATTAGGTCCTAACCACTGCAGCATCATTCCACTTTTGTAGTTCAAGTACAGAATGTTTGTGCTTGTTTATTTATTAACTCAGCCAAGGACATTATGTTTTTGCCCGTGTTTGTTGGTTGTGGATTTAAATATGTTTTATTTGATATTGGATTCAGCTTGATTGAACTAAAGGGGACTGTTGGCCCTTGGTGGAAATATGCACTCTCCTATGTGCCATTGAGTTGTTTTTTCTCTTATATTTAGCAGTTTTGTAATACCAAAATGAACACAGTTACATTTACAGATTGTTTTGGGAAAATTAAAAAATGATTAACCTTTTTAAGACTGAGATATACATGCTTTCTTTTATACGGCTGATGGTGATACCTCCCTCAATTACCCCCCTCCGCAGAGTGAAGCCTCTGCCTGCAGGCCTCAACTAGCCATGACCGCAATACTGCTGCACTGCTGGCAGCGTGCCTAGCTCAGAAAGAGACAATAATTGGAGGACAGCGAGAGAAGGGGCAACAGACCACCTGCTGCTTGTGTTGTTTTTTCCAGTATTTGACTGTTTCACAGGCACAAGGACTTAGAAATACAATAAAGGATGCTTTGAGTTTGAATTTTGAGTTTCTCATTGTTATAATTTAATCAGGCAAGCTTCCAAAACTCTATTTGCAGAGACACATGTTTGCCAACTGGTGTGTTTGTTATTGTCACCCCCCCACATTCCACATCTAATCTTTGAGAATCTTCAGAAGTAATGGTAAAAGAAATGAGATAGGATTAGACAAAAAGAAAAGACAATGAGACAAACAGAAATTAGTAAGCAAGTTTTTTGGGGTGTTTGTTTGAAATGTAGAAATGTTCAGCTATACAAAGAGAAAAACAATTTGATGAACAGCAGAGGCTTTCCTGCCTCTTGGGTTGATGTAATCCATCTCTCATGTCTTACCTCCTCCTGTCTAGACCAGGACACTTGTGCTGCACCTGTTACACTCAGTGTTTTTGAGAGCTGTCCCCTCTGACTGATCACTGAGTGGCTGTCTGGACATCTGGTCTTAGAAGGGCACTGACATGATCACAGGCATACTTAGGGCCAGACAGAACAAAAGCCGGATTTACTTGCAGTGTACTTTCTGTAATGGGAGCCCTTTTCAGCTGTTACAGAGATGTGGGAAGAGAGAATGAGGCGATACAACTGTGAGTTACAGCCCTCAGGTCAGGGTTTCCTACGAAACGCCGTCTAGACATTGTAATCCCCGAGAGGGAAGTGCCGTGAAGGAGTAAAGGGATGAAATTGGGAGGCTAGTATCGACTACACTTGTCTGTGACTCATCTTCTCATGAACTGAGTTAATGTTTCATATGAGATGAAACACAAGAGTGCCCTCACAGCTCCATACTGACCTAGTGCTGTACAGTACCATGTGATAGAAACTGTATTTAATTACTACTCTAGAGAGCAGAAAACTCTACAGATTTTTTTTTTGTCTTGAATTCTTACATCTCTCTGCATACCATGTCGTTTCTGGAGTAAGTGAACCTCGCCATGCTTCCTACCTTACCTTGTGTAAAGTTAGCTTTTCATTTTTTTATGTTTCTAGCTAAGTTTGCTGTATATTGGCTGGGGTTGTGCCATGACTACTGAACTGGCATACGACGATGTCCACAGTCATCACGATAGATGATGACATTGTTGTCCAGTGGGGTGGTTGTGGGGAGATTACCTCTTTGAGAAGTTTCCCATTAGCATACCATTGTAGTCACCACTGTTTCACACCTTTGCTTTGATGGCAACCTCCAACTGTTTCACCCAACCAAGAGAACTGTCTCCTGTTACCGGTGAAGGGAGTCAGATCAACTCTCACATCCCTGCCTGGAGAGCATCCGACATTCATCCCAGTGCCAGGTTTAAAAGGAGACATGTGGAGTCAAGACAAAGACTGTCTTGACTCCACATGTCCATAACTTAGCTGTATTCAGCCTCTGAAGCTTGAAATATAGTTAGCCACCTAGCTATGCTGAGAGGTTAAGCTGAAAACACACACACAAATAACAATGGCACGATAAAGAGAAACACATCTGCCACCAGTTGCCACCAATGTAACCAGGCATCTTGGCTTCACCTAATTGTGCATGCTTATATAAAGGCATATCGTAAATGCATTGAGCAGCAGCAAACTCCTTTTAATTTCCTCTCCAACATGTCACAAATGCCAAAAACAGTTGCCTTATGGCAACTCTGAGGGGACACACTACTTTTTTTGTGCTCTCTGGTGGGGGTCCTTTTACATCACAATTTTACAATACAGGGCTCAGCAGTCTATGATTACTTGGTTTTATAGGCTCCTCAAAATGTTAAACCTTTTGAGGTTGATTTGTGATTTTGGCCTACATAAACAGAATGGACTTGGCTGTTATCTGTACTGTACATACAATGCAGATACTTAGAAACCTTTTAAGTGCAGGAACACAGCTATTAGCAATGACTAGATAAGTGTGACCGTATAAATGCCAAAACTTTGTTATTTGGTGGGTGGTGCTAATAATAAAGCTAAAATGTCACACAATAAGATTGAGCCAATGAAGAGAAAAATTGGACTCAGGTTATTATGTGTGAGAACATGTGAGAAGATTGTGGAATTCTAGATCGAGAAACACAGACACTTAGCTGCAATGTTATTTGCAAAGTTATTTGTAATGTAAATGCTTTGCAATTAAGATGACTTATCTCACTTTATTTGGTGAAAATGGGTGAAAAAATGAACCTGTCATCTTTGGAGGGAAGAAACCATTCAAACCTTCCCAAAGCCCTTCCCCTTAAAATAGATGTCACAGTGAGAGAGTGATGTGGTGCGTTAAAGTGACAACCTGTGCAGCAATCGTGGTGAAGGCAGATGACGTCATGGCTGAAAGCTGCCAGGGATAACTGTGAGAAGACCAGAAAAAGTGATTTCAGCCTTCAGATTAAGCATAGTATTTGTCACTCAGGAAAAAAACATACTACTATTAAATACCACAACACTAGTGGAATCAATATTTCCTGACAGAACAGGACAGTTTGAACAGTTATGAATATGAATATACCATGAGAAAAAGGCTGAGAATTAGTTTATGCTGATTAATATTTAAATATATAATTTAGTTTCCCTTTTGTACTTTGTATTTATTTAAGAAGTTGCAACTTTGTTTGCTAATAAGGGTTTTATTTATTTTATGACCAGATTCTGGCAGTTAATTACTACACATTCTTCTTGGTCCTCCTACAAACACTTTCAGTTGCCAATGTTTTCCCCCAGTCACCACCACACCATCACTTGGTCATTTCTTTCACATGCAGCTAAACATAACAACCCTCAAGAGTCTTATCCTTGTGATAGTTTGACCTTTAACTAATGGAGACTAATGGTCAGATGCACCAGAGTCAACCCAGGCACAATGATACAATCTCTGGTCACTCTATCTACCTCCTATATTGAGGTGTGTGTATTTCAGGTGCACTGTGTCTGTGTTTTTGCCTGTCTGCGAGTGAGAATAAGAGTTTAATATCTATTTATACATGCCATTGTGTACTTTGTGCCTGTTTCATTACTTGTCACTCCATTAGTTGTCACTCAAATTGCCTCTTTTTGAATATTATATTAAAATCTTCTTAATTATCTTGTCTGCAGTGAAGTTTGATGACTGCATGGGGAATGAAGCGGTGGATTTCCAGAGCAGTGACCCTTTCTTCAGTGTGCGGGCAGATGGGTCCGTCTTTGCCAAGGGACAGGGCGCCAGCTTGGAGGAACCAGTCCAGTTTAAACTGACAGCAAGAGGTCCACATGCACATGTCTGGGAGACTGTGGTCCAACTGGCACTAATTGACCCACCTTCACCTCAACAAAATGAAAATGAGGTGAGTTCTACACTTACTGCATGTGAGCACAGACAAACACAAATATCATGCATAAAGTTTCCATTACCATACCAGAGTTTCTTTTTCCTGTCAATTTTTCTCCAGTGGCCTGGTGATGGTAACAGCCAAGAATCAGGTCAAAACTCCTTGGGGTTTTAGAGAGAGCAAGAGAGACTGGAGCAGGAAGAAGTAGCAGTGGCACATGGTTAAAAGTGATAGAATCACGCTGCCACAGGGGGAGAGTACGATTCCCCTCAGCCATAAGCTGTTATTGGAAAACATCCTGTGCCTTGGATACCCCAGGGGTTCTCGACTCTTCCTCCTCTATTTAAAAGCTGTCAGAGGTCAGGCGAGGACGGAGCAGCCTGAGCTCACAAGTCCCCAAAGCCAAAGAACCACAAAGCCAGATATGATAGTAAATACCAGTGTAAGTTAGAGTTTGTTCCACCTTGTGTCAACCTCTTCCACTTGAGATGGTTGGTACAGTGCTGTATTAAGCAGTAAACAGTGGACACAAATTTAAAATGTTTTATAAATGCCAATTGCTTCAATAAAGTTGTTGGTTCTGTCTGCTTTAACATCTAGAAGCTGCTTAAAAACACAAGGGATAAGATGTTGGACTCCACTCACATACAACTGTCAAACAACGCCGACACACCATCCTCTCCAAAATTTTCCCACACAGCTGATTTGAAAGAAGCGTTTGGGTCCTCTAGCTCTGCTGTCTCATTTGAACTTGCTCGTCACTGACAATGTCTTCTTCATCTTGTTTTATTGTGTCTTGACATTCGGACATATTCTCTGCATGCACCAAATCGTGACGTCGATATTGTTACAGTTCCCGACGAATAAATGTATCGTTCCACCACTCCCACAGAGAATTATCTCTTGACTTGGTAGTTCCCCTCATCTCCTCAGAGCTTTCAAGTTTCTTTTAGCTCATTGTTTTGGTTTTGCAGCTCACACTTATGATGTTTTGATTCAGTCTCACTGCTCTCATACTGTTGTTTTCAGCAGCTGTTTTACACACTACCTGCACATTTCGCAGAGCCTTAGCCTTATATTTCCCACAGGAGTTGGTAGAGTACAAAGCAGAGCATAAAATAGTTTGAATATTGGACTTAAATTCACCAGATTACCATAAACATGACTCCAAAGTTGCTCCTTATGTGCTGGATGTGTAATTAGGCGACTGTTGAGTAACAAGTTCGTCATAACAACTTAGAAGGAGATAATATGTCAGAGTTGTGTTCACAGCTTGCTTTCACTGCCTCCAATTGGCAAAAAAATCTGTATCAGAAATAACAAACACCAAGAGGCTGCCTAAAAACTGCAGAGTTTTTTTTACCTCGCTCCAGTAATATACGCATCTGGGTGATGCCGTCTAATGTTACTTGTTTGTGAATCAATGAAGAAAATGAATTTAATGTCAGCAAATGCAAATTTTGGAGTGAATAAAACTGTTATTTGCTTTTCCTACTAATTTCAGAGGATGATGGGTGGCTGCATCCTTGTTACACTGAGCCAGATAGTTGCAAAACCCTAGGGCCTTCATAGGCCATCACTTTATTGCAGTGCTTAGCCAGACAAATGAAATGACTATGAAACGCATTGATCAAATATGTACTCACAGAGATCTTGAGATCACATAGAACATTTTTGGTGGCCTTGAACTCACTTGGGCCTTGAGTTAATCATAACTGATAACAAAACATGAACTTTCGATCTATTGTAAGTAAAAGATGAAAATAAAATCAATACAATACGTATCTGATGCCAGCAAGGTTAGTTTGAATGATTCAAGGTGTCTGACTTCTCCAAGTAGTTGAACTTTTTTGACAAAAGATAGATTTTGAGAGCTAGGCCATTAAACCATTGAAAACCGGATAGTAAATATCTTTCTCCTGGATTTTCTTTCCATGGCCAGAAAACAAAGAAGCGATGGCACAAACTCAGTCATAGAATCATGGAGACAAATAGAGAGGCGGAGTGGGACATTGGCCAACAAAGGATCTATTAGTGGGAGTGGGTGTAAGGATGAGTAAGTTGTTCTGGCTCTGGATAGGTTTGCCTTCATTCTCACACTTTTGTAGCTCAGGCTGCTTCAAATGATTCACTGGTTAGTAGGTATGAGCCTCAGTATGAAACAACAGTGTGTTAAAGGTCAAACGTTATTGTACTTCATTTTCCAGTGAGTCAACTAATATAAGGATCCTGAGGAGCCACGAACAGGCAGACGAACAATTGGAGGGCTAGACGGGGTCATAGGTCAGAAACACGCTACATGTAGGAACAATCATGTTTGCAGCGAGAGCAGGAGCAGAAAGGAGGGCGCTGAAGCAAAATGTGATGTTTCATTATGGAAATGGCGCTTTGTGGCGTGCTCTGTTGAATAATAACTTCCAGATGTCTGGGTAGCCAGGGGCTGGCTGATATCAAAGCGTGCAGGGTTTTGGGGAGGCAGTGGCGTGGAGGGGAAGAGCTGGGACCACCGCCAGCTGGCTAAGACTGATGGCACCAGGGCTGGGGGGCCGCATCCATTTCACACTCAGTGACTCCTGTTCACATAGCGGTAGTGTGCGTAAGCGTGTGTGTCTAGTATGCATGCGAGAATGTTATTTGTTTGTGCTTTTTTTTGGGTGAGAGATTAAGTCAGATCAAGTGTGAATTATGCTAATTTTGCGTAAAATTTCCATTGCTGTCTTTGTTTAGGGCAGACAGTGTCTTATGTTATTGGCCTATAGGTTTTATCTGTTCTAAGCGCAGGGTTGCACACCAAAGAGGGAAAATAACACACCCTTTAAATCTCTGGTATCTGTGTAGCTGTCGTTATAAATTCTGATATCTGACTCCAGTTTGCTTCTGCTCCTTATCCTCCGTCTTTCATAATAGTTTGAAGACCTACACAGATATCCCTGGTTAACCTTTTTTTAAAATCAATTTCATCACCTTCCTGTACTTTCTCTATTTCTCTGCGAATGTGAGTTAGAAACAGTGAATCAGAGCTGAAGGGTTTGATCAGAATTACACCATGGCTAGAAAAAAGCCCATTTAAGCCTTTTGCAGCCATGATGGGCACAGCTCTTTCTCAATCTCACTGTGTCTCTTTCTCTGTTTTTTTTCTCCATCTTTTTCTCTCTACATCTCTCTCAGGGGAGCTCACTAGTACCTGTTAGCATGTGTAGATAAAAGGATCTGGAGCATGACTTATTTAGGCAGGGGGAGGAGAGGGGGGTCACATCTGCTTCTGACAATCCTTTTCCTCATCCCCCTCTTTCTATCCCAAACATGTCTCGCTCCACCTCTGCCTTCACTCACTGCACTGGTGGGATGTGGGGCAACCATTCCCTCCAGTCAACCCCACTAAGCCTCCCTCCCTCTGAAGAAAAAGAATACATTTGTCCAGACCCAGCTCACATCTGTCTCACCCTGCTCTGCTGACAAACCCGGTTTGCGCACACAGGCATGTTGCGCTTGGCACAGGTTGGTCTCCTGAATATGGACTAAATGCAAAGGATCATGTGCATGTTTCAGTGAGCTTGTCACACACTACAGTGAACATGGGATAAAGCAACATGTGTGTTTGGATGGCTAGGCTCTTGTACAGACTGGTAACAGTACAAAAGGAGGGGGGTGAAGGGTTCAATTTGGGACATGAGCATGAAAGCAAGCTGCTCAGCCTCATGAATATCATCAAGTTTTTTACTGTTTCAGGGTTTATAGCTCCCCTGGTGACCAAAAGAGCACCTGCAACGTTACCTCAACTACTAATTGGAAAGAGAAACCATTTTAACATTCTGTATTTGAGTGGTAGTGCCACATTTCTGTCATAAGTTCAAAATTAACATACAACACATTTATTGTATCTTACTGGAATTTTCACTTGACTTCTAAGCTCTTTAAAGACATCTCAACCATATTAGATTAACAGTTGATATATTGAAAGTTCATTCTTGACCTTGGAAATAGAAGCTGATAATTCAATCTAACCACCAAATTAGTGGTAGTAGCAATGCTCAGTAGCAATGTCTTTTTCAAGATAATCTGCAGACCAATTTGCTGTTTCATGTAGGGAATACTGTTTCGGATCGGTCTCACTGCTCTCCTCAGCATTGTTTCCAGATGCAGGTGGCTGTTTTTATAAAACAAATATCAGATAAATCCACTGTACATTACATTCCCAGCACTGAACAGAATACAGACAAAGTAAGCGACTAGCTAGTTAAACATACTGAAGCATTTAGCAGCTAAAAGGCCAGCTTTTTCCCTCAGTAGTTGGTGGAGACCAAAAACAGAGCTAAAAGGAGAATAAATACAGGCTGGCCAGCTGGAAGATATGTGTGCTAGTACATAGCTCTGCAGATTTTTTTATACAGTTTTCGGCAGTGATCCAGAATAAAAATCTGCAGAATTCAACAGAATGTTTCTGTGTAGACAATATTCATTTAACATAAGAATGTTTTTGAGCAAAAATAAGCAAACAACAAACACAAAATGCAGCTATTAGTTTAGCTCGAACTAATTAGTCACATTAACAGGAAACAACTGCAGTGAAACAAGTCCAAAGTACAAAACAATTTATAATTAGTTTGACTCCAGTATTACATTAAAACAACCTAAAATTATTATTATCATTAGGTTGAAATAAAGATTTTTTTACCTGGTCCCTCAGCAGAAAATACAATTTGGATGACTTGTCACAAGGGTGTGGAGATGTATTAATGTTCTGAGTTTTACAAGCAGCAACTCTACTCTTAAAATCTGCGGAAAATTTGCGAGTAGAGTTGTCGCCGTAATTCTACAGCCGTAGATTACATGGGCCGGCTCATGTCTCATTTACGTGTAAGAAAACATCTAACATCATCATAATGAACATAAAAATAAACATGGCCATGAGTACTCACAGCTGTCAAGCTAGCACATTTGTATTGAGAAGTCTTGGCTGAACTTTCTCTACCATTCCTTTTCATCTCGCTCGCTAATAGCTTTAGCAAGATATTCGCCTAGCCTTGGGGAAGACTTCAGTCATGCACAATGAGTGGGTAGGGAGAGTGCACATATTACATATTTCCTGTAAATGTAGGAGAAAATATTTCTAAAATAAATCACCAAATCTAGCTTTAAAACTGATAATATGAAATTGTTGTTAACAACTGGTTTCTGCTGCCCCCAAGTGGCCAAAAAGTATAACATTTCAAATTGCAACCATTTCAGTCCAAACTCTGTAAGTGTTAGAATCATGATTTTTCCACCCTTCGTACCCAGATGGATCAGCTAATCTTGTCTTTCCCGCAGCTTAATGATAAATTATGTTCTCCTCTTCGATAACATGCATTTACTTATGTAACTGCCTTTCCTTCTGCACCGTTAGTGAAAGTGCCCTGAATTGCACAGTACATGATGTTTGAAATCTAAAGCTTGGTTGATGAAACTGAACATGACACCTTAGCCCATGCCCCTCCACACCCCACACCCCCGTCCACCCACACAAACACATACACACCATATGCCAGGTTGCTTGACGTATTTCCTTTAAAGCAACCGTAAAAGCTTTTCTCCTGGGCGTCCATCTAATGAAGTCAGCCTTGAAAGCATTGTTTCCGCTGGCAGATACAAGCCAACCCTCTGAGGGATCTTGACCAGGCAAGAACAAACAGAGGTAGACAAAGAGAAAACACTTTTTATAGACTGCATTGTACAGGACCCTCAACTTTCAATATGTGCCAGAAGCCATTCCCATCTTCCAACATCGCAGCCTGCTCCTGTGTTGTATTTTATTTTTATTCTCAAATGTCAACTGCTGGGGAGGAACAGTAAGGCTACATACTGCACAGAAGTAATATAAAATGAAAAATTGGAAGAGGTATTAAAAACACCAGCCTCTTTATATGTAAATGCATGGTGATTGAACCTCTTTCTCTTTTGCTCCAGAATTCACAAGCCCAGATCTTCCTGTACTCTGACATGAACACCCTCCCACGCATACACACCGAGCACACGCAAAGGGAACACATACACGCACAGTACATGCACACAGACGTAGAGCATGCACATATAGTTTCCACCTTCTGCTCACTGTTTTCTTTGCTGTAATGGCACAACACACTAAACACTCCTAATAAGACATAATTAAAATCAAACACACAGTACTGAGCAGATAGTTAAAAAAACTTGGATTCAGGACTGCAGATATGATTGAACAAAACTTAAACAGCAAACGGAAATTTCCTCAAGAGCAAATCCTGAGGGAGATCAAAAAGTACTGTTTAGCAAGAAAAGTGAAATAAACTGCCTAAAATAAAAATTCACATCTGGCATTTCTAACAAAGAAAATGCTTGAAAATCCGTTTAAAAATTCTTGTTATGATTTAAATTAATGGAGGGACTATCTCCTGCCTCTATGGACATAATGCATTAGGAGTTGCAGTGGCTACCAATATGGGACATCCAATGCAATTCTTAGATCTAAGCATTGCATACATGTTTAGGGTTGACTTGCTGCATTTTAATGTTTTTTCTAAAGGTTTGAGTTTTGCGTTTGCAAACACCCTTGCAAGAGATAGTGAACTGCTATCATTGGTTGGATCACCCTCTATGAATAACGGGTTGAGTGAATGAATTAATGAAAACGTTCTCTCCACTGGTGTCCCTGGAGCAGACATGACAAAGACATGAACTGGGAATTTGTTGGGGCCTGGTGGTAAGAGTGTTTGGAAGGTGAAGCTCCATGCTGCTGTTACCTGCTGGTTCACCATCAGCCTAACACAGCCCAGTGCTCGAGGAATCACTGTTATTGAGACAAGCTGTCAGGACACACTGACTGGGAGGAGAGATGGAGAAAAACAATAACACTGCAAGAGAAGGGCAGGTGGGAGCACGGGAGCAAGGGATAGCTCAGGGGAACGTGATTGAGACAGAGAGTGCAATTGATGCATCGCTTCAGCAATGATGTTCGTGACTGAATTCTTGACATGTTTTTACTGGCTTGTAACCCTGAGATATGTTGGTAAACTTACTGCAGAACAACTCTGCGGGTTGTCAATTTAATGTAACCTTTAGATCACTTACATACAGCACATCTATGTAGCCCCTGGGACACTAAACATGCGGTATGTAGAGAGTAAGCCTTGAGATGGTGGACCATATGTAACCTTGACATAAACGCGTTGATATGAGTGCTGTACTTATCTGATCATCTGCACTCAGGTGCATCAACTAGCCCATGGGTACACAATTAAAGCTCTCTCACTGTATTTTCAATTAGTTTGTTTGTTTCTACCCACTCTGGAAGCATCTGCATTGAAGCAGAATGTCTTTAGTTCACCTTCATGTGTTTGGCAGCATTTCCACACGAGGACATTAATTTAGATAGGTGATATGCCTGATAGCTTCAGCATTTGATGTAGCTCCTCTGACTCATGGGTGAGTTAATGTTCATGAGGAGATTGAAAATGTGCTCCTTTCAAGTTCCTTATTTGAGCATCTTTCAAAAAGACAGGTTTGTGGTGGTCATTTCTCTCTGCCTGCAGGGAGTGTGTGAGAGGAGTGTGTGATGGTAGAATACTGTATGATTGAAGCTTGTGTCTGTGGCTCAGCTGTCACTGTCTACGGAAAGATGCTGTAAATCCTACCACAGACATGCTCTGTGTTAATAGACTTTTTATACCTGTTGTAAATGACAAAGTCTATAGTTTATGGCCTCTTTCACATATATGCACATGTACACACACACATACAACCTCTTATATGCAAAGAGTGTGTGCAATTGCACTTTACAGCTCTGTCCCGCCTAAAACATAATGACAGATTAAAGATGTCAACATCATTTAACACACTGTGTGTGTTGCTTATATGGTGCATTGCAGAGATTTAGATTTAATGCTTTTAAGAGATTTTCACTCCTGATAGTTTGGGAAGTTACACTATGTGTGCAAATAACTGAATGAGAAATTGTTATGGACCCATTTACTTTATTTAAAATCGTTGAAAATAGTCCACTTGTCAATCACATATGAGCAAACAAAGTTGTAAATAGGAAGGGGTTTTGTACAGAAAAATTGTCTATTTACTATTTACATCAATGTTCATTCTGTCTTTTTTATGTTATTATTTCAAGGATTTATTAGGAGTTTATCATCAGACTTTATCAGAGCAAAAATGTGGTTAAGGAAAATAAAACCTTATTTCATATATACTATATGTTCACACGTTGTGTGAATTTCTTCAGTCATGCTTATGGAAGTGCCTTGGTCCTGACTGCATCTCCAATGATGGTAAAGCTCGCCCTTGAGAAAGAAAAATATGATCAAAATGTATTCATGTGGTGCAATTAGCGTTCAGAATAAGAAATTTTATATTATACACTTTTATATTATTTAACATTTTTAAAGTCTATTAAGGCCCACTGTGTAAAAACATTTCAGGAACATTCCACTCTAGGATTTTTTCAGAAATTGCACCATGTGTATGACAATAAATACTAAATGGCTTTTGCTCCAGCTCTGGTAGTTACATTGTTGCCAAGGATTGGCGAGTAGTAATAATTTGGGCAATGAGCAAGGTTGCACTCTCAGGCTGATTTGATCACGTTCTAAATGTGTAGTTGACCAATCACATTGCTTGGTCGGAGCTACTTGTTGTATAATGATCCGATCTTCCTCATCGCTATCAAGTAAGTGAGTGAGTGAGTGAGTGAGTGAGTGAGTACATTAAATGACTGTATTAATGTGTGAGTGGATCCAACGCACCTGGTTTCCATAGCAACATCTGCATTCTCTTCGACTATAGCAATGGCGGAAGTACTGCAGGTTAAATAATAGATATAATGTTGTTGCAAAAGCAGCCCCACAGTGACAAAAGGAAGACTGCCACCGGCTGCATTTCATGTGGGGACTAGCTGCCTTACACACATTCTTCTCACTACAGTTATTGTTAAAAAGTTATTTAGGGAAATACTTTCAGATAACAAAGAGATGGTGCCACCAGAACTTGCTGCCAAGGAAACCATTGACCGTGGCAACCAAAGAAACCACATCATGAAAAATGAGGCAGGAGTCAATTTTACCTGTATCTAATTTCTCTGAATTTTGCAACAACCATATCAATTAAAAAAATGGTCTTAATAGAGCACCACAAGCTTCATTCTGATTATCTAGTGTTTGTTGATATGATATTAGAAAGCTAAATCTGCTAATAAGATTAGAGAATGTAGATAGCATGTATGTGCTGGTTGTTAGTAGGATCAGATGTACCTGGTAACCACAGTGGTGGAGATGTGCCCTGCTGCCGCTCAATTAAAGTACACATACTTGATGTTGCCAGGTGGCTTACACAGCGCTAACTGCTCACTGTATGAGAAAAAACATCATACTCGTCTTCACCCCCTAAAGATTTTAAACAAAACGTCGTTTTTGACCTGATGACTACTAAACGTGTCTTGTTGTCCTGTGAGTTTGTTCTCTGACATATAAAACCCTTGGCCATCACATCAGTTACTGTTATCATTAACAGCCTACTAAATAAAGCCTTGTGTTGTCTTAAAGGTCACAAAGGAAGAGGGGAAAGTTGCAGAGAGAAAAGAGAGGAAGGAGGCGTTCCAAGCACCACCTCCTGTCATCATGTTCTCAGGGTCCCGCCTGAACAGCTCCAAGGGTCTACGGAGACAGAAGAGGGACTGGGTGATCCCACCAATCAACGTGGCAGAAAATTCTCGAGGACCATTCCCTCAGATGCTCGTCAGCGTAAGTGACAGATTTGATGGGCCGCATCACTGATTCGTTCTGAATTCACAGCTGGGATTTCTTGAGGGCACTTCATGGCTAACACTGATTGTGGGTGTGGGATGATTAGTGATAAAGAACAGAAATAAATTAACATAACTGGTTTGTTCTCCTCATCCTCGCAGATGATTATGTTGTGATCCCCCGATGTAATTATAGCCACAAAATCTTAAGGTATTTAAACAGCCCTGATTGGCCCTAAGACGTTTTCCCTTCAGACACAGAGCGGGCTCCATAACAGCTAAGCAGCTAAACCCTCCCACATCGAGAGGTCCATTGGGTTCACAGTGAATCGAATGATTATTTCTGCTCCTTCATGCATCCTTTCTTTCCTTTATCAGGCCATTTCAGAAAGGTTGCCCGAAGTTCAATACTATTTCTCTAGCTCCTTTATAACAATACAATTTGTCACAGAATCTTTACTGAAGCCATAACTCTGAGCCTCCTGTGGGATATAAGGAGGACGTTAGAAAAGCTTCCCAGGCCCAAAAGAACAATGCGGTTCATCCGCCTTGCCCAATAACATCTTGATAGTTTAAACTTAAATAGATCAGAGGTAATAACATGGACAATAACCGGCATCCATGCCTAAAGAACTAAGCGACACCTCAGCTGTTGTTCCCTCATCATTATTCCATAAACCTCTCCTCATTTAGCATTCAATATTGGATTGTGGCAACAACTGACTCCTATCACTGCAAATTTCATTTCTGCAAAACTGCTAGTTTTGATAAGTACAAAATATCAACACAACATGGTTGAAGGTCGAGCCTGTACAAAGCTGTCTGACAAAAAAACATGAATAAATAAATGTTTGTGTAAATGTGTTGTTGTGCAAAGCTCGAGCTGCAGAGTGTTTAAAATTCAGAGATTCTGTCACAACAGAATGCGCAGTTTGCCTCTCTCATAGCAAATCTCTAGACTCTGAGCTTGTTGTGCGTGCTGTAATTCATCAAAAAACATCATTCCAGGAGTCCGCTGTCTCATTCCCTGCTCCCACTTTCCTTCTCTCTTTATCTGGGATATCTAGCCATCAGCTTTTCCTTGCTGTTTACAAACCTCTCACAGTTTATCTCTTTTGGGTCTTAAATTGTGCAAAAGAAGCACTTTTTCCTTTTGTTTCTGTTCTTTGTTTTCCTGCCGGGTTTCATCCAATCCCGAGGGAAAAGCCTCAGGATCTGCTTGAAGGAAACTTTTTTGATTCTCCTTTTTTTTTTATATAGTGAAAGAAAAACATCAAGTCAAAGAGGAGAGTTGTAAGTCTTTGTTTTGGAGTTGGAGTGTGTCCCATCAGCCTGGCATGATGTGGCAGTCTCATCTGAGCTCGCTCAGCCCTTCAGTAGTGCTACACCAGCCATAAACTGGCCAAACAGTTCTGCTGATTCCATGAGCTGGTTAGAACCAGAGAGAGACTGAGGGGATGAGGCGGGCAGAGAGAGAGGGGGGTATCAAAGGAACATTTGGAGGTATATTGTGCAGCCAAACACAATCCACTTTGTGCAGTAAATAGGTCCGTCAGGGGCTGGTGGATTGCTGAGAGTGTAGCGTTCAGAGCAGAGGAGAAGTGATGCGTGCTGATGCCTCCGTTGGGCTCTCAGGCTCCCGTCTTTCTCTTTAATGATGACTGGAGGGCAGGCAGGGCCATACTGAGAACTAAAGATTTTAACAAGGAGACAGCTCTGGGGGTTGGATGGCATGGGAATGATTTTGCCATACGTATTGTTTATGTGTTTATTCCACTTTTATGACCTCTTTGGTCCCCTGTTGAGAATTGGGGCTTTTGTGCATCTGCTTCATATTACTCAATCAAAACCAAGAACTTTAATTTCATCAAGCAAACAGAACTGTTTTTTTCAGTCTCTGACATTTAGTATGTTAATCACAATTTCCAATTTTTTTTTAACATGTTGGAAAACAGAGTTCGCAGTCTTTCTGTCTCACATTCCCTCCCCTGTCTCTCTCCAACTGTGCCATTACTCAGTGCTCTGTGTGCTGTGGCTGTGTGATGCCTCCTCTAATGGCCTGTGAAGTCAGTCCCTTTCCTAATGGGCTGTTCTGTCATCCAGCGCAGTACTGAGTGACATGCAGACAGCGGCCTTCCCCACCATCCCGCCGCTTTTCTCCCTGCCCTGACCAAGTTGCCATCAGTTGGACAGGTGGGGTGACAGCAGCCCTCACCTGCATCTCCCCAGGTCTGCAGCACTGTCACTTTGATCAGACCAGCACAGGATCGGGCAGGTGTCAGGACAGAGGCCCTACTGACTGGCCTCTGAGCTTGCAGCCTGACATGGCTCGAGGGAAATGTTGACGCTTAGGTGAAGTGTCGGCAGAACTGTACTCCCATTGCTCCTTAAAGCCAAGACAGTGTCAAAGCTCAGTGAGATGTTATTGACTGTTTTTTTTTAATAGCAGTGCTGAAATAATTGCTCTCACACTTCAGACTCTTCCACTGTACATCAAGGTGTAGTGCGCATCGTGTAACTCTGTGGCTTAACATTAAACCCTATCAGCCTCAAGTGTCAAATAGTTGTACTGAATGTAGCCTGATGTTAGCAACACTGGTTCCACCTCATTTGTCTTTCCAGATGATGGACAGCAGTGCTCTGCTTTCTTACAATCAGAGGTAGGTATAGTAGCCAAAAACTGTACGCAAGTTAAAGTACTGTAACTTTGTAAAAAAAAACGTAATCAAGCAGAATAAAAGTTGTCTTAAAATACATACCAATACCAAAAGTATCTACTGAAAAAGAAACTTGACCAGTGGTGCCCTTTTTCTGCAGGGTCCGCCTTTTGTAGATTACTATATTTTCAATCTTCTTGTAGGAATATACACACTACACTCTGGCAAAGACAGAGTGGAGATGGTCCAGTGTAGAAGATATACTGCTTGACTAATCAGGAAGAAGGGTAGCAGGTGAAGAAATGGGCGGATTTGGTCATGTGTTTGGACTGGGGGGAAAGGGGTTACTACTGGGCAGGAGGGAGTCCTTGAATTTGTACATTTAAATAGGAAGGAAGGGTCATCATGTCACTGAATCTTGCTTTGGGGCCAGACCCCGTTGACAGCTGTAATGAAGTCAGTTGAAGATGCATGAAGAAACACATTAAAATCCAACATATCTGCATCGTATAACATTTGATGAAGAAATGCCTCCAGAAAATGAAAGACCACACTTCAGAGAGTCAGAGAGCTTCAATACGGCTGTCACCACAGTCTGGCCCCAAAGTGAGATTCGGTGATGAAATAACCTTCCTTCTTTTTAAGGTTCTTTGGTATATGACAGGAAAACGGAGAAGATAAGTAGATGAATGTCAAGGTCTGGCTGAAGTTGTGACAATACGATGAACACAACAGACACATTTCCTGCTGACAGTTCTCTCATGTCCAAACAACTTTCACAACTGCAGCTTGCTGCCCTCTGCGCTGCATTCTGCTAATATTAGCTGTTCACGCTGTTTGAAGGCCATACTCCCAACAGTGGAAAAACAAAAAAGAGAGGCCAAGAATTCTTTGTCTCATCTAAATCTCCCTCTGTACCAAAATAATTTATTCTGATATGAGTCACGAGGAGGCACGACTGCGGTAGAAAAAACAGAGTGCCAGCAGTGCTGGGATCAGCAGACCACCAGCCTCTTATCATAATGCCCATACATGTATTAATGAGTGCATAAGTAGTGCAATTAATGTATCTAAATGTAAAGATGTAAAGTATTGATTTTTTTCTCATAAAATCTTGACATTGAAGAGTAAAAAGTATGCTGCATTAAAAGTACTCCAACAAATAGAGTTTAGTCAAAAATGTTGCTTGAATTCAACAGCTCGATCTGAGATGTTGTGGTAGAAACACTCACATCCTCCCCAGGGTGGTCCAGCTGGTCAGGTTGGATGGTTGAAAGACGTCATGGGTCATGATGGTCTCAAAGTCCGCAGCTCTTAACCCAAAACACCCGCCTTCTTCTCCAATGCTGATGAAAATATTTCTGCTATAGGCAGTATGTGTTTCAACAATAAAGGCAAAGAAATGACAAAATGTAGCATAATTTGGAGGAGCTAGGGGCCACTGCATTTTCATGCGCCACCGTTGCCACAGCAAACCTTGTAGAGCTGGTCCCGTATATTAGCTAGTGTACACAACTGACTAACTCCCTTTTCACATAACTGCAGTTGTCAATGTGGCCAGACTTGTTATGATATTCATCTTTTTAAATACTTTTTCTATGCTGAGGTGGTGGCCATGTTGTTGCTGGTGACATACAGAGACGATGTAGTTCACTGAGAGGTTTCACACAAAACTAAATGATATTTTACGATCTTTTACTACAAACTGTAGCTTTTCTCGAGTTAAAAACATTTTCTATAAAATTGACAAACGTGTAATTCATGGCACAATTCAAATGTTAACTACTACACAATTTTTTTTCTAAATTAAGGTCTAATGTGGCACAGGTGCAGGACCTCTCCATGAGAAAGGCCTGGTCATTTTAAGCCATCTTAATGCAGAAATGTTACATATTGTAACTTTAAGTACGTATAACAGAATACATGCAACTCACTGCTTTCATTTGAAGGGTATAAGTGGTGCTTAACTTTAAACAAAAAGACAAAATAAAAACCTAGCAAAGTGAGCCATGGATAGGAACCATAAATACAAAACTAGAACAAAGCAAAGAGAGGAAGAGTTCCAGAAAGACTAAAACAAAGTGTGGGGAGTAATTTTTCACAATAAACAGGTGTTCATTGTCGTTCTCTTTCTTCTGCGGCCAAACAGCCATCAATAGCATGTAAGGGACATTGATTTTTCACAGAGGCTTTTTGAAACCTTCCATTGATCCACACACTTCTCCTACGGCAGAGAGGCATTGATTTCTTCTGCTCGGGTAAATAAAGACTCAACGTAACCACCCCCACCGCCACCACCCAACTCCCTTAACCCCCTATTAGAACAGCCGTCAGCAGAAAAATGAACAAAACCCTGATGAAACAACAGTTTAGCCAAGGAGCCAGATGGGGTATGAATAAATGTTTGTCCAGTAAAATGCCTGTTTTATTGTACTGTTCGCTGACTCTGTGAGAAAATAATAGAGAGAGTGAAAGCTGTGGTTTTGACCGGTCAGAGTTGCTGGTGTGGGTGAGATGGTTATGCCACATTGAAAAGAGAGGTTTTATATACTGTATCTGACAATTTACACATTATCAGATCAGCATCAGGTAAGCATCAGATGCTTTTAATGGATTAGCTTGAAATTTGGGGAAATATCCTTATTTTCTTCATTGCTGAGAGTTAGATGAGAAGATGGATACCACCGTCATAAACGAAGCTGCAGCCGAAAGATGACTAACCTAGCTTAGCATTAAAGGATAAGTTCACCCAAAAGTTACATTTCGGTCATTCTACTCAACCTCGTGAGGATGAATAGTCAAGTGCAGTTTCGTAGTCCACAAAACTTTTCCGGAGCTTCACAGCAAAACAGCGTTGCAGCATTCTTCTAAACAACTGAAGCAGATAGTAGTAAATAGATACCAAGTTGTTTTGAAAAGATGTTATTTACATCTTTTTTTGAGCCGTGATCTTCCCCGCAGCTGCTAAGCTAAAAGCCTCAGCACACATACTGTCTGAAGTGGGTGCAAAATCTCAACCGTGCATCAAGGGAGTAAATAATGTCTTCTCAAATCAATTTGGGATCTTGGGCCTTCTGCAGACTTGGATTATGCTTGACAATCTGTATGAAGCTATTTCATGTTTGTTTTTGGTTGTTTTGTTTTCTACGTTTTAAGTCCCCAGCTACTTCAGTTGCTAAGGAGAATGCTACAACGTTTGCCCGCGAAGCTCCAGAAACGGTTTGAGGACTATAGTCTACAGTCTAAAGTTCTCGTTTTAAGCATTACTAATTAGCTTTTCCCTCACATGCAACCGACTGAGGTGTCTCTAAACACCTACAGAAGGTACAAAAACACTTTCTCAAAACATTAATCGTGTTTTACCCTTTTTCTCGCCATCTCTTTTCTTCTAATTGTTCTCCCATTGCATCATTTTGTCCTTGTCATCTGTCTTTTCAGCCTCTCTCTTCAAACCTGTTGTTCATTCACTTCTAACCCAGGTCTGCTCTTGGGAATAATTTAGTATTTATCTAACGGAGATATTATTTTGAGAGAGAAAACGTTTATTTTGAGAACTAGAATAAGGGATGTGAAAATGACTGCAATTTTCAGCTAAACTGTTGTTTTATTGGATAATATTTCTTTGGATGAAAATTCTTCTGTCTACCGGCTGTCCTTGAGACGGAGAAGCCAGATATTTCGATAAAGCGCGGCTGCGTCCCTCAATAATCTCAGGACATTATATTGACAGGAATACCATTGAGAGAAACAGCAGCTGTGAGAGCAATAAGCCAAATAAATGGGTGCTTGTCAAAAGCCCTCTATTGACTGATATGTAGAGAAAGAGGCTCATTTGATATGCTGCACTATAATCGACAACTCATGTGTATCAGTATTTTGTTGCAGGCATTTATTTCCTGGTAGTAGCTTGAGGAAATATGTCTAATAACAGGGAGCCTGAATGTTAAACAGTGCACAAAATACTGACATTTGTATCCGATTTGATGTGTGTTGCAGTGCATCTGGTTATGTTTATGGTACTCACTGCAGCACCTGTGCTCCAATTTCTACATCTCTCTCCGCGGAGCACGTTGTGAAAAGCGTTTTCTGAGCAGAATGAGAGAACTCCCCCCCTGAGGTGTCTGCCATCTCCTCTGCGTACGTTTACCAGTGATTAATGACTGCTCCGCTTCACTGACAGAGACGGCAACAACAAAAACACCAGAAAGACAGACAAAAAAAGGGGGAAAAAAAGATCTGAAAGAAAAGGAGAAAACAAAAAGCAACATACTGTACAAGCGAGCTGGAGCTGTGGTTGATTGCATTGGAGAATTTGAGGCGGGGGGGGGCAAAGACGTGTGCGTGTGAGTGAGAACAAGAAAAAGCAACAGAAAGAAAGGAAAAGAAGCGAGAGAGGCAAAGTAGGGTTCAACCAGGATTAGAGGCACGTCTGTGTTTGTGTTTAGGTCTGATAGACTTCCCGGAGAACTGCTGTTCACGGCCTCTTCCCTCGAGTCTAATGAAGCCTTTTGGCATCTACCACCCCACCGCCCGGCCAACACCAGCACTGCACTGACTAGCCTGCCCCTTCATCTTTTTCAACTCTCTCCTGCGGAGACATACGCTCACGAGCACACACACTCAATCAGAAACAAACATTCACATGCATACCCAGGCACAAAGAGAAATTACTTGTCCTACACAAGCAGCAAACAAAGGATCAGTAAAGCGCATGTGCTGTGTTGTTGCCTTTGTATATGCTCATTGTTTGGGGTTTTGTTTGGTCGCATTTCTGCTTTATCCCTGAACAAAGAGAAGAAAAAACTAAGCCAGAAAAACAGAACTCCATCTTGTTTTTCTTTAACCCAGTCCGCCAGAGAAACCGCAGGATGGTGAAACGCAGGGATGCAAGTATTTAAGGATCACAATCCAGATCCAGAGCTCAGTCACTAGGAAACCACATTGCTGCCCATATGGACCTGCACCGAACTCTGGGCTGTGGGCTAAATAAATTCAAGCTGTGAAAACAAATGTGTGCCTACATTAAGTCCCTCAAACACATCATCTTTACAGGGTGTGCACTGCTGTATATGTATTCAAGTATAGTTTGTTCTAGGTTATGTTTTTTTGTTATGTGTTCTTTCAAAGTTCTCGTGCACTGCTGAGGTCCTTTTCTTGGCATGAATACAACTTCAACACAAATATGCTCAATTCAAACACACACATTACATTAGCTCTATCAAGCCAGGAAGAAAAGTAGGAAACAATGAACTCCTTTCAGGTATGCTTGGACCTCCTGTAGAGTTTGAAGAGGGAGGAAAAGCGATCGCGGTGGGTGCAAACAGTCAGGTCAGCATTACATTTGCGCTTTGTTTTACTGAGTACCACATCTTGACAAGCTTTTAAACTCTTGGCTTTTTGTTTGATTCCACCTCCTTAAGAATTCACACAAGGTGTTTACCCTACAAACCCCAGCTCTTTTGTTCCAGCACAAGCAAACCTTGTTTGGTGACATTGCAAATATTTTTGCTAAATTCGCAGTTTGATATTTACTGATCCTCTTTTTTTGTTACATCTTAGCCTCATTGCTCTAAGGATGTGAATTTCAGATTCTAGGTCGACAGTTGGTTGGTGCACCACTTTGGTCCAGACTAAAATATCTCAACAACTACTGGATGGATTAGCATGACATATTCTACAGTTACTCGTGGTCCCCAGAGGATAAAGCCGACTGAGTTTGGCAATCCCTGTACTACTCCTCTAGCAGCATCTGCAGTTGACCTTTTTGGATTTTGGTTTCATCTACAACTATTTGCAGGACTGCTGTGGAATTCCCTCAGGATGAATTTTGTAATCCCTTGACCTTTCTTCTTGCAGCACCATCAGATCAAAGTTTTAATGCACCAGTACTTTGGTTTATGACTGAATACCTGCAAAACTAATGACATCCCCATCAGCCTCAACTGTAGCTTGTATTTTTTTGCTGATACCCCTTTCACACTGTTTTTAACGTGAGTGGATACAATCGGCATTCACTCCTGTGACTCTGCAGCTCCAGCTCCAGTTGGCTGTGATTGGAACACAACACCCAGATGGACAAGCTAATTTTTGCCCATTGCCAGGCGCAATGCTATGACGTTTGTTCTTTGTGTGTTCTCTGTTCAGGCAGCGCTCAAATATTGTTCAGTCAGCGCTGCTTTTGAAAGGGGGACAGACGTAAACAATAACTACACCGGAGTGGCTTCCTTGCCTGTCAGCTGCCTGATCGCTACTGCGCATGTGCAACTCTTAACAAAGATGAGAAAGAAGCGAGATGTTGAAGTCCTTAGCAACTTCCGATATCAGCTTCGGAAAAAGCAATGTGTCTAATTCAGAATACAAGTGATTAATACTTTGTAAAACTAGTTATTTACTTCTGGATGTAGTCTGATGAGGTATATGATCTCGTGCTTTCTACTGTTCGCTGTTTTTCTGGCACACTCTACTACATGAACATAACAAGCAAGAAAAAAACAGAAAGGTAAAATTGTCTCCTGGTAATGGGAAAATAGTTGATTGCCTATTTTTAGAGGGTTATCCCATGTTTGAAAAAAAATGTTACAATTGGCAAATGTTGGCATGGTAAAATGGCAAACTGAGATGTGCTGCATTTGGCTCAAAACACCACTGGCTATAGATTTTTCACATTTATAAAGTCAAATAACACAACTGTTCAATCCATGCACAAGTAAGTCAAAATTGGAAATTGCTAATGTCAAAATGACTGTTCACTTATTTAAAAAAAGTCTGCTTTTGTAACAGCTAGGATAGAGCTCGATAGCCAGCCCTAGGTTATGATGGCATGAATGAAACACCAGCAGAAGTTCAGAGTGCTTTACATTGTTACTCTTGCTAATGGAGTCTTGTGATGCAGGAACATGCTCACCCTTGTCTTTTTTGACAGTTCATATCATTAATGAAACATATGACCATAAAAGCAATTTTACTACCCTCTGAACACCACAAGACTCAAGTATATAAGAGAAGAGGTGGGCATCCAGGGACACATTAATATCTCACGGAAGAGGGTGGTCGATGGGGAAAGGCTTCATGAATGCTCTGACAGCGTTATTACGTTACGCATTGTTCTGATTCTTGTTTCTCTTCAATGATCCCCTATTTCCTTAAGAGCCAGACCCCCCCTCTCTTTGTAGAGTAGTCTTGTCTTGGCATATAACAAATACCTTATGAGCTTCATTTCCTTTCCTCTAATGAAATTAGCGCGATCAATGTAATTACATTTATCAGCCCCAGGAAATGGAGTCTCCTACAATCTCCTGGTATTGACGAGGAAAATAAATTGTTACAACATTCATATATTTGTCAGCAGCATTTGGCCTTTGTTTCCTCCTGTGTTCAGGGAAGTGAGACTGAAATGTAATTTTCACTGTTTAATATCTCATTATTTTGAAATTAGTGGCGTGAAGTCCCTGTAAACATGTTCATCAGGCGTCCTCAGTTACGGTTTATTTTTCAAGAGAACATTTTCCAGACGTGGCCTCATTGTGCACACCCAGGCCCAGAGCTGCTACTACAGAGGCTTTACAATAACGAAATAAACAACAAAAAAACCCTGCCTCAGCCACCCACTCACTCATACCCACACAAATGGAAAGCACAGACACACACACACATAGAGATAAACACACACATGTTCACAAATCCCCCCCAACACATTCCTCTCTGATATGACATCAGGCAGCACCAGGCGGGCTCCCTCCTGGGTTCAGTTGGTGTTAAATTAAACAGTAAATCATCTCACCAAAAGACACAAGAGTTATGTGTGAGTCAAGGGCAACAGTTCTGGGCTCTTTAATAGGAGATGAGGAGGACTTTATGAAGGAGATAAATAACAGCTTAACAAACAGCCTCTGCCTGGTCCCCTGGAGGTTGGCCTCAGCGACCCCGTGGATCAGTAGGATGAAGGAGAGCCAAGAATCTCTATTCCTCTGAAGACATGAAAAAATAATGTGCAGTGAAATTGGAAGAAAGATATTCTGAAGGGGACTCAGGGAGGTGGGGACCAGCGATAAAGCAGGGGGGTTTGAGGGTGGTAGTGATTGTTGGTGATATGAGACAAGGTCGGTCAAATAGAGAAGACAGGTTGGCAGACAGACAGACAGACAGAGGGACAGAATGACAGCGGAGCATAAAGTAGATACAGAGGAAATCGTGCAGGCAGATCAACCAGGCATGCACACATGGCAGTTGCCCTATCAGGTAATACTTAACTCCCACCCACCTTGCTCAGTAATGTTTGTACGTTTCCCTGAGAGACGCACCTAAGAGAATAAAATTTGATTCAACACAAAACAACGGCATTCAGAGGAAATGACCAAAAAGGTGATTACGAGGGGAAAAGTCCTAAGGCATGTGATTGAATTGAATTAAAGCGCTTTTGGGTGTAAGTCATGTGATAAAAAATTCTAATCACACTTAATGTGCTTGTTTTTTTCCATTCCCCCTTCTCTGGCTCTTTCTCTCCTGGAGGTAAAATGTGAGGGAAATCAAAATTGAGGCCTGCACCAGAATAAAGTGATCCTATTTACTTCGTCATTTACAGTGAAAAGCCTCAGTCAGAATCTTTTCATGCAAGTATAATGGATACTGTCATGGGGTGATCGTGTTTTTGTATGCTGGTAATACCCCCTAACCACAGACACACACACACACCGGAGCTCAGACAGACACACATGAAGATCTGGTACAAGCATACATACATCACTGTGTATGTGTGTAATAAAATTCCTCACTGTGCAATGAAATGCTTTACAGCATCTCAAGATGAAATGGCTCCTAAGATAAACAGTTAAGCACCGGATAAAAAGTCGCCAGTATTTTATAACTCGTCCTTTAACTTTGCAGCCGTCTCATTGCTTCTCGCTTATGCGTACCTCTGGCCAATACTCCCCGATGCTGCTTCACGCATTTTTTTATTTGCTCTTCATTTTCAGGAGAAAAGAACATTTCCTCCTAACGCTCTATAAAAGCTTTAACAGCCCACATTGTTCATAAAACCAGAGTGATGCATAGCTCTTTGCACAGCGCCTGGTATCGCGGCATACAGGGATTGATGTTATGGTTCATCTGAGGCCATGCGAAGCCCTTCTTTATATAAGGTGATTTGTGCTGGTCGCTATGTAGTCAGTGTCACTTTAAAGAGGACTCAGCATCAAGTCAAGCGGCTAATGCATATCCAGATTTTCAACAATGTTTCCCTGATGACTTCTGGGAATAGAAAGAGGTTCTCTGAACCTGACCGCTGATCCATTTTCTGATCTGTGTCAATCAAGGAATGACAGGTCAGCTGCTTTTGTAAAAATCAAAAACCGCACGTACATCAGCCATCTGTGTGTCATCCTTATGATACACGTGCTTGTGCTTGAGTAAAAATACACAGGCGTGAATCCACAGACACAGATGCATGGCTGCGCAAACATAAGCACACACACCTCCTCACTCTTCCAAGGTTCATTTGTCAAGATGACAGCTGGACTCTTGCTGAGGTGGAGTTTGCCAAGCAGAATCCCTCGCTTGGTTAGCAGGAGCCAGAACATCCTGGGAAACATTCTGACACACACTTAGAGGCTGCAGTGTGACCACGTATGTGTGTATGTGTGTGTGTGCATGCCTGTCTATGTGTTGTGAATGCGCAACTTTTCAAAACACCCAGCAGCAGCATGGCAAGGTCCAGCCCCACTTCAGTTTCTGCCTGTGCTTGGCAGGGGCAGGCTTGGCAGGGAGCAGCCCATTTTGTCAAGCTTCCAGTCAACATCAAACATGCATACTGCTCCCGCCTCTACCTGAACACCTTTCCTCTTTTGCTTTTCCACTCACATCTGGGTCCTTAGACATCTGTTTTCCTCATGATACCTCCGAAATGTTTGCCCCTGTAGGCTGGGAGGAATGAACTGTATGCTTTTCCTTCCAAACAACCCTTCAGCTGTGTCCACTAGAAATGTGTCCATGCAATGATGTAACTGGATGCTTTTCTGACTAGATTGAAAAAGACAATGCAAGGGGAATTCACTCCAGCAGGACATGATCCCACAAAGGTCACGTGTCTGGTCAAAGGATAAAAACTCTCCCCCAAACTTTATCCCGCCCTGGCAACTTCTCTATACTTCCTGTTTCCAGGTTTCCAGCCAGAAGGGCTCATACTCTGCTACATTTGTGCTGATGCAGTCAATTCATAGCCACTTTCATTCCCTTCTCTTACTCTTACTCTTTCTTCCCTCCATTTTCCCTCCAGTCTGCATTTCTCCTCTTCTCTGCTGCCTGGTGGTTTTTGAAAGTGAGAAGAAGCAAGAGAATGAAGGGTGTGGGAAAAGAGGGAGAAAGTGGTGTATGAAAGGTGGGCAGTGCAAAAGTGTGTGTGCTTATATTGGTATGGAGTGGTGGTGGTGGGGGGTAAATGGCTGAGAAAAGTGCAATAGCAGCAGATTTCATGCCACTGTCACCCTCTCTCTCCCTCTGCTTCCCTCGCCTATACAAGTCTCTAACACTCTTTACTCTAATTACTCAGATTGGGTTTCCTGGGGATGAAGGGAGGAAAAGGGAGTTACAGGGGGTCCTTGATATTGTCCTTGTCAAAGCCTTGGGGAGCGACTTGAGAAGTCATTCATGCATCCATCACACTCCCGATTTCACAATTTAATCAATCCCCTAATGAAAGAGAGTGGCAGAGAGAGAGGCAGGGAGAGAGAGGTAATGGTGAGATGGCAGCCCTCACACTCTAACCCTGCTAAGCCAAAGCTAAGGGGTGCGGCCGCTCTTTGTCTGCCACCACAATGGCTGCCTTATTTTCATTCTCCCTGCCTGGAAGAGGGGAGTGAGGAGGGCGAGTCATTCCATTGTTACCTCCAGGGAGAATAGCACCTCTAATTTGCCATAAGCCTGCACTATTAAAGACCAGACTCCTTTCACACTGCAATAATTGGAAAAGTCATTCACTGCTTAACTTCCATTACTCCATGTTATTTTCACTAATGTGGAGGAAGGTCTTTTAATAATCTCACCTGCGTCACTTCTAGCTATCATTCAAATGATACAAAAGCACATAGAGCGCACTATCTCTCCATTTCATTTTTTCACACACTCGCATAAGACCAATAAGCCAGATAAATCTGAAAGCTCATCTTTTTGGCCCTGCGTCCCCTCTGTGAATGTGAAAATGGCATGCTCGCATTTTAACGCAGGCGGGGAAAACTGAGCTTTTCAGAAGCAATGACAGAAGCGCATCTGTACATAACCCTGTGTAGCAGTAAAGTTGAAATGGCAACTTTCACTGACCTCTGACGGACTCTGTATTCATTCATTTTGAATGTCAGTGAAGAAGATCACATAGTACAGGTGTTGGTAGAAAGCAGGATTTGTTTTTATTTTGCCAGACAACTTTGCGATTTTAAAATAGTGATTTGATTGACCTTCCAGTGCAACTTTTATGAGTCACAATAAAAATCATCATTAATGCAAATTGATATTTGGGTTCAGTTATAGCAGGAGAGGACACAACTGAGATTTAAGCAGCTAAGACTCAGCAGAGCAATGTAGCTATGAGAGACAGGACAGCATAATTGTGTTGTTTGCCTACGAAAAGAGGAGGAAATTTGTTTCGGCATTAATAAATGACCTTGTAAGACTAACAAGAGCACTTCAGGAGTCTTCGATGCTAGTGGTTCCAGGAGTCTGTATTGGGGAACATGAATGTCTACCAGGTTCATGCCAATACATTCAATTGTTGTTGAGACATTTCTCTCAAAACCATAAAAGTCAACCTTGTGGTGCGCCAGAGGAACAGTTGGTCGATCTCACCTCCATTGACCATCAATGTCGGGACAAAACTTGCAATTTCTCCAATAATTTTGGAGATATTTCAGTCTGTTGGTCTTTGGTTGACCAACCAACAGACAGACGTTGCCATCCTTAGAGCCAAACCAAAAGCATTAAACATTTGAGTGGCTGTACATTGCTCTCACACATACAGTGTTTTTACACACGACAGCCTTAATATGGACTGTCATTCTTAAACACTAAGCCACAGGTACATCTGTATATGCAACTCTCGCCAGATAATGAATACAAGATGTTATGCTGTTTGTGTTTTATGCTTAAGTTAGCAAGTGCATATTTGAAAATCCCAACTTCAAACTGAGATACTCAACATCAATCCTTCCCTACCTTTTGAAGAGATACAATGCTCAACATCAAAGCCTGAGCAAAAGTCTGTGTTTTAAAAAGGCCACAGGAAAGCTTTTAATGCAGACACTTTGCTGACTCACAGCAAAACACACAAGGTGTCTTTTTATCTTTGTGCGTGCAACAGAGTGCATTTGACAGATGGAGTATGTGTGTGATATGCAATGCCACCTAAAAACCTTTCTCTTGTAGATGCTCTTTTTCTTCAGTTAACCAGTCTGTTTGTGACCTGTTGGTCAATACCTGTATTTCTCGCCTGCCTGTTAGGCTTTACTGTACTGTTGGAGGAACACATCTCTCTGTTTGTTCCTTTTGGCATTCATTTTTGGTGCAGCTATCCCTGTTTGTTAGGCTTAAGAGCCGCGAGAGGCCTGGCTTTCAGCTCTTTAGGGGTTTGCTGTGACTTTGCTGTCTGCAAGCGACTGTTTCTGCTGTCCTACTGCTCACTGAACCAGTGTCATTCTCTGAACAGTGGCGCACTACAGCGCACCTAATTGGCACACTCATGACATGTCTCTGAGAGTGTGTGTGTGTGTGTGTGTGTGTGTGCCTGCATGTTTCTCTTAATGTTTGTGTCTGACATGCTTAAGCCAGGTAGTGGTACTTTACTTTGAAGATTTTACCAACTCAAGCAGTTGAATGCAGTGTCACTTCGTTTTGTGGCACAGTTTTTATTTGTTTGTTTTGTTTTTACAATTTTCCTTTTTCCACAATCTCCTTATATAAATCCATATGAAAGCTGAATCCATATGGCCATAATATGCATCTTTTGCAGAGTGTTATTTGCATTTGTTTAGTTTATTTCAAAATATTTTTTTAATCCTGGTTGGTGCTCACTGGCTTCATCTAAAACTCTTATATTTTAAAAGATATTTTCACATAGGTAGCCTACTAACCATTTGAAGCTCACTGAAAGATATAACACACAAAGACCTAATAATACAGTTGAATTTGAAAGTGACATCTTTCTTTTAATGTTTCTTGAACTGAAGGTTTTGTGTAACCAAATGCAAACAGAATTTAGGAAATGTCTGTCTCACAGTATTTTCTCAGACATGTCTTTATGTGGTTTATGTTTGCACCATTCGGTGGCATGAGCAGCTACATACGGTCAGTATGTTTCCATATAGAAACCACTGTAAGCCACATCTAATAAATGTGCTGTCTGTAAAACGGACTTAGTAAAAACAAAATGAACATGATCATAAGGCTCTACTCTACTAACATATCAGTGCATGGTTTTATGTTGTATCCAAAGCAGAGGAAATATTAAACACTAATCCACTGCATGTGGACTTTGTTTTGGTTTTACTGAAGATGACTTTGATGCAGTCTGAATCTGTTTTTAATGGCCTAGCTGGTAAAGCAGGGTTTGTGACCACAGTGCGAACAGGCCTCCAGTCAGATACTCACTGCCACCCAGCACACCATCAGCTCAACTTTTTTAACACATTAACCTCTTCTGGTACTTGTGCTTTACTCATGTCTTTTGGTGTGTCAGATTAAGCAGTTATTTATATTATTTCTTCTATAAAATCATCCACGAAACCAAATTATTCACAAGGATCTACAGTACCAAGAAAGTTATGTAATTTGTATGGTAATTGTTTCAATTTTACCCACAATGCCCCAAGAACAGTATGGCAATGTGTATGGTAATTGCAGTTCTCCATATGTGAGAACTGCAATTACCTTCTGATTATCTTCAGTATGCCATACCTGCACTCCAATAACTTCCAAGTATAGGAGACATCAATTATAATTTGCCAATATTTGCCTGAGATATAATGACTGTACCTGTACATGCACTGACATACATCACCAGAGAAAAGGAGCAGACATGTAGAATCTGTATGCATCTAGAAAAAGAATAATATAAGAATCTTTATTTGATCCCTTATCATACAAGGTACAACATAGTGAAACTATCTTTCAGGTAGCTTGTAGAGTGGTTGCAATCTGCACTGCTAGATGACACTTAATCCCACACACTGGACCTTTAAGGAAGAACTACTGTTGATCAAATCTATTGTATTGCAAAGCAATTATCACCAATAGATAATGTATGAAATACTTTTCATATGAACTGATTCTGACACAGAGCTTATTGTTTTATGACTTCTATTATGTGACTGAGATGGACTGCTTTTCTACATGATTGGTGGATGGATTGGTAGTGTAAAATGAGAGCAGTCACTCATTTTGTGAGATCATCAATCTGCCTGGCACACATTCAATTCCTCATTCATCATTTATATAATAATCTTCTCTGATCTATCTGCTTGTTTGGTTTAGGAGACACACATTCATTCTTTAATGTTTGTGTAGGAACAGTAGCAGTGCTAGTTCGAAACTTACTTCTTCTTTTTATTTGTTATGGTGTCAATACTTTCACAGCGCCTCCATCACTCTGGTGAGGGGGACAGACCTGCAAACATAATGAGTATACTGGCATCGACGGTGCCTGTGAACCCAGCAAATTCTATTTCTAAATGTGTATACTGGAGCCCTAAGCCTCTCCATGTTCCTCCCCTTTGTTTACATATAGCGCCTTCTCTCCTAATCTGCCATGGTGATAGTTGCGTGGGCTGAGGAAAAGCTTGAATGCTGAGGCAAACAAATGCAATGGTAATATGCTCAGGAACACTCTACCATACAAAGCAGTGAGGCCCACCATCGCCTGACCTAAAAAATAGACAAGAACAGCCTGGTTAACCTGAGTACAGCAAATAAAGAGCTGAGCAGATAGACACATCTGATTGCTACTCCATTATGCTATATTATAACCATTTATTAATTGTTTGTGTATTTCTTATGAATGCTAAATTGAGGGACTTCAAGTAAAGTGTGGCTAACTCTCTAAATAGCGTAGATGCACACAAACAAAACACCTGTTTTTTACAGTCCTGGCCCAGATGCTCATTCAAATCTTTTGCATGACGAAGGCCAGACATCTTTTGAATTGCCAGAACGAAAACTCAAAACAAAGAAAACTTTAATAGTTTGACCAGTTTGACCAGTTTGACTTAATGACTGAGAAAAATAGAAACCCCGCCATTCAGCTCTGTGTTTGGTCTCCACCAAGTCCTGAAGAAAATATCTCATGTTGTTCAGTGGTTTCTTCTAGCGTCAGTTTTGCACATGAAAGGCTCTGCAGTCAAATTTGTATTGATACGTTCAGTCTAACCGTACGTTGTACAGTTAGACTTTCAAAATAAATAAATAAATAAAACGTGCTGACAAGCTGTTCACATAGTATGACATATTATGACTTTTGGAATGTTATTAACATTGTCAAACAGTCACAGTTTGGTTAGGTTAGGTTTAAGGGAAAAAAAAATACTTGGTTAGGGTTAGGCAAAATAAACTAACTGGCTAGGATTAGGCTAAAACAGTTGGATAGGGTTAGGAAAGGATCATACTTAGGGTTAAAATAGCTAACATAAGTTACGTAGGTGACAGAACTTGCGTCACGTACGTGACAGCAGTTACATCATTTGTGTGTGTTCACTTATTGACGTTATTAATTACTGACATAAATTAAAAAGGAATCACTCTCGACTTGAACACCGGCCTCCTGAGGAAAAGTCCTGTGAATGACTCACCCTACGACCCCAGCTAGCCCCTGACCTGGACTTTCTCACTCTTTATTGTACTGCTCTAAAGAAGCGCTTCAAGGAGTGATGCTACAGGGGTACCTAACTTAGAAACGTTGGGCCACGAACCAGACTGCAGTATTTGACGCACTGTGATTGAGAACGGGCTGTAAAGGCTCCACTTTGATGTTGCTGCTGTTGGTGCTGGGCAGATAGAATACAGTGGGTTTTGGGAATTTTTTTCACTGTGTAAGATTGAACCAGCCAACAATCAAGTTGGCCCAAAAACCAAAACAATGACCTGAAACTTGCTATACAGTATAAAGCTTTGTGGTGCTGAGGGGAAGTGCGGTGTCAGGTTATAATTCTCTGTTTCATCACTCTGAGCGACCCCTTTCACATCCAGGTGGAATCTGGATCATCATATTCTTAAATTAAGCAGTAGTGTATATGTACAACATGCAGTGTAGTCACACATCTAAGTGTTAGTAGTTGGACACTTTAAAAGTGTTAGTTAACATGAATTTTTAAGTGAGAATTAATTCCTCTGCACCCCAGTAATTGTGGTAGAATCGCGGTTCTGTGTTATTCATTCCCCTCTCTTCATCTCCTCTTCTCTGTTTTCCCCGAAGACCCGGTAGCATGATAATTTCTCATTTGATTCAGTTTTGCCTGGCAGAAGGGAGCTAAGCTCACTGATAAGATCTCCTTAAGAACCAGACAAGTTGTCAGTAATGAAGGGAATTGCTTTGATCCGTCGACAAATAGGTCATTTAGACAGTGTCTGGTTTCTGATGCCAGATGATACAGTCATGCCTCTCTCTCTCTCTCTCTCTCTCTCTCTCTCTCTCTCTCTGCCTCTCTCTCTCTCACTTTCACTATCAATCTCTCTTAGCTGAGCGCTGCTTGTCTGTTCTCTCCCCCCTATAGTCGCATACTATCAAGAAAATAGAGGGAAAAATCAGAGGGAATGACAAAAAAAACAAAAAAGAAAAAAACTGAAAACTGTTCTTGATTATTATTGGCACTCTTGAAAATGAATTCTTTTGTTATTTATTACCCAATGGAGACGTTTTTATGTGTGTGTTACTGTGTGTTATTGTGTGAGGTGCAAGATAGCAGTGCAGAGCGAGAGTTTCCCTCTTTTCATTAAAGGAAATAAAAAGTACTTATGCAGTTATGAGAAGCTCTTCGTGCTCATCTCACGCTGGGCTTTTTCTTTTTCAACAGAATTCCTCCCTTTCTGAAGGCAAAATGGTAGAATGACAGTGAGAGCAGATCACTATTGAAATGACATCCTGTCTGTCACAATATTCTGTGATAAAAGCAGAAGACTGATAACATGCTACAGCAGTAAGCGGATTCATTTCCCTGACATCCATTATTGGATCCTTTAATGCATAACCATGTATATGTATTCATGTGATATGCATGTGTGTGTTATTACATTCATTATTAAATCATGAGGCAGACAAGGCGCAACTGTGCACGCTTGAATGCGCACATGTGCAAACAAATATTTGGTAGAAACCGATAAGGATTCTGGCGCTGTCCCTCAATAGTTTTAAAAGCGTTTACGTGAACATTGTGGGAGGGAGAGCTAATTGGCTGGAATGACTGTGGAAACGTGCAGCTGAATCTCTTTCCCCCCCAAGCAGGACGACTTGGAAACGGGTGGGAAATCAGGGAGGCGGGGAAAACCCAAATGGAATTATGGAGAGCTATCACTTCCTAACTGGTGAGGATTTATACGCCACTGCCAAGGCCAACGGATTGAAGTAATTTCATTTTTCATGCATGGCTTCTGTCCCCACGGAGACCTGAAGCAAAGAGAGAGAGAGTGATGAGAGAGTACAGCAGAAAGGAGAGATGAGAGGAAAGGGGTGGAGTTGAAATGAGAGAGGAGTTGGAAAGGAGGAGGGAGGGCAGAGGAAAGGAGAGACAAGGAGAGGGGAGGAGAAAAGAGGGATGAATGAGTGGGGGAGACAGTTTGGCAGTCGGATGTGTAGTAATTGCTTGTATTTTCTAATGCGACAGGAGAGGTAGATGGAGCCGGTGTGCTGCAGTCTCTGTGCTTTGCCTGTAGAGGAGGGTAATGGCAGTACATTGAGAGTTCAACAGTGATGCTATAGCTGGATGTTTGTTAGTTTGTTGGTGTTTAACGGGTAGAGTTCCTTTGAAGTAATAGCAGTCGATGCCTGCAGCTCGTTAATTATCATAGCTGTCAGCAGTAATTTGCTGAGATATGTGCAGAGCATTCTGACGTTCTCCTCCCCCTATTCCCCAAAGAAAACACACAGACAGACATGCACAAATAGCAATAGTGGGACGTTGTGACAGCTCCTTTTGCAATCGTACAGGAATGGCATCTATAACTGATCGTATTCTTTTGATAAGAAAGACACACTTCAACTTGATCTTTGTGATAGAGAGCTGATGATAATGCTGAAGCTGATGAAGAGGAACAGAAGGTTGTGTCAGTGTCAGTAACGGTGACAGGTTTTTATTCCACCAGCAGGAAAAGTTAGGATGACACCTGTCTAATACTGTATGTCCGTACCGTGTCCTTGTTAGTTGTTCCAGCTATTTTCTCAGCAGGGCAGAATTCCTGGTGTGTCAAAAGTGTGGCTAAATTGGTTCCTCAAGTGGTGAAAGATGGAGACAACTTTGGACAGCCGGACTCTTCTGGTGCACTCTGGCTCTCCACTGAAATGTTAATTGATTAGAAGGAAAAAGGCTGACCGTTCCTGTGTATGTATGTTTGTACAGGATGTGCCCAAATATTGGAGTAAGTGTATGATTGAGTCATTTTGATACACCGGCTGATGTTCACGGGTTGTCATGTAGTTAATGGGCAGAGATGGGATGCTTGGAGGTTTGGACTCCATTTGGGTTCTAAATTGAAAAACTCCTCCAAATGAGTCCCAATTACACAGCACTTCAGTCCAAATCACATGCCTAGCCGTGCACTTAATGTATCTATTAGCTGTCTATCCGGGAAGGATAGCAGAACCAAAATACAGACCTATTTCTTGAAGAACATCCTGCTTCCCATCTCCCACAGTTTTTAAATAATTCTCTTCTTGCGTTCATCTCTGTTTCCTGTTGTTTCTTCAGCAACAATTGCAGCCTCATATTTTCACTTTCCTATCTAATTGTTTTTTTTTTCTTCACATACTGTCTGTAATAACAGCCTGGCTCCTGGCAAATCTTAATGAATCACAACCTGACTATCAAAGTTCACAGTAAATGTATGTTGATTTCATTTCGCCCTCACTGAAATATTGAATTAAAATTTCTCTTTTGAAGCTGTCCAATTCTGCCAAACAGAATGCATAGCGCTCCCTGCGGCAGCACTAATGGAATCCTTGAATATGTGGTAGCTAAAAATGCCAAACTGTGATATATAATATCTGTGTGTGTGTGCAAGAGTGCATGCCCTGGGTGTGTGAGTGTGCTTGTGAATAATATGCAATATCAGGTTTCTGAGATTGTGTAAGGACAAAATTATTAAACTCTGGGGCTGTATATCACAAACTGGTCCCTGAATAATAAACACGCCACAGCACATGCTGCACCCATAGGTGTAGGTTGGCCATGATAACTGTGTTTGAGTTTAGTTCAGTTCAAAAGAGTACAGAGAAAGATAAACTCATGTGGCTCAGTGAAACACAGTGTGACACTTAATAAACACGTGATTGACTGATTGATTGAGTGTTCCTCTTTGTCTGTTGTGATGCAGATTCGTTCAGACCAGGACCAGGACATTTCCATCCGGTACAGCATCACTGGGGTGGGAGCAGATCAACCACCCAATGAGGTTTTCAATATCGACCCCGTCCTCGGAAAGATGTTCGTCACCAAACCTCTTGATCGAGAACATCGCTCGTCTTACCATGTGAGTGTGTTTCTCTCTCTCGCACACACACACAAGAACACACACTTTCACACACGACGAAAGAATAGTTACGGCCTTTAAAATGAAACCTACAAACATTATTGCACAGCCAGTGAAACCTCGGACACATATGTCTCTGCCTCATTCCGACAGAACAATTGGCGATTAGCTACAGAGTTGAGTAGCAGTATTGGAGTGTGAGTCCGTGGCCTGTATGTGTTATGCAGTGCTGTGAATCTTAACACCCCAATCCAGAAGGTGCAAATAATGCATCTATAAGCAGTTCGCCAGCCGCCTTTAAACAAGAAAGAAGAAGCTGCTATGTTGCTCTGCTACTAGCATGCCGGTCCTACAAGTGATTGTTTGTCCACATCGACAGATTAAGAAACCTGATCTGCAGGTCAGGCCTGCACCAGTAGAAATTTGGCATGCCAGTTCAGATGAAAAATTTACTTTCAATGAATAACCAGGAAGCAAAACCTATCCTTAGTATCTGTTTCAAACTGGTTCAAAAGGCCTAACTCAGAATCAGTGTGTTTGTACATTATAAAAGTGCTCTTTAAATACTGTATTTATATCATGTAGTAAAATAAGAATATCTCAAGAAAAACTCACAAAGAAGAAATCAATCATAAAATTTTAATTATCAGTCAGTCAGCTGTATTATTATATGCGGATGTGTATGAACAGTGTGAAAACTAATCACATAAAAAATATTTTATTGTTTTATCATATGTTTGCTCAACATAAAAACATCTGTTCTAGAAAGCATTTAATTAAATCCATTCAATAAGTGTTACAAAAGTATATTGCATTGCACTGTTACATTAAGCAGGAACACACTTCTTTGAAGAGTTGTGTCCGTGTCTATGTCTCTGTGCTCTTGTACTTTGATAACTGTGAGGGACAAGATTGTTTTTGTGCACAATGATGATGGATGGAAATAATTTCCAATGTACACCTATTTGATAATATAGGTGCAACAGCACTATGTGCAATGCCTAAGTGGCTGAAGTGAAGCATAAATCAGAGGATGTGATAAAAGTCATTGAGCTATCAGCCACTCATGTTATATTTTTCATAGCTTCTCAACTGCCACTAACAGAAGCGCATACCAAAAAGACTTACCTTGTGTTTTTTGGGACTGAGATAAAAAAGATCAATGTCATTCTCATGTGACAATTATGCTCCCCCTTGCAAAGAGTTAGATGAGAAGATTACTTCTACGCCGATATCTGTATGCTAAGTATGATGCTACACCCCACAGCCGCTAGCTTAGCTTAGCATAAAAGCAGGAAGCAGTGCGAAGCAGGTAGCCTGGCTCTGTCCAAAGTTTAAGAAAATGACAGTCGGGTAAAGTGCATTAACACAAAAGTACCTAGTCAACGTAGAGTCAACTAGGCTAACTGAGCTAACTAACTGCACGTAGCAGCAGTTTACAGTTATTTTAGCAACAAATAAAGCTATCTGTCAAATGGAAAACTCCATGAATCTGAGAGAGTTGAGGCAGAGCAGCTGGAGGATATCAGAAAATATTATTCTGTTTCTCCAACATAGTAAATGGTGTGTAACAAAGTGCTGTAAAGCATCTGCACATCTCACAGGAGATCATACCAGCTTACCAAAGGCGTTGGGGGTTAGGGTTAGAATGACAGATGCGCCTTTTTCCTTGCAAGTCAGTGTACCATCAAAATGATTTTGAAGCTATTATTTTAAGATAAAATAGGTACATAATGTTGCTTTAAGCTAGTCTCTCTGCTGCCGTGAAAAGTGAGCTCTGTGGCTGAGGTGAGCATGTTCATCATTACAAGTTTCTGTCTCTGGTTTTCTCTGTCTCTGTACCTGCCACTCCTTTTATTCTGTGGGAATCTAGTCTGACTTACGGTCCTGGTGAGCTTGCAAGCCCAGCCTTTTAGTGTGAGCTGAGCAGATTTATACCCCGGAGAAACTCCAATCAATGAGGTAATTTGTTAAGAAAGGCAGAGGCTTGCTCAAGGCTGTTTAAGCCAAACTCCATGTTGTTTGTTGTAAAGGAAAAGCGTTAGATGGTGAGGAATACAAAGTGCAGGAAGGAATCAGATGAGACAAGGAAAATATGTGCATGTGAACAAATGAAGAAAGGTGTTGCAGTTCAATTAAAGGCCTCAAATACCAGATGTTGTTTGAGCAACAGGAAAGCAATTGTATAAAACATGAACATCCTCAAGCTGAGAACATTAAAGACAGGGAAAATTTGATTTACAGAGCAACATCAATCTGAAAAGCAACAACACACTCGAAGTTAGAATTTGACTTTGTGCTCTGTCTTTTGTTTACTTCATATTTCATGCAAGGACAGAACAAAGTTACGGTCTAGTTCTTTTTATTTCAAAAGAATGAGGACTCTGAAATTCAAAACCAGCCATGCAAAAAGATGCATTCTTATGAGGAAAAAAAAAACCTTGTAGCTCCTGGGTTTGCTGTTATCTTTATCAGGATGCTGCCTCATTGCCAAATACCAAGTGCTGCCTGGTACGATCTGTTTTCTCCCCCTGCCTTTCAAGATAATAACTTTAATGTGGACCCTGAATTACATTTTGCCTTCTTTAAACATGACGGTAATCTCTGACTTCTACCGTTATTGAATTAGGGTGTGGGTGCATGGGGGAAGGAGGGATGAGGGTGGGTAGAGATAACGGGCCGGGCTCCTAGCCTGTTAGAGCACAACGTGATGCGATGTGCGATGGCAGCACACGGATATTGGGTGCAGGACAGATCAGACAATGCAGTGGGAAAAGTAAAGTCAAATTAACCTCAGGGAGACCTGAAGAGACAATTTTGGTGGAGGTGCAGAGTGGGAGCAGGTGGTGGAGAGGGGAGGATGGGAGGCAGTAAAGAGGATCTTCACATCTCTGAGGAGAAGAAGCGAAGGAGAATGCTACTTATTCTATTTCCTGCCACAACGAGCCTGGAGGCTATTTCACTTATCTGGCTCTCATGCTCTTGCGCTGGCCAGGTAGCATTTTTCCCATCAGGCATGCTCAGATGGAAAGAGTAGCATTCCCTCAATTCTCCATACATGACAGAGAAAAAATATCTGCTCATGTTACAGTTTTTCTTCTTTTTTCTCTATCTGTGCCTAACGTGTTTTCAATTTTCCCTCTTCCTCTTCCTTTCACGTATATACCTAACATCAAATAGGTTGGAGGGTCTTTTCCCAAAAAGTGATTGCTGACATTTTAACAGAATAAATACTTACCAGCCTATATGTTAGGAGCAGGATGTAGATAGTATCTGGCCTTTTTCCCCCCTGTTGTATGATATAAACTAAACATCCCCAGTGCTTCCAGCTGACAGAAATATCACTGAATAAGTCATGCTCAGGGATAAAAACATTCCCAGGTAAGGTGAAGTGAATCAAAACAGCTTTAGAGAGAGCCTAGGAATTCATTTTGAAATGCCACCTGAGTCTGTTAGTTTGACCTTCGCATATGGAGTGAAAAACAAACTACAAACATTTGTTTAAACTCAACATAGCCGTGATAATTCAGTTATTTTCCTTGCTCTTGTTTTCATTCATTCTTTTCTTTTTTCTCTTTGTGGAGACCTCATTAAAGAAAAAGCAGTCAGGACACGTTTTACAGCATGTCCAAACTTTGTGAGAAATCCTGGTTGGTGATTCCATTGATCTGAGCGCAGCTGAGTTGAATTTTAGATGGGCTGACTGTGTTTGTGGAGTCGGATGGAAGTGAGGAGATTTCAGGACTCGCTTTCAAACAAAACCAAACAGAATGTTGGCCTGGGATCCGACACAGTGATCCTGAAACAGACACCTTCCCTGTACAACAAGAGCCAATAAAATAAGATGTTTCTTGTTTTGGTTTCTGCTTAGATAAAAACTTTTGGGGAAAAGAGATAAGAAGTCTGGAGAAAGTACATGATCGCAAAGGCAATTACTCTGCAAGAAAAATATCCTGAATTTCATTTCTGGCCCTACTTAATATTGCTGTGTAGCTTTAAGAAACCTTTTTCAAACTGCTGTACTGTATAATTCAATAATGCAGATTGTATCAGCCCCTTTGTTTTCATGAGCAGGTTGAATGCCAAATTCAGAAAACCGCACAGAGGTGTTTTTTCTGTTGGCTTTAGAGGTGCTATGAGAGCAGTCACCTTGAAGGGTAAGAAAAAACAGAAAAAACCAACTGCTTTCAGTTTGTTGGTGTTTTATTTATGTTGTTTCTTCCTCGCTTTTGTCCTTTCCTGAGTGGAGACAGTTGGGAATGCACTGAGAGGATGAGGGCGTCTTTAAAAGCAGTGATTCAAAAAAGTGATACTTTTGATACCAACAACTACTGAAATGTAGGCAATAACAGCAGTTACTGTGGACCAAAAGTGGAGGGTTGTTTTCAGAATTGTGAATGCACAATGAAGTCTGGGGAAGGAGTGGATGCTGTTAATTTACATTTACAATTTTAGCCATTTATATTAACCCAGCAAGTAACACATTAAAATTAAACTGGTCCTCATTCTGTTGCTAAGTCTAACTAGTCTTTTTGTATAATTAATGCACTGACTCTACAGCACATAAGGGTATTTAGAGTGTCTCTAACCACAATCCACAAATATAAACTTTTGAATAAAACAAAATACAGACCCTGTTCTAGGTTCAAGACCTTGTTGCAAAGTTGTCTGAAATAAAGTTTCCGTTGAAACACTGTCCGCTGATGCCTTAGCTTTGACTGATGTCAAAGAATAAAATTCCAAACCTTTCACCTCATAATCTACAATATATCAAATTCAAATTCAGAGGGGCTTTATTGGCATGAAAGTTTAACAACAATGTTGCCAAAGCATCTGTCCAAACATTCGGACATAACATAACAAATAACAATATATCTAAATATATATCTCTCTCTATATCTTTCTGTTTGTTTAGGTTGAATTTTCTATTTTGTTTTTCTTGCAATGCTGTGCTTATGCTCTGTTAAGGTCTAGGCACAAAAACCACTTGGTAAGGGTGAGGAAAGCATCACGGTTTGGCTACGATTACCTGTTTTGGTTGATACACTCATGCATGAAAAGGTCTCCAGGTGTCCTGAAAGATATCCAGTGGTGTGACTTGAGCCCCGGTCGCCCGTTTGGCAGCCTTGATGGCTAATAATAACGCCATCACCATCATACCCTCCACCTCCTGCTGTGACAGGTGGCTAATAAGCATATCATGCGGACGTATCATGCCATGTAAAAAGTCCAAAAGTGAGCTTGCTACTGCTCCTTAAACGTATTGATGTCAAATCAACGTAACAACTGAAGATGACTCAGCTGTGTGTATTCACATTTTTATCAGCTTAGTTCTTGTGTCATCTGGAGTTTAGCAGCTGGACAGTCAGATAACTTGTGGACAGAGAGATTTTAGGGAGTAAATCCCCTCCATCCTCAGTGAAAATTACACCTGATATAAATAGATAAATGTAGAAAATGTAGACCAATCATGGTGTCAGGTGGATAGGCCCTTGTTCATTCCATTAGTTATTATTTTACCTCTAATGTTTACCTCCATAATTTTCTCCGTAATACCAATTCAAACCCTCATCTCAGACTCGTCATTAAAGATTTATCAGTTCAATAACTCCTGCTCACATTATGGTTATAATCTAACTTCTTTTCTTGTGTTTTTGTGCCTCCCAGTTGCGAGCCCACGCTGTGGACATGAACGGAAACCAGGTTGAGAACCCCATTGATCTGTACATCTTCGTCATCGACATGAACGACAATAGACCCGAGTTCAAAAACCAGGTCTACAATGGCTCTGTGGATGAAGGCTCTAAACCAGGTGATGAAACATGAATGGAAGGGTGGATCAATGCAAGAAACAAGAAGTGAAGTGTGAAGCAGGAGCAATTACAGGAGTATGTATTAAAAACGATTAAGAAATGTGAGGGGAGGTGAGCTGTTTGGATGTAGGTAGGAGGAAGAGCAGCTAGTATATCAGGAGAGATTGGTGTCGTTAAAAGTATGACTACAACAGTGAATCTTTGACGCAACAGAGGATTTTCCATTCCCCCTTGATTTAGCAGACAGACGGAAAATCTGTCTCCTACAGTGGCGTTTCATTTAGCCGGCTGCAGCAATGGCCATAAACCAAAGAGGGTGCTCAGGCTGGAGAGGAGATTGAGGATTAAATGTACCACGCTGCAGCACCACTGGGTCATTTTATGTCTAACCCCAGAGCGGAAGAATCACAGAGATGAGCTCTCTGTGTGCATGCCTGTGTGTGAGTGTGAGCCTGATGAGGCAGAGTTTATTGCACAAGAGGTGATTTCAAGAGGTGTCCAGGTGCTCATTTCATTTCCTTTTCTTTCTTTCTTACTTTCTTTCTTATTCTCTGCTTTTTTATCTGGTGCTCCCCCCCTCCCCTTCAGCCTTGCCCCACACAGCAGACAAGTCTCTGTGGCATGCATGACATTCAGCTGAACAATAATCATAAAAAAAGAGAGTTTGGGAATTTAGAGCTCCAGTGGTTTCAATGGAAGGCCAATTACAGACTTGAATTAGTTTGCAAATTAAAGAGTCATTATGGGGACCTAATCCTGTCAGGCACAGCTTAGGACGCCCGTACAAAGGGTCCACATTAAACCCCCTAAGAGTGCAGCTTAATGAAATTACCCCGGCGATGTGTGACACATTGTGATTCTTCATCTCCTCCTCTGTATCCCTCCATCTCTGGAAAAAATGAAGGGTGGAGGACTGATAGTCACTCCACTTGGAATCAAACCAAATACGGAGTCTGTCCTCTACTTCTCTCTTTTCCTCTCCCTCCCTCTCCGTTCCCATTTTTTTCTTTCTCGTCTCGCTGAGAGGCCTTTAGAGTGCTCCCTCTGGCCAAGTCATTGACAAATGTTGCTTTGAAATGTAATGAAGTTTGAAATGGGAGCTGCGGTTACAATTATCCTCGGACAGGGGCTGTCACTGGCATGATATCACTATCTCTGGCAATTAGAATCGGCTGCGAGAGAGGGAGCGCAAGAGGGAGAGAGATGGAGAGATTGGGTGACAGGCAGTGATCCCGCAGAGCTATATGAGTGTGTGGAGGTAGCAAACAAGTGGTGCATTCATGGAGGGATAGTGGCTCATTCTCTGCATATGCAGTACTGTATGTCTGCGCCTACTTGTGCTTGCAGTCAGATAGTTATATTTACAGAACAGGTTCCCAACAGTTAGATCAATGTAAGCAAGGGTCATCAAACATTTAGACAATTATTTGATTGACGCCTCCTTTCCACACAGTTTTGCTTTGGGTCTGTAATAGCAAGCGCAAGCACACACAAGGAAATGCATTTCCCTACAAATGGATAGAGACACCGCTGCTAACAGGAGAGAGAAGCTAATTTTCTCTGTTTTTACATGCGCACGAAGCATTATCGAGACAGACACAGGATCAATAATGCACGTCGACAAATAAGTGAAGAGATTGGCCTGCTTGGTGTTTGCCAGTTTTGTGAAATATTTTATTCAACTACATATGAACCACTAATGTTATGCATGCACTCTATATGTTACAAAGCTAACATTCTGCCAATGTAAGCATATTCCAGATTAAGTGTAAAAATTGTTATATTACATTCATTTAGTTAGATAATTTGTTTACGCTAACTTCCTGTGGCGCACAGTGCACACGATCTATCAGAAATCTGCATCAAACATTAAAACTTTTCAACTTTTCATACTCAAGGTATAATCCAGACTAGAAAAAAAAAAATCTCAGGTCATTGAGGTTCCCTTAGGAATGAATGGACTTTAAGTGGACTGTCATCAAAATCTACTTGTAGGACGTGCAAGAGCTTACCATTATATTTGCAGCCTGTTCAGTGTATCCAGTAAATGCAAAATGTGATGTGACGTATGAGGCCATAAAAACCGATCACTATTATCCTGTATCTGCATGTTATACACTATAACTGTGCTTATATTTGTTGATTACAGAACAGGTCTCCAGTATTTCTCTGCTGGAATAAATCTTCAAAGATCAGTTAGCTTTATTGTTATCATTCTGAAGCTGTTATGGAACATCTAAGTGGTTTATTCGCTATGTTTATGTGCACATGAACCAATATCAGGTGTGATTATTTCCAATACTATATCTGTTATTAAACTCTCTTCTAGAATGGTTCATTAAGCAGAGTAGTACATTGTGTGCAGAGCGTTTTGTAGCTTCTGCCTCTATTTGTTTAACTTTAAACTATCCAACAAGGGGCACAAAAGTACAAAATTATCACAATCACACATTTATTTTGGGGAAACAATTATAGGTTTATAGAATATAAGTGAGGTTATGTATGTTTTTGATAAACAGGAATCATTATTGCCTCAAGAGGCAACCGCAGACACTGAATCTCCGTCATTTTTTCAAAATCCTCTTGTGTCCTTTTTTACTTTTTGTTATATTTGTCTGTGACATGAAAGATAATGATAGCAACAGAAGAAATGAGTCATACAGTCAGGAAACAGATTGAGTTTAGTAACACAATGTCATCTAAAGTAAGTTAACGTTAGCTAACATGAGCCACCAATGGCCACTGGTCAGACCATATCAGGTTGCAGCAGCAAAACCTCTGAGTTTATTGAATTAATAAGGGTGTGTTACAGTTTTTAAATTCAACTTTTCTTTTCTAAAAGAGGGATTGTGTTTGTTTATCTTTCAAAGTTATTTAATCTTGCTTCAACACAAACAAAGGCTAAAAGAAATTTGTTTAATGGATATTGTACTGGACTTACTTTTTATTTTTTGTCACAGCTTGCTTGGTAGTTGGACTCATATGTTGACAAATATTTTTTCCTTCATCAGGAACACCTGTGATGCACGTGTCCGCATTCGATGCTGACGACAACACCACAGCTAACGGAATGGTGCGCTATCGAATCCTTTCCCAAACGCCGCACAGCCCCATCCCCAACATGTTCACCATCAACAGTGAGACTGGAGACATTGTGACTGTGGCACCTGGTCTTGATCGAGAGGTTGGTCTTCTAATTCCCAAAGTATTCACAAAGTGCAGTGATAAAGCCATGCAAAATGAACCAAAACAATCAGGACAAATAACGACTGTCTATTGATTTTTAAGTCTGTGAACACTTTAGTAGTGTCCACATAGTCTAAACTATAGAACTGTAGCTGCCATGTGATGCACCTTTATCTTTGTTTAGGGAGCACAGTTCCTAACAGCTCTGTTTACTGTGATGACATGCTGTGATGCTCCTTACAAATGTTTTCTAGCCATTTGTCACCACACACACCAGCTCATCATTTTTTTCTTACAGTAAATTGCCTTCTTCTGCGGTCACCTTGTTTATAGAGCTATAAAAGTTGTGACAAGATCCAAATGTGTTTATTCTCACGACATGGATGTGCCAGTGACAACTCTGCAAAGAAATCTCCGAGACAGATCATCCTCCCAAACTGTCACCAGTGACAGACCTATTAACAACACATCACGCTACAGTGGGCTGCTCACGTTGTGTTGTGTGTGGGTGTGTGTCTGGGTCTGTGTGTATGTGTTTGTGTTTGTCTGCGTGTATGTGTTTGTGTAGTAAAGATAGAGTGGAAATATCTGAGATAGAATGCCCTTGACACCTGTCAGACAAACACAAAAGCCCATATAATCACATCTACACTCGATAAAACACAGGCAATTGAGGGGAAAAAAAAGAAAGCTGAAGGGAGCAGTTGAACAAAAACAGAGCTGGGCAGACGGGGTATTACAATGAGTTGGGAGGAAGCGAGTGTGAATTTGGCAACGAAGTTTGGGTGATGGAGACAGAGAGGCAGGATGAGACATGACGGTGCCAGAGGGAGAGAGAGAGGGAGAGGTATGAGGGGATGGGGGAGTGAAAATGTCTCAGCTGAACCTCTGTTGCTTATTTTTACTCTGTTTTTTCTGCAAGGTGCTAATCCATCCAGTCACCCCTGATGTCGGATTAAACTTCTACCCCCACTACACACACACACACACACAGACACACACAGACACACACACACACAATTGTTTACACCACCTTACTGGTGGAAACTACTGAAAAAATCCATCCCTAGCCATACCTACTATATATTTATCCAGGGTAGTATCATCGGGAGCTCTTTCTCAGGAGCAACAAACTCATTGTCACTATGTTCGACACATTCACAGCTGGATGTGATGTCCAGTACAACCTCTATGTGATCAGTTGGCCACTGAGCAGATCCACTGCAGCTGATCTGGGTTATGGCCTTGCTCAAAGGCTCCTCAGTGATGGTGATAAGGAACCCAGATAGCACACATACGTCTTGCAAACGTCGGCCCAACAAATAGAAGTTACGCTGGCAAGACATAGTGTGGAGTGTTTGCTAATTGGGAAGACGCTGGCGAGACGTCGGCATTTGGTTGACGTCTAGCCAACGTCTTCCCAATTAGCAAATGCTCCCCATACTACGTCTTTCCAACATAACTCACGCCAACGTCTGCAAGACGTATGTGTGCTGTTGGCGAAGGGACGGGCACTGCTTTTTCACTTTCACCAACAAAATGTAGACATTTACATGTGGCATTAGCAAAATGTAGACATTTACATGTGGTATTAGCATACGATCTATATTGGAATCAAAATAAGGAGAAATTCATTTTAACATGAGTAGTTTTGAAACAATTAATTAATTGGTCAGTTGATGAACAAAAATATGTTAGGATTATCTGTTTTTCAATGTCTCGTGTAAAGTAATGTGTGATATATCATTGTAAATATAATATCTTAGGGTTTTGGACAGTTGGTCCGACTCTCAAAGCTTCATTTTCGTCCACAGCAGACAGATGTTTCAGTGAAAAAGCTCTGACTGTACACTACCTGCTCAACACCAAACGGCAAGACGCCACTAGTTTAGCAGCTAGCTGGTGAACATGTTGGAGCATTTAGCATCTAGAGACAGATATTTCCCTCAAGAGTTGGTAGAGCTGAAAGAGAGTGGATGTTGGACTTCCAAATCCATTATAATGTTGCTCAGTGACTGCAGAGTGTGTAAATAATTAACTGTTTCCTAAAAAGTTCCAAATAATCAACTTAAAGGTTTCCTGTGGATGCATGTGAATGAGGACATACATGTATGTGTATGCAGGTGATGCCATTCACACACCCACCAATGGTTTCACACTATTCCACTGATCAGCAGGTGGCAAAAGACATGCTGCCAAGACATGCTGCAGTTCGCCAACAAAGGCAGGGAAGAAGAAGACTTCTAGCAAGTAAACATGGAAACAATGCTGGATATAAAATTGGCTTAGTGTTATGAGGAAGGAATTATACTGTAAGAGAGGTTTTTTCGTCAGTAACATAAATTTTGTCTAACACCACAAGGCAGTTTTGAAAGGTAACAGTATGTCATTGTTACTTAATTCTGCTGCCCCCAAGTGGCCAAAAAAATAGTTCAATTCAGTTGCAGGATTTAACACTTAAACTGTCAAAGTAAAATGTTTAAAATGTATTAGATTCATTAAATGATCTTTCACTGTAGCCATAATGCCAAAGTCTAAATTAACGCAGAATTTTTTGTTATCAAAATGGATCAGTTGCCGCATTATGATTGGATGACAGGTTTAAATGCAATCCATGCAGTTTGGCCAAAAGATTCACCAAGTTGTGATGTCACCTAACTTGTAGTGCTATTATTAATTCCAGTTGCAAATGCAGAGCTCCATGTATACATGTCATTAACCAGATAACACATCTACATTGCATGTTAATACCAGGTGTCAATGCATTTCATCTGGGTGGGGAAAGTGAGACTTTAACAGTTAAGCCCTTTAACCATCCTAACTAAATGTCTGACCCAAACCTGAAAGCTGGTCTTAACCTAAACCTAATTCTAACTTTCACCTTAAAACCAAGTCCTATCACTCAAACATCCTGTAAGAGAAGTGAGGGCCAGCCTAAATGTCTAGACACTTCCTATAGCATACAAATCTATACTTCTGTTTCTGTTATCTGAGAGCAGATAAGAAGTCTCAAATCTTGCAGAAAAAAGAGTCAGAGCTTGTGTACTGTACATAAACTTTAGAGGAAGATGCTACACAGCCCACTGTGGTGCTTTCCAGGTCCATTTATAGTCAGCACTTTAGCCCTTTGAAACTTTGAAAGTTTCTGCATCTTCCTTCTCTTCTTGGGCAGCGGTGTTGGAGGTGTTAGATTTACAAAAAAGAAAAAAAAAACACAGGCATCTATTTTTGGTAGTCGTCCTCCCTTGCGCCTCAGCTGCATCCCCTGCTGTCTTATCCTCTCCTCTGTTCTTTACTTTTGAAATGTCTTCTTCCTCTACTTTATAAACTCCCACACTGATTCTCTTCTAAAGGTTTCCACTGGTCTGCATCGGACTTTCAAGAGCTTGTTGACAGTAAAAGACCTCAGTCCTTTAGAGGAAGCTGGGTATGCATGCCGTGTTGTAGCAATGTTGAGAGGTTCAGAGGAGCTCTACATAATTACTCCCTTGTCTAATTACTGAGAGTGTTGTGTACACGCCGTACACTGGCTGATGGGACAGTGGGCAAGCACTGCCTCCAAACAAGATATGGAGAAAGAGAGGTGTATGTGTGTGTACGTTTATGTGTGCTTGTGTGTACGTACGGGTGTTAATGAGCGTGTGTGTACAAGGTTGGAGTTCAGCATCTCGTCTAGCATCACGATGAGAGGAACTGAGAGGAGCTGTCTAATCCTCCCGATGTGGCGTCCTGGCCTAATTGGGATATTTACTCAGTAATTAGCAGGTGAGAGAGACAGTGGGAATGTAATTGGGAATCTCAGTGACTAGACTCACTATCCAGACAGTCGGCTCCGGGGCTCCATCCTTCCTGCAGCCCATTAACTGCACCCTGGGACTGAAGAAGAGACAGAGGATGCCAGTGAAGAGAGGGAGGGTGGGAATAGAGCTGCACGAATAGAAGCACACAAATGCACCCAATACAAAAAATACCAATAAGAGTACCATATTTCAGCTCTCAGTGAAGTGATAATGTGTCACTTCAAAAGATGAAATGGCATTTATCATTCCCTCATATTATTGCTCCATAGATAGTCGATTAATCTCTGTCAGTTGGATCATTGTCTTCTCATCTGTCCGTCAGTGGCACTGAATAAGGGATTTCTTTGATGACATACCCATGGGGAGGCTTCACAGTACAGCCTTCAGATGGTGTGAAGTCTGAATACGTTCCGCTGAGAAGGTTTCGACTCATTCGAATGAAAGACTTCACCCTTGTGAATCTGTGTTTCAAATAACATTGTGGACAGCTACTATAGAACAGAACACACGCTCAGATTTTTGGTCCTCTGGGAGTCACAGTCTGTGACTGTTGCTGTAGAGTCGAAGAAGAGAGAAAGCTCTTTGCAGATGAATAACTGCACAGTGTGTTATTTTTTTTCTTTTTCTTCCTTTTACAGAAAGTGTCCCAGTATACCATCATCGTGCAGGCCACGGACATGGAGGGCAACCTGAACTTTGGCCTTTCCAACACAGCCACTGCCATCATCACTGTCACAGACATCAACGACAACCCTCCCATGCTGACCTCGAGAACTGTGAGTTGGCTACAAATAAGGGAGTGGGGAAAGGGTAATTCGGAGGAGGAGAGGGTTTGGTTTTCAGTGAAGAGGGTGGAAATGATTGTGAGTGTGTTGGAGTAAAAGACAGAAAAGGCTAAAGAGAGAATAGCCAAAAGGAGAAAAGAAATTACTGTTACAGACAGGACAGTGAGGGAGGGTTATGAAGTGCAAAGGGTACTTGTAGAGGATGCAAACACACACACACACAGACATTCACACACAAGCAAAAACGAATTCATATCATCGACTTTCATCAGCAAAAGAAGTAGAGCCAGTAAATTGTTAACGATTGTTGTCATGATAGCCATATTTAGAAAGATGATTGCATTACAGAAGGTCATTATGGAGAAAGAGGAAAAAATTAAAAGTCCAAAGTAATGTACTGTATGTAATGTATCAGTGCGGTGCAATGCAGCAACATCATCGCTAAATGAATAAGTGAAGTGGGATATTTAGTGGTGTGAAAAAGTTTACTTCCGTTTATTCCACTCTCGCTGAACTTCATCTTAACCCCCAGTCGTTTCTCTCAGCGCTGCTATGTTTAGATGTGCGAGTGGAACAGCTGAGGTGGCAGCAGTATTTCTCACTGACAGCTGGAAAGTGGAAACAAATTCAGAGCTATTATTCGCATGGTTTTTAAATAAAATTCTCAGGAGTCAAATTTTTATTTGAAGTGGCAGAGACATGCATATGTTTGGAGAAGTAAAGATGGTCAAAAGTGGAGTCAGCGTGTCTGCATTCTAATTTCATGTTATGATGAAAAATCTTTCTCGGTGTGGGTTTGGCCTCAGGTGTCAGAATTATTCAGTATGTGTGCTTTCCTATCAGTAGTGATGAGAGCAACGGGCCTGTTGGGTAGATAAGGTGCTTAGCTCTGCAAGTGCATGGATAGAGGCCGAGGCGGTATCAGCAGTACAGTAGGCTCGGCTCTTTGAGGTGGTAGCAGAGGAGTTAGCATTAGCATTTGCCCTGGGGGCTATTAAGACCCTATGATGATGAGTTAGCGCTGGCGGTAAGCATGTGTCAGCCGTAGAGCTCATCAGAGAGCTGCTACATCACACACAGTAGGAAATGTACAAAGAGAGGGCAGAGGAAAAAAGAAAAAATTACACACAAAGGAGATGGTGAGCAAAAAGAGAACAAAGAGGGAACAGGACTTGATGAGTGGATCACCATGTAGACTCCAGGACGAAAATTGAAGAGAGGGAAAAGTGATGAGAGAATGATTGGGAGAGGAGAAAGAATGAAAGATTATTTTGAAAGACTATTTTCTACAGCAGCAGTGATAAAGCATAGACATGCACTGCTGTAAATCACAGGCCTCTCCTGACTCGGCATCCCCCTCTGATTTAAGATTCTCTGCTGATGGCGGCGTATTGATGATAGTGGCCGGTAATAGATTCATATTCTCTCACTGTATTGCGCCGTGTTTAAGTGCATTTCCATCATCGCCACAGAGAGAAGTTAATACCATCATGGATATTGATGATAAACTTTAGTGGAGGTTTTGGAACCACGGTGAGCAGAGCACTTTTACCAACTCCCTTCATAAATCACCCATTTTAGTGGTGGGATAACATAAAAGCCATTTTGTTGAGAATGCAGGCCATTATGCAAATATTTAGTGTTTGCAATAAACCCCATAGATCTTTCAACATGTCCCAGAAATATAAAGTTTGGGGAATTTGTCTTTAATGTTGATGATTAATATTTCATCACGCCTATCAGAGGCTGGCCTATTTTTCAACGGGTGGTGCATGTGTACGAATGTGAAGGCTTTAGGTGCTTATTCAGTGCTGCATACATGCTTTGCATTATTTCTGTGATGCAGATAGATGAGATTAAGTGTTTGTTTATACATACAGTACTGCAACAGCAGTTGCTGTATCTTACATGGTATGGGGTGTTTTGTAGTTGTACATGCAGACCTACAATCATGCAATCAAGGGTATCTCTGCACAGGATTCACTGCAGTTCTTACTTTGGCCTCCTTCCTGTACTATCCACACAAAGTTCCTATGATGAAGTTCCCTGTCACCTCTCTCCTCCCAGTGCCTCCTTCAGTCTTCCCCCCGCTGCCAAGATAGTGACAGAAGGATGAGGGTGTGGGCAAGAGGTGTTTTGTCAAGTGCTGTGAGAAAGCCAACTGGATTCTGTGCCAATCACAATCAAAGAGCTCCCCCTCCTTCCCTTTAGTCCAGCACAGGGGGGCAGGGTACAGTATCACAGGAAGAAAACCTACCTGATCAGAGAAAATCTGACCCTCTGCTCAAAGACGACACATTCATACAACAATTCACTGTTGAAATGAACCCCACTGCAGTATGCTACCAAAACCAATTAGAGAAAGAATCAACACGATATCCGGCTAATAAGTCGATAAGGGAGAGAAAGAAAAAGAACAAGGTTTTTCCGAAAGAGATTGAAATGCACTCTTTTTAAAATCACAAATGTTGAATCGCAATCCATTCGTGACAACAACTTTCCACATATCAAAGCTGACTGTCCTAAAATAGTCTGAAAGAGATGGAAAAATCATTGAAGTGAATTTAATATATTGGAGAATTATAACAAACTCATGGTTCTAAGGAAAAAACTGACTCTTTAAATTCTCATTTGAAAAATTGAATAAAATCTGAATGCTAGTCAGCTTTTCAATGCGCTTGCCTCCTTTTTTGTTTGCTGAATAGAAATCAATACTTCAGTTTTTATGAAACAGAGCTGCTCAAGTATAGTTCAAGCCTAAACACTTCACTCGCATTTTAAAATAACAGATGACATTTAATTTCAGTGAAGGTCTTCGAGACTCATAGTTGACTTCTTGTGCACTTAAAGTTGTTGTTTACACAGTTATCCGTCAAGAAATTAATTAGCTAAGTGATTGTACTGATGATGGAGTGTTTTATGTGAAGGGAAATCAAAAAAATTGTCAGACCAGGTAAGATTGCCAATGGGAAAAATAAATAAGACTATTATTACTTGAGCTCTGAATGCCTATAAGAGTGTGGTATTGATAATAAGAGCGGTGGTGGACCCTTTAAAGTCTTCCATCAGATCTGGTTAACTCTTGCCCTCGGTTGTTACTGTGTACCGCGAAACAAGATGCTCAAGGGCCCTTAGGAGCTCAAGAGACATCTCTGAAGTTTTCTTTTATTGAATTGGCATTGGGGAGTCCCTGAACCAAACCACAGCAATAAACCACTCACACACACACACACACGCACTCACGCACGCACACTCACAAACATACGACAGCCTGCCTACTTATCCAATGCAGGCAGTGCATCAGGACCACCCGGACTTGTCTGTTGTCTTAAGAATGTCATTGAGTCTCTGAACAGCTCTCCTGACGCAGCCCCCTAATCTGCCCGCTGCTGTCGGCTGTTTGCTGGGTGATGCGAGGGTTGCCAGGCAGGGTATTATGGTCTGTTGGAGTGTTTGGTCTGGGGCTTTGCTCTTTGATATCCTACACTCACATAAGCGGCTCAGTGGATCTTCCACGCCTGTTACCCACGGTGACTGTACGGTGCTACATGCCTGTTGCCTCCAGATGAGGTGAAGACATGCCAACATGCTCACCTTCTGACCTGACCCAATTGGTTAAGAGTTGACGGGTTGTTTGTGGAGATGGGGCTGCGTTTGATTTTTTATTTATTTTAATTTTTTTCAGGGTAATCGGTGCAGTTGTTGCTGTAGTTGGTTCGTCTTTGCGGGATTTATCCCCTGAGCCTGTACAGCTTTGATCAATCCCCACCATAACAGACACATGACAGACAGCGGCTCACTCCTCATCAGGCTTATCAGGACAAAGCACATGTGTTTGTACAGCACAGGGACAAGTAAACGCCACTCATATGCGCTCAAACAGCTGTTTTAACCCACCCCACTGTTGGCTCGTTTCTGCTCATACATTCTCTCCTCCTTTGTCACTCTGGCTTTCAGAGGAATGAAATATTATTGCTCATCAAGGATGGGCACTTGAAATGCAGAAAAAGAAGAAAACACTGAAACTGGAACAACGCCCCTGTGTGCATGTGCTTGCGTGTGTTTACTGCTTGTTTACTACTACTGTGGTAAAAGCAAGATCATTAAACTTGCTCTACCTGAAAACCTGAAAGGAGGACTGGCTCTATAAAGGAAAATGGAAAAGAGAGATATGCACTCAGCGGCTTTTTGTAGAAATTGCCACACTCTAATGGCTCAATGAATCACAGTCCAAATAAAGATGTTTTCAAGCAACAGATCACAAGGTAAACTTTTATTCTTCTTTCTGCAGTTTTCCGGTGAGGTCCCAGAGAACCGGGTCGATGTTGTGGTGGCTAATCTGACGGTGATAGATGCTGATCAACCGCATTCCCCTAACTGGAACGCCGTCTACAGGATTATCAGCGGGGACCCCTCTGGGCACTTCACCATCCGCACTGACCCTGTCAGCAACGACGGCATGGTCACTGTGGTGAAGGTAAGATGCCAGAACATGCTCAGCTTCTGGCCCTAAAGAGGTCAGAGTGCAAGAAACATCTCTCTTTCTGCGCCGCATGTTAAATCCCCTCTGGATTTACACACAAGCCATAATAATAATAGACTAGAGAGGTAAATGGGGACAGGCTGGGGTCTTTGCCTTTCACATGCCCCTTAATGTCCAAATGAGAGATTGTAGGCCACTGCGCCCTTCAGAAACAGCTCATACACTCACGCACAGACTTAAACACAATGGCTGGCGAGACCACTGTAGCAAATTAGGTATTGATTTCTCAATTACAAAGGCAACAGTTTTTATACACTCATAATGTCTAGCTGCTGTGCGTAAATGACAGCCATGTCTTGTAACAACCTGCTGTTCAAGTGTTCAGACGGAGGTTGTCCAGAGGGTGACAACCCATTTGGCAAAACTACAGGACAACAAAAAAAAATCTCTATGATATTTGACTTTATGTGTGTGTGTGTGTGTGTGTGTGTGTGTGTGTGTGTGTGTGTGTGTGTGTGTGTGTGTGTGTGTGTGTAGATGGGTTTCTTGTTGAGTGACCTTTAGCATCTGTATTCCTGTGTTCATCCATGAGTGACTCATTGCAAATGTGCATATCATGTTGCATGTTTTTGTAGAAGTAGCTTGTTTATTTGCGTGACCCAGAGGACCCAGGGGTTCTCTCCTCGTGTATCTGACTCCTGTGAGTTGCATCTCACATCCCACGATAATGTTTAAAAAATAGCAATAACATCTCCCTGTAATTCCCACAGCAGCCTGAGCAATGAGCATTGGCATTTTGCTTCTCTTCATTATCTCTAGATGACTGCCTTTTATAATCCATTCCTCTCACTCCCTGATGTAAAATTCAGCAGGCAGCCGGGTAGCCGTAAGCCTCCATAGAGACCCATGGGAGGTTATCAGGAAATCATAAAATAAGAGACAGGACACCCCCTGGGAAGAAACAAGAAATAGACTGTCTCAACGAGTAAACAGAGCGACTTCAGCTCGCTTCGGTGAAGTCAAGAAGCCATAAGAAGGATACCTTGGTGTTCCTATTTTACCACATCGCATCACACTGACACCCAGGTATGGGGCAATCTCCCATGAGGGACCTGGGCTTCTTTGTAAACAAGGGCTGAGGTCTTAACCAGAACATGTCACACATTTACACCGCACTCTGGGGAGTTCATGAGACACATTCTCATTTTGCCGCACGGTAATGGAGCCAGTAGACAAACAAGCACGCATAAAAACACACAAACAGTGCCGCTTGGTTCGAATGAGTCATTAAGATATGTAAATCACGGCTTATGATAAATACGGAAGATGACAGGGGGAAATGGAGAGGAGGAGAGAAGTGAGGCGAAGACAGATTTTTGAGGATTGAGAGAGACCACAGAGAGCATAGATCACAGAGATCAAGGGGAGGAGAGGGGGCAGAGGTGAGCTGAGGATGGGGTGGGAAGTCGAAGTGCGGTGGAACAAATTAAGTAAAAGGGAAAGAGTGGAACGAGTGAAGCGATACAGGGGAGATGTAGGATGTGATGGCTCTTGGGCAAAAGATGGAAGCCGTGTTATTGACCTCTCACCCCTCTGGCTTCCCTCAGGGTGTGTGTGTCTGAGCGCTTGTGTGTGTGCTTTACTTCGCCTACAGCTATACTCTAGACCTCCCTATCCTCTGAATACCGCTGGCTGCAGATCAAAGAACCTTGAGCATGGCTTGCCTGTAAATGGGTTCCCAGTGCACCTTGGGGTCACACACAAATACACAGCCATGTGCTCACATTAGCTCATATCGTACGTGCACGGCTATACACATGCGACCAACTAACACGCGCGCAAACACATCCTCTCCGGTACCCTTGTCAACGAGCTGCCTGATTAAGAATGCTTTTTTATATCACGGCCGTGCTGCCACACTGTCCACTCATAACACTCAGGCAATGCAACATACAGATGTGCCCAAGATCATTAACATCAGCATCAAACAGCACAGACACAAGCCTGTGTTGGTAATCACCATCCGTCTGTTTAGGAATGTGCCAGCAGTACCAACGAGCAGCTTATTTGTTCTCTTTTTTCATTTCCTCGCTTGTTGTTGTTGTCATTTGAACCTGATCGTGTAGTCTTCATTAGGAGAGCACAGAACTGTCACTCTGGTTTAGGCTCAGCCAGCACAACCCCCTGTAGATTACACATAAACACACATACACATACACACACATGCTCAAAAGGCAAAACCATGACAGCACCCTATGAATAGTCTGAGCCTTGATGCCTCTGCTCAGGATGTGTGTGTGTGTTTGTGTGTGTGTGTGTTTGTGTGTGTGTGTGTGTGTGTGTGTGTGTGTGTGTGTGTGTGTGTGTGTGTGTGTGTGTGTGTGTGTGTTGGTTAGTTGTTTAGAGAGACTGTTGCTCCAATTCATCAGGGGACCACTTGACACAACATCTGTTCATTTATCATGTCCTTTATCATCAACAGGGTCCAACGCTTACTCCCCAGCCACAGGCAGAAAGAGAAATGTTGACAGGGCTTTTAACACTATATGCAGCATATTATTTATAGTACACTCCCAATTCTTGAGTACTTGACATGGCATGCTCATAAAAAGTAATTACAATAATAATAATACTAATAGTGGTGATAATGACTTTATTTTCTATTTTCCTTGCCTGTAAATCAATAATAAAGACTGTAGGTTTTAAATAAAGAATGTATTTATTTTTAGGATAAAAGAAGATTGAGACTTGAGGGTTGAATGAGACAAGACCAAGACCAGTTCGAGTCTCACACTGCATGGCACACTTAAAATAAAATGTAGAACCTGCAAACTATAGGCACTCCTAAAATGACATTTCTGAAAAATCCACATTTATAAAAAGCCATGCACAAAAGACAAATGAAAATTCCTCTTCATTCACCTTTTTCATTGACACACACACACTTTAATTTAGTTTTGAGACCAAGACCGATCTCGAGTACTACGGTGCTTCATTATCTGAAAATTATTTTTTACTGCTTACCAGGTAAAAGACTGAAGGACCACAATTTTATGTTTGAACTTTCTCTGTCATTAATGTCTTTCCTCCCTCCAGCCAGTAGACTTTGAGATGAACCGTGCCTTCATGCTGACGGTGGTGGTGTCCAACCAGGCCCATCTAGCCAGTGGCATCCAGTCCTCACTCCAGTCCACAGCTGGGGTCACCATATCTGTCCAGGACGTCAACGAACCTCCATACTTCCCCACAAACCCAAAACACATCCGCTTTGAGGAAGGCGTCCCCGCTGGCACCAGCCTAACAACCTTCTCAGCCTCAGATCCTGATCGATTACAGATGCAGCAGACAATCAGGTACTCAGTGAATTTCAATAGAACAGACTACCGAATGGGAATCCTAATTGGGCTAATTCTGACATTTTAATAGCATGCCATTAGTTTAATTTTCTTCTGGTGCAAAATCATTTAGATCTGATTAGTTCCATTAAATAGGGTCTGTCTCTACTGTAGACCCAGCAAAGTATTGGCTGATTGACGCCTGGCTAGCTGTAGTAGAAGTATAAGCCTGGCAGAAATCCCTCCATATGCACTAACAGCAGGCTAAAAAGCCTCTTGGACAGGTTCCATGTCAGTAGTTAGGGGTCAAAGTTCAACAAGGGTACTATATTTTGGCATCCCCCATCTCTCAAAGTCTTACTGTGCTTTAGTTTATGAGCCAGAGGAGAACTCAGAGTAAGGAGGGGAAGGTTAATAGGGAGCAATAGCCTCGTGGGTAATCAGAAGTGTGTGCATTCTGTAGGTTGCATGAGCGCATACATGCACATGTACACACACACACACACACACACACACACAAACAGCAAGAGTAAGGAATAACAGAAGAGGCGGAGGGAGGGGGGAGAATAAAGAGAACAGCTGGCTCGAGCCCAAACGTCTGACACAGCATTATGTCCACCTGCAGTGTTCTTTCTCTGTGCTAAGCCTCCCTGGGTTTTAAATGTAAACCAACCTTTAAATGACCAGCAGACCTTTCCTCAGTCCTGCTGTCAGCTTGACAGTCGCACCGACTGCAATGGCTCCTTCAAACTTGATGGTAATTTATTAAGTACACTTTGCTATGAAAGAGAAAAACTTGTATATTAGGATCACATGCATTTCCAATCATGTAGTTTGTCCTCATAGATGGTGGTTAAATGTAACTAAGTACACTTACTCAAGTACTGTACCTGAGTAGGAATTTGAGGTATTTATTTCATGCAACTTTATACTTCTACTTCACTACATCCCAGAGACAAGGGTCTACCCTTACTTTTGATACTTTATGTATATTTTGCTAATAATACTTACATACTTTTATTTAAGTGAAGGTGAATGCAGAACTTTTGGAGTCCTGTCAATGGTATATCGTATTGTATCATAGGAAGTGGAGTATTTTCAGTTTTTTACTTTTACAAAAAGCAACAATATGTACCTTTCTGGATATGTCTTTGTCCTGACAGACGTGTTTGTTAAACGAAAAAAAAAAAAAACTTCTGATTTCATTCCTTTAGGGGTTATTGAGACTGATAATAATAACAATTGTGTAATATAATATCTTGAAACTGATATTTTATGTGATGGTTATGACAGAAAATATCATACCGTTGCAACCCTAGATGAGACTCAACGATCAACTATCTTTCTTTAAAAAAATGACATATTGTTGGTTTAAGTAAAGAATCTGAATACATCCTCCACTACTGCTTATAGATTATAGTGAGTGTATTGGTATAATTTACCTTTCAACCCTTAACACTCCAACAGCCCATTCCCTCACATTTTCTCTGGGGAATAGATCTAAACAAATTTCCCGGTTAATTTCACAGCAAATGAGAGTAAATTGGGTGTACATTATAATTTAGGAAGACGCCAAAGTCACCAGCTGGGCTCTATCTCTCTCGCTGCCCCCTCTCTCTCTCTCTCTCTCTCTCTCTCTCATCTCCCTGTTGAATTCACTTTGACCTCTTTGGTTTCCCCCCAGGTTTTCCATGACCTGTGCAAGACTGCAGCACTTTACATCTTGGATTTAAGTTGGCCTTTTACAAGCACGCCGTGGTCCTGTCACGCTCTCCTTAACACAGGCACACAACAAACTGAATCTCCTTCCTCTGCTCTCACCACATGCACAAAGAAGCAGGGCTGTAGAGATCGCAAATCCACCACCTCATTCATTTGGCTCCATCTGGATAGGATCACTATCAATCCCCCTGCTTTACACCCATTCCATAAAAGGTATCTACTCTAGACTGTTATGCAAGGACACTAATCACAGCTGTTCCTGCCGTCTTTTGAATCCTCATTATTCTGGAGGAAATTCATTCTTGCCCATCAGCTAAAACCATGCACAGCGTTTGAATCAGCCTATTAAACTTTCATTTTCAAAGTTTTTTTCCCACACAACTGATCTCAGTGTGCATTACTCAAAACCTTATCAATCAAATAGCTACCTGCCATGTCTGTTTGCATGAGACCGCGGTTTGTGTTACATGTAATTTATGACGTGTCTTTGCATATGACAAAGAGCTGTATGTCTCAGTAAATGGATGGTGCAGATATATAAAGAGAACAGAGACAAGGAGAAGATTTAGAGGTAGCCGTAAAAGTCAAAAGTAAGGTGAAAGAAGACCTTAGGGACAGCTGAGGGAGGCAGAGAGGAGCTGAGGACGGGGAGCTCTATCCGGGTCAAGGTTTGAACTTGACAGGTGCTTATCAAAGGAGGGACAGACTGACAGTGTCCTGTTGGGGATGCGAAGGAGGCGATGTGGACAGGAGCAGGGCGAGAGGGGGGCGGGGAAGGGGGAGTATGAGGGCTCATGCATCACTCGTCAGACACCTGACCAGTAAGGTCGAGCCATGGGACTGGAGACACTAGCATAAATGATTACCCAAACCGCCTTGGCTAAGCTTGAGACATGCATTTTTCATCCTCAGGGTCGGGGGTTTGAAAAATAAATGTCATACCTCTCCCTGCTGCTTGCTAAGATCACTAACCTGCCAAGCCTAATCATACATCCAGCTATGCTCGCACACCGACCAACTCCCAAATGAGAGAAACCTTCAGGTAGAGGAGAGCTCACTTGGAAAAGCATTGGAAATAAGACAGGCACAGGAAGGGATGGTGAAACTTTCACACAAAATATAGCAATTTATTCCAAAATAGCACTAGAGTAAACAAGGACTGTTTACCTTTCCAAGAAGGCAAAAAATTGGCCTAGCACTTCATTAAAAAGTTAGCGATGGGGACTGCCAATTGCCCACAGTAATGTTGTTGACAGTTGGGACTTGTAAACAAAAACACGGTGGGCGCTTTCACAATCATCACTCTAATGGCCAGAGCAGCCCGATCGTTTACTGAGCGCTATCTGAAAAAGTGAGTGACTGTTTAAAGCCAACCCCATTCTGCCCTTCACTTATCTGGAGTTTTCCTTTGGAACAAACCTAACAATGCAGTGGATTGTCTATTCGGTGTGTTGGAAATTAGCTTGGCCACTAAGACCGTTCATTCAAGACTTCATTTGCTTCATGTAAGGTTTATTACATCTGCACTGAGGGCTGTTTAGGAGACTTAATTAAAGTGTAGTGTGGTGGACTCTCTGCTTTGTGAACAAACCTTTATGTTATGGCTTTTATCATCAGAGTGCACACAGCCACTGCTATCAGGCAATGTGGCTGCAAAAGAACAGGTTCTGGTGGTATTTTATAACTCATTATAGAGGAAAAAAACTCCATTAAAAAACACCACTCTTTATTTAACTTTTTTTTTCTGTTCCTGATTTTCAAGCGTAAGTTAATCCAATTAACAAAAAACAAATTTTCTCACTTCTGTTGTTATAGCCATGCAGATAATGTTGGTTATATTTGCTTCCACCCCAACATTGTGGAGGTAAATAGTATGTCTTTTGTGTTACTCAGATTTAAAGGAAAAGTGTGACCTTCTAGGTAAGGCACTTTCTTGCTGAAAGTGTTAAAAGAAGATCAATGCCACACTTAATGTCTGTACACTAAATATGAAGCTGGAGCCAGAAGTTAATCAGTTTACTTTAGCTTAAGACTGGAAGAAAGGAATAACAGCAAGCCTGCCTCAATCAAGAGGCAAACAAAAATCCACCTTTAGTACTAGTACATGTTATATGTTGTTTTGTTTTTTTTGTAGAATTATGCACAAATTTATACCCCTTTTCAACTGGTCAAAAATCACACTTAAACCTGCTTAAACCGCGACTGGCTAACTTGAATAAGGATTAAAAAATGTAATCATGTAGCCCTTACTGACTTTGCAAATGTTATCAGACCGAATGGCCCAAATTATGATAGTGAAACGAGTCATTTTGCGGGGTTGTGACACTCAAAAGAATGTATCCACCGTTTTACAGACGCTTCTTTCACAATGGGTCTGTTGTTGCTTTCTCTTCTGTTACAACTGTGTCCAGCGCATTAGAGACGTGAAAACATGATGTCAGTGACGTACAACGTAATGCTTCAGATAAAAATCACAGACAGGCTGCCTTGTCTGCGGGAAGTGGGAATGGGGTCAATAGGCGATTTTTAGTGGAATTTGGTGGAAAAAAGGTGTAGTTTAATAAAAGCAACTTGAGGTTTTTGGGGTGGAATTGTGTGCTGGGGTGTTTCTTGGCCTCAACCAGTGACTTCATAGAATCTTGTCGTTACTGTGAAGTTACCAGGCAATTAGCAGTCCCCAGGACTCCAGTTTCTGTACAGATTAAACAAACAAGACGTGCTTAATGCTAAGCTTATCATCTGCTGTCTCTACAGTTATATCTTCATATTTAGCATACATATACTGCATCAAGCAGCAAACTCCAGGGCTGAAAATTGAAGCCACAAAGGAAGTGCCAGAAACCGCAGTTCTTTGACTGGCCACTTGAAGCTGGCTCCAAAAGCAAGTCAATCCCCAAAGACCTTCATGTTAAAAGACCCAACTTTACAGCAGAAATAAACATGTCTACAGCCTGGTACAAAAAAAACTGTACTGCAAAAACTGTACAGAGTACATTTTTTTTAACTCATCATATTTTTAACTACATTTTTGAATGGCTGGGTTAAGAGCCTTGCTCAAGGGCACTTCAGTGGTGGTAATGAGGGAGGGGCAAGCTTTGTCTTTCACTTTTCCCACCCGATTTATCCTGCCGGTCCGGTCACAAGCTTGCTTCTCTGTCCTTTAGGCCACCATAATTAAACCGTGTTTGCAGTTTGAGTTCCTGTCAACAGTGTATCGTATTGTATCATAACGTATGGTCTTACAGATCTCTCTTTTATAGTGGGGAAAATGCTGCAGGGGAATTTTTTGCTGCAATAATAAATGAATGAGTCATGCAAAATTAGGCACTGCCGAGATGGTGATGCCGAAGCCATCACACTGAGCTTCACACTGTCTTTACAGAAACGTATGTGCAATGTCACATAAATGTCAAATCATTCATTGAATACAATCAACAACATGTTTTTTTTTCCAAGAACAGTGTTTCTGATATTTGGGTTACCAGACCTTTTAATTTCCTTCTGCTCAGTAAAAAGTGTTCCAGCTTGTCTGCCTTCCACTGGAAAGACAAAAAGATTTTTTTTTCTCTCAGCCCAGAAAGAGAGAGTCAGCTTGTCATGGCATAGCCAAGAGAGATGCAGTTGGACACAGAAGAGCCGTAGGTATCAAGTCAGTCTTAATGAGCATAATAAAACCAGATAATACAGCCATGCTGCTTCTTCCGAATGTCACCTCTTCATGTCTCTCTTTCCCCTCCCACCCATTCCTGAAAATTTCCCTCACTCTTTCATCCCACCCTCCCACTGTGATGGACTCAGAGTAGTCCTGGTGGTGATTTCACAGTCAGACGGTTAGTGGCTGTGGGCTTGGCTACCCTGTGTGAAACCGTCAAGAGTATGGGAATGTCATCTCTGTGATCCCTTTCCCCGCACTGCGCTACGCCTGGGATCATGCCCACTGCCTGCTGGGAAAATCCCACCTCCCTCACTGCAGGAAAGAGATTATACTCTCTGTCCACCCCTGCTGCCCCCCCCCCCCCCCTTACCGCCATCCAACCCGCCAGGCATTCATTCTCCACCAAGTAAGCAGAAATGCACATGCAGTATTAAATGTTAATAAACAAGTGGGCTGTATACTGACAGTAAGTATACTACAGTTCAGTAAATATAAAAGCAAAGTTAAGGTCAAATCCATTTCAATTTGGATGGATTTTAAAGGTGGAAGTGTATGTCACATAACAACATGGCAGTATTGCCCAAACTGACATTCAGTAAATGAAACCAGGGTGATGGCGAAACCTTGTTGTGTAAGCTCAATGTGTCACATGTCCACCGTCGATGTCTTGCACACAAAAAGTGAGATTGCAGCCAAGAGAGGTGGCAGTTGATGAACTCTGAGACAAGGATGAGAAGATACAGACAGGGATAAGAAAATGTATGAATACAAAAGCATGGCAAGATGAGGTGAGGCGGCACAGGTCGAGAGAGATCAGATAGAATTGAACGTGTGGAACGAGTTGAAAGCTACAAAAGCCCGAGAAACAAGAACAGTTAGATCAGAGCAAGATTGGGATTCAGTCCTGGAGATGATCTCTGTTCCTTCCATGCTCTTTATCCCAGGGGAACATCACCACCTGCTACCACATCCACTTTCCTGTTTGATGATCCTATCATACTGTCTTCACCCTATACACACAGGAACATTTGCAAACATACAAGCACCAAAGCATGCATGTATATAAGCGCTTCAGGCGGTTTAGCCTTCCTCAGCATAAGCAAACACTTCCTAGAATATGTGCGTCCAACACACACACCGGCAGTTGCAGCAGTGCTTAACTAGGGAGGTAATTGACTTCAATGCCTGGTACACAGGAGTGAAAAATGAGGTGAAATTGACTGTAGGCTGCAGGCTCTGGAGGAAAAGTCAATGAAGAATTAAACTGTGTGAAGGTCAGGCTGTTGTGATTTTGTGAGTGTGTGTATGTGCTGGCAATCTCTGTATGCACAGACGCAGGAGAAAATTCACAAGTGTTTGTAAACAGGGGTACGTCAGCACTAACCTCTCTATCGATCTGTCTTTGTGTGTCTTTAGGTATTCAAAGCTGAACGACCCCGCAGACTGGTTGTCCATCAACAGAACCAATGGACAGATCATCACCACAGCAATGCTCGACCGGGAGTCTGTCTATGTCAAAAACAATATATACGAAGCCACATTCCTGGCAACAGATAACGGTAAGAGCCATGAGCATTTTTTATTTAAATCAGAGTGATCAAAGTACATCCACAAAAACTGAATACAGTATATTTAAAAAAATAAGAAAAATAAGAGACAAATGGAAAGAGATGAAAACAAACAAACAAACAAAAAGAATTCCCATTGTCATGCCGAACATGAGTATACATGAGTATAAGACATCCTAGAAATCACACTGAAACCTGCTCTTAGTCATTTTTAAAGCAATTTCACTCTGCCTATGTCGTGTATGTGGCTTATACTCAAGGTTTATGACCAGAGGGTATCCTCTTAAAGCCTCGAAACCATCTGCAGAGATGTGGGTGGTCTGAGTTATTGACTGCAACTCTTCCAACATAGTCGAAGTGTCCTTGAGTAAGACGCTGTTGATTCCAGTGCAACTGGATGAATGCCTTGAATGTTGATGGTGCCATGTGTAGGTAAATACAGGTTACAGTGAAAAATATCAGAAATGCAGTTTGCTATTTGATGAAAAATGAAGACATTTGTGTGGATTTAGAGGGATATAAGGACATGAAAGCTTTGCGGCGTTCAAGCGCAGTGCAGCTGGGTAAGAGTTAGAGAAAAATCCTAGATTCACACAACTGGTCACACTCTTGATCCTCTCCTCCTTCTTATCTTCTATCCATGACTGCCTTCTCCTTCCCTTTCTCACAATGCAGCATATATATTTGTTCTGCCTCAAGTTTAACTGAGCACAAACTCAATCACAGCAAACAAATAAGTTCCCTTTTTCTCAAGTTGAAGTGAGTGCTTTTTCTCAAGTAAAAAGGAAATGCTTTTCTCCCCCTCCCAAATTACCTTATCTGTGACGTGCAGAGCGCTGGTGTGTTTACCTTAAGTTAAGCAGGCTTTGAAACAGTGGTGTTTTTATAGGTGTGAGCATGCGTGAAGAATGCTCTCATTTCAAAACACATTTATATCATGTGCATATGTGTGCTTTGCTGTATGTTTTTTCTCCGGTGATTGACTATGTCAGACACCATGATGTGTAACGTGCTGAGTTGATGGGCAGGAAGAGGAAGCAGGATTACAGGTTGACTCACTCCTGTTGTTTGGACTTCACAAACATCTCATTTGCTCCCCTCTTTTCTTTCCCTGTTATTTCCTGGACTTCTTTATAATTTCCATATATTACCTTATTTCCTTCAAGAACCTATAGGCCCTTTAGAAACAGTTTCTTTTGTCCACCTGACCTCTAAGGTTTGGATAATATTGGTCCGTGTGTTTGTGTGCGTACGTCAGTCTGACTATTTGGGTGTTGCTGGAGTGCCAGCCATCATAATATGAGAGGGATTATGGTAAGAAGTACTATGAGACAGTAAGGATAGTAGGATGGGACATGGAGAGGCGGTGACAGCATGGTGAGAAGTACACTTGTATTTCGACCAGATTTTCATGTCGCCCCCCTGACACTATCTGACTGCCTAAGACCCTTCTGACACACACCTATGGTATTGTTTATGTGCTCTTCAAAGAGCATATGGTCTGCTTGCTACAAGTCTTTTCACCATGCCTCACATCTCTGAGCCCCCATCAAAAAAAGGAGTTAATACAAATCCTTTTGAGGAATTTACACAAACATAATTATTTATTTAGCTGGTTAAAACCCACATAATTCTCCTATCAGCTGTGGCAAGCTGCTTCCACATGTCCCCCATACATGGGTGGGATTAACAAACCAACAGAATGGGAAAGCTTCTGTGTGTATGTGTGTGTGTGTGTGTGTGTGTGTGAGAGAGAGAGAGAGAGAGAGAGAGAGAGAGAGAGAACCTGTTTGTTTAAGAACCACGTGTTTATGTTTCAGTATGTACATGTATTGAATTTGCATTTTATACTTTTCATTAACTATGTATGCACATAATACGTGTGCTAGAAAGTAATGTTTTAATAGCGTCAATCAAATGAAATGTTCCTCTAAATACCTTGTAAATGTGATGTGTGCTAAGAACAACAGCATCAAAGTTAATTGACTTCCGGAGGAGTTGGAGCTATGTGGGCACTACAGTGGTGCATTTGTCAACTTGCTGTGAGAGGAGAGCAAGAAAACACAGCTGGTACTGGTGTATTGATGCTGCAAAAAACGAGTATTGAAAACATTTAACCTATTCAGAATCAATATGTGTCGATGTCAATCTGCATCATATATTTTCTACAACACTACTCCAGGCTATAAAACAGTAAACCTTTTTTTTCTGAAAGGTTGTGGTGTAGTTCCAGAGCTACATCCATCATTGATCACTTGATAAGTCAATCAGTTGAACTTACCACCAGTCAGACAAACTGTTGACAGACTCACGCTGTGTCTCACTCTTCTTGTGGCAAATGTCTTGCTCTGTTGCCGTGTTTAATTGGCAGATCTGTCAGCTTTGCATAAATCTTAGTAAATTACATCGCCCTTATCTCGTCCCAGAGATGGCCCCTGGGGTCGCTTGATTCCATCCAATGGCGAAGCCAGTGGGGCATGCCGGGGAAATGACTCGTAATTGGAGGCTGCTAAGGGTCGTCACCCCCTGACACACACTCAATAAACAGCCCTGAGCTTCATACAGCTAAGCTCTTTTTTTATCAGATTTCTCTGCACCACATTTTCATACCACACATACGCATTCATGCAGTCTTTTCCCCGCTCTGATTGTTTAAAGCGTCTATTCTTTACTCCCAATTCTCTAAAAATGCTGTTGCTGATAGTCTGTTGCTCTGTTCAGTCAATGCAATCTGTGTGTGTGTGTGTGTGTGTGTGTGTGCGTGTGTGCGTGCGTGCGTGCGTGTGTGTGTCTATGTGCATCAGTGCATGTTATTGCACTCCAAGGCTGACAGTATAGTAGTGACCCAGCTGCCTACAAAAGGGTCAGAACAAATTTTTCCCATTGTCTTAACAATTTCCTCAGACTTACAACACGGACTGTCTACAGGTTGCTAAAAGCAAAATGGTATTCATTTATAATAATAAATATGCAATTATTATAGCCACAGATTCCTAAAGTGGGATTCATTAGAACTGCACAGTATCAATAAGAGCAAAAAATGCAATGCATAAATCTACGCATAAAGGTCAGAAAACAAATGAAATAGCTCTGCACATGCAACAATAAGCAAGAGTAACCTATAACAGAAACGAAAACTAAATATCAAAAACACATATTTTTAAAAAAATAGATAGCAAATATGTTTCAAAGAAAGAAAGCAACTCTATTTTTAATCTCTTTGATGTTCTTGTGATGCATGTTCCAGGCAGAAGACCCTCTAACAATAAAGTCAGTTACACTTAGAGGACAACTTGATCATATTTATTTACAAATTACTTTAAAGGCCATAATGAGAGAGGAAAAGAGCAAACAAAAATGATCACTTTTTGCTAAATCTGACACATTCATACAGAATAATGGAGCTAATGAATGAACGTTTTCTACAATGAAGAAATAAAATCCATTTTGTGATAGGCTACTATAGTCTACAGTGTCAAAAAGTCACAAGTACTTTCATATCACTTCACTTGCTCAGATACCAATGTAACCAAGGACTTCTTCCCAGGAGATCTTCCTATCTTCCTATCATTACACATTAGCACATAGGCATACTGTATGTGAATCAGCAAGTGTATTTAAGTGAATGCGTATGTTAGTATGGAGGACTGTATGCACCACAATGACAATGCCCCACTCACGTTTCAGAAATGCACTGCCAGTATTGCAGGCAGAAGAGCCTTTATCTAGAAAATCATAGATAGCTCTCCAAGCACTGTGTAAATACACACAGACAAGGACTTGTTTGATTGTGTTACAATCATCATTATTGTACCCGAGCCCTCTCTAGGTGATTGGATGTGCTCTGCCTGCATCTGGATCTGCTCTGATGGGTTTGATTTGACTGTAAGGCTAAAAGAGGAGTTTAAAAGCATAACTGTCAGAAGTACTTTTGTCAAGTCCAAAAATTATCCTCCAGCTATACAGTACCCCTACCTCAAACATCACCATTGTGAATAAAGAGTGCTCCTTTCACCTCTTCTCTATTCTGCTTTATCTCTTTTTTCCTCTTTTATTATTTGCCTCACCTCTGTCGGCCTTCAACTCCTGTCCCACTTCCCTCTCAGTCGTCCCTTCCAGTGCACACATCTCTTGTCATCTCTCTTTCTCGTCATGATGCTATTTTCTCTTCCCTCTTTCTGCTTCCAGGCTCTCCTGCAGCCAGCGGCACAGGCACGCTGCAGATCTATCTGATAGATATTAATGACAACTCCCCAGCACTCATACCCAAGGAGTCTCAGATCTGTGAGCGGGTGAACAGAAACGTCCATGGCGTCAACATCACTGCGGCTGATGCCGACACAGACCCCAACGCTGGACCCTTTGTGTTTGAGCTGCCAAACTTTCCCACCAGCATCCGACGCAACTGGACGATTTCTCGGATCAGTGGTGAGGAGGTGTCCGCGTAGAACAACAGAACTAGAGAACATAAGAATGAATGGTTTGACAGTGCCACTGTATGAATGTGTGATAAAACATGCTGAAGAATTAATCTAGCTGATTATAACCAATCCATTATTATAAATACAAAATCTCATCAGATGCTTTATTATAAATCTTTGGTTTGAAGTAGCAACAGTATTTCCTCAAGTAGTGACCAGGGCCTTTAATTACCTCAAATGCTGAACAGGCCTTATTTGAAGAGGACTTCTATAAGAGGAAGGCCTTCATTCCTAATTACCTCTGTTCGACTAGTATCATCTTTCAAATTTTAGTGCGAAGCCTTATTTTGATCCAGCGGCTCATTTGGGAACTTGGCAAAATGTGTTTCTAAAGACATTTTAGGGGGAAAATAATCATGCAGTTGCTGAATCTGCCTTCGTTTTATCTTTACAATGTTTAGATTTAATAGTGTTTCAGGAGTTTCCAGAGGCGTCGCATCGCGTCAGACACCACTTATGCATAAAGTAGCCAGAATTCAACTTTATGCAAATGAGGAGCGGGCAACACGACTCCCCGTCTCTGGAAACGTGACACTCCGCTATCATAATGCATTGCATGGCTTCACACGTAGACTATAAATAGGAGGTGTGAAAACAACGGTTCCTGTTGACACGAACCATCGCTGCATTACACTGTCAAATTGTAAGATATCTACAGCTTCTGTGGACAGGGCTTAACAAGGCTTTTATTTTGAAATATTTGCAGGAAGGTCTCATGTGATATTCATTGATATGCAAGGTTCCCATACGCCGGTTAAAATTTAGCTACTGCCATCTTGTGATGCTTGTATGTTACTATAAAAATACAATTTGGCTAAGATATTAACACACATACTCCTGCAGTGACTGGAAATTGGAAAATAGCACTTTAAATGATTATATTGTTGATTTATTGAATTAAAAGTATGGAAACTTCCATTATGTTAAGTTGGTTTTAACATGATATAACAGCCATCAGGAGTTTATCCACCCTTGTTTTTTCCTCGGCCATTATTCGAGACATACCTTTATCTTGTTTTGTTTTGTACAGTGTGATGATTAGTTACATTTTATTAACTCTTTCTTCTTCAATCTACACAGGTGATTACGCCCGTCTAGGCCTGCGGTACCAGGTATATTTAGAGCCGGGGGTGTATGAAGTCCCTGTGATTGTTTCGGACTCGGGGAACCCTCCGTTGTCCAACAGGTCGGTCATCAAAGTGAAGGTGTGTCCCTGTGATGAAAACGGAGACTGCACCACTCTCGGGGCCGTGGCAGCCGCCGGCCTGGGAACTGGCGCCATCATCTCCATCCTCATCTGCATCATCATACTGCTCAGTGAGTATCAACTGTTTATATCGCATTCACACACTGAAACCTCACTAGTCCCAAACATGTCGCACACCGACATACATATACTGTATGCAGCACAAAAAGTTCAGGCTGCCTGTGATTGACTTTGATTTGACTTTCTGTCAAAAAAGTTCATTTCAGGGCACCTTTGGCAAACTTTCACCAGACTGTAATACAACAACATGAACAGTAGTTTGTATAATGGATTAATGCCTCAACTGCTAGAATTCTCTCCAGCATCTCTTGACAAGGAGCTTTCCGTCTTCTCCTCCTGGTAGGGTATATATCTGCTGCTCTCTGTCTTGACAGTGATTCATGCCGCTGGCTTACTTTGTTGCTGAGGGTTGCATAGTTCACACATATAGACCAGTACTATAAACAAATGACCCGCAGCTGTAGGACTTTTTCAGCATTCTTGAAATGTTAAATTGTGCATAAATTATGCATAGTTTTCATTATTAATAGTACCACCAATACAAGTTCCCTTTGTCTATTTTAATGCTTATGCGACCTAGTAGAGCCCATCAAGTTTTAAAATTTCTCTTTCAGGAAGACAAATCACACACAGGGATGATATGTAACAGGCAGATATATCTCAATGACTACAGGGTGGATTTCCGTGAAATTTTGTACAGACGTCTGGGGTAAAAGAGAATAAATTCTATTGCGTTGGTGAAGCTCTGACTGTTCCTCTCGAGCCACTAGCAGGTCAAAGTTTTCTCCAACTCTAGCAATATATCTAACATTTACTAGATAGGATGGCATTAACTTTTGTACAGATATTCAGGATCCTCAGAGGATAAATCCCACTGACGCTGGTGAGTCCCTCACTTCTCATGCCGTACCACCAAATTGTGTACAGATATTCAGGATCCTCAGAGGATAAATCCCACTGACGCTGGTGAGTCCCTCACTTCTCATGCCGTACCACCAAATTGTGTACATATATTCAGGGTTACCAGAGGATAAATCCTACTGAGGTTGGTGAACCTCTGACTATTCCTCGAGAGCCACCGGCACGTCAATGTTTTTGTTCAGCTCTGTAAAATAACTCAAAACCTACTAGATGGAGCGGCATAAACTTCTGTGCAGATATTAGGATGGAGGATAGATACTACTGACACTGGTGATTCCCTGACTTTTCCCTGACCATACAATGTGGTGCATCCACTCATGTCCCCCCTTCAATATAAGTGACACCACCATCAGACTATACTTGTATTTTGTCTAATTTGCATGTGACCCTGCTAACATGCTCAACTAAGATGATGAACTTGGTAAGCATTTTACCTGCTAAAGGTCAGCATGTTAGCATTGTCGCTGTGATCATGTTAGCATACTGACTGTAGCATTTATCTCAAAGCACAGTCTTACAGAGATGCTAGCATGGCTACAGCCTATTCTTAATGACAAGGGTATGGTCTTTTCTGATTGTCTGTATTGTTTTTTGATGCAGATTATTGCTGTGCAAACCTAGAATTGTATCATGTTCATGTGTGTGTCTGTACAGGCATGGTGCTGTTGTTTGTGGTGTGGATCAAGCGCAGAGAGAAGGAAAGACAGACCAAGCAGCTGCTTATTGACCCTGAAGATGACGTCAGAGACAACATCCTCAAATATGATGAAGAAGGAGGAGGAGAAGAGGACCAGGTGAGAAAGCATGTGAGACGTACAGCCATACACACATGCTTTCTATGTATGCATACTTACATCTCCATGTCCCTATGGCTGTGCAGGACTATGACCTGAGCCAGCTACAGCAGCCTGACTCCTTGGAGCACATCATGAGCAAGCCACCTGGTGTCCGCAGGGTGGACGAACGTCCCATCATCCCTGAGTCGCAGTACCCAATCAGAGCTGTGGTGCCCCATCCTGGAGACATCGGGGACTTCATCCACGAGGTGAATTTACACTCACACAACGGACACACGCGCTGTATCTCAAGAGCTCAACTGTCATTAGATTGTTTCTCCCACAGCGATCTGGCCTCTCACTTTCACTTTCCATCGATTTGACATTTAATGTGATTACTCGTTTCTGGATGCTGTTCAATATGTAAACTCCAGTATACAAACAACGTGGAGTTTTGTTTTACTTTACAGCTGCTCTCACCGTGCCAGCTTTATACACACACACACACACACACACACACTGTCTCAGACACAACTCCAGCGTTGGCACAGTGATGCGGGAAAATGCTGATTGACAGACTCGTGACAACACGTTCACACTCGAGAGGTGTTGGCAGCTGTTCAGCTTTGATCCATCCAGCCTCGACTCTCTCTCTCTCTCTCTCTCTCTCTCTCTCTCTCTCTCTCTCACTCACACACACACACACACACACACGTACACATGTACTCACCTGATCTCGCTCCAGCAGTCTGGTAAAACACAAACACAGCAAACACATGGTGTTCCTGCCATGCACTGTACCCCTGGGGGTTGAGGCTTTTTAGGTTTCCATCCGTAGCGCCTCTGTACTCCAGTGAAGTGGATGAAGTCTATTCTTCTCACCTGCCTCACCTTCAGGTCAACAGTCCTCATTTGTCATTCTAGGAAGCAAGTGCAGGTCTAAGTACTGGCAGACCGCTTCACATCTTATTCACGATAACATAAGATCGTAATAACAATAACAATAACGCAATATTAATGAATAGGGTTTGATCACACATTGATTAATCAAACTAGCCAATGCATCCTGATTTATGTATTTATAACAGGATATATATTGAAACACCCTTATTTATGCATTTATGCTGAAAAGTATACAGTACAGATTTAGAGATGTATGTGCTTGTGTGTGACGGGCTGGTGTTTTGTTGTGTTTACTGTCGCTGTTCTGTTTTTCAGTTCTTCACTTGCAAACAAAATCCTGATTTAAATGAGACAACAGGATTTAATAAAGGTTAAAATAATTTAGGCCAAGTGAGCTTTACCATAGCAACTTGAGCCATTAATCAGCCATTTATGCTGCACATCTCCATAAAGATATGCATCATCTAGATTTTAAATAGGCTATTTGTGCTATTCATTCAAAATTCACCAAAGTTTACTTACTGAATATTTAATTTTAAAACTTAAAAATTATAGTGACAAAAAAGAGATATGTACGGTGTAGATGACAGTGAATAGGCATTGTTCTACACACATAAATATAAAATAAAAAATATAACATATGTTTTATGCCTTTGGTTACGCACATACTCATAAGGAACTGGAGTTACATCCAGGCAGTAACTACTACAGTACTACAGAAGTGACCAAACCCAATGGGTCCAGGATTTGGATAGGTTAACCATGTTGTAGTTACAAACCAGGGGAATCGAGTTTATAAGACTTTGATGCTTTAGGTTGCAATCCTGGGAACGGATCCAGCATTTGTAGCGCTTAATCCATATGAGGACTCAGGTCAGGATACAACTGCCTCTTCAATTTTGACCTTTCTTTTTTAAATTCCACTCTTAATCGGTGGAGTTCACTGATTAGCGGCCTCTCCACTGCAGGCATATGAGTACTGACCACCACCTCCTCCTCTTTTTCCTGTTTAGGGTCTGCGAGCGGCAGACAACGACCCCACAGCTCCTCCGTATGACTCCCTGTTGGTGTTTGACTATGAGGGCAGCGGCTCTACCGCCGGCTCTGTCAGCTCTCTCAACTCTTCTAGCACGGGGGACCAGGACTATGACTACCTCAACGACTGGGGCCCCCGCTTCAAGAAGCTGGCCGACATGTACGGAGGAGGGGATGACGATTAAACCTGCCCGGTCACACATGCACACACACCACACACCCTCGTCCCGTCAGCTGGCCTGCCATGCTCTGTCCCACTAACACATGGGGCTATTACACCCTTATTGAACACACGTTAACATGTTCACACTGACCAACTGACTGACCAACCAACCAACCAATCAAATAAGCCACCACAGAGGACTGGTGCCGTGAGTCAGTTTCGGGTGCTCTTCTCAACCGTCTCCTGCTCTAAGCCTGTCTAAGACTGAAACTGAAGCTCTGAAATGCAGGCTTCTCATAGTTTGTATTCAAACTCTTGTGTTTTTGTTTCATTTTAGGTTTTATGCTAGATGTAGGTTTTAGTTTTTAAGAGTCAAATTTTGTTTTTCATTTCGTTTGTGTAGCTTTTTTTTGTCCCCACTCCCCTCCGATTCAAGCCGTTCCTTATTCCTGAGGGGTTTCACTTTTCCCTCGCTGTCAGCCCCTGCCTGCCTGTCTGCAGAAGCTTTAGGTTGAGCAGCTTGCTTTGTCTGAGGGGAACTAAAGGAAAAAAAAAAAGAAGAAGAAGAAGAACACAGATATGAAAGTCCTTCTTGCACGGAGGGCCCTGGTTTATTCTTTCTTGAACTTGAATAACTTAGAACAGAAGCACTGTTGTTTAAAAAGTGCCTTCAGTGGTGCGTATTTTAGCAGACTCCCGCTAACTCAGGATTGGTTGCCATTTTTCGGGCTCACACGCCCCCATATGACCCCAGACCCTTTAACTCCCCCTTGTCATTTCTATGGTCCTGCAGGGCTGTGGTAGCTGCAGGAGATGTCAGCGCTGGTTTCAGAGGAGCATTTACTGGCTTACGAGGGCGCTTTATGTAGACGTACTGTACATAGGCCTCCAGTGTGTCTGTGAGTAATGAACAAATCATTCAAGTCAGGCATATCTGTGCTCCTAGATCACAGCCAACCACAGTGTGATTACTGTAATCACAAAAACACATTAAGGGACTGTCATAGAGAAGAAATGCATTGCGTGTCTGTGTTTATCGTGGCTTCAATAGCAGCTGTGTTTGTTTTGAGTGCTTAGTATTTGCACCTAAAACTTGAGATGGACATGTCACATGTGTTACCTCTGTAATGTTACTGTATATGAAGTACAAAATGAGGGTTATTTAAGGAGACTTTGCCTTTAAGATGATTTAAGGTTTGCATGTTTATCCCTTCACCCAAAGGTAATTAACATGGCACCAGTTATTGTGTGGTAAATGTGTCAAAGAAAACTATTTAAACTGTACAAACATGAGGGGAAAGAAAATACAGGATTTGCTTCAAATAGCTTTGATAGCGTTACATACAGAGTTGTGAGCCCCATTCTGAATCCCTTTTTCCTCTTATTTTTTTTTTTTTTTTTTGCCTTTTGTTGTTTCTCAGTAAACTTTTAATATACAAACTTTGGTGCTGGTCCCTGTCACAGAAACTGGGGGAACTGAGCCTCAGCCAGGGATTTAGCGCCTTCACAATCTGTCTCTCTTCAGGCAGCGTTTCATTCATCTGAAATTTTCTCCTGAAATTTTTGGCTGCCAGTTCAAGAGGTTTGAAAGAAGTTAGAGGAAGGGAAAGTCTGGTATGAAGTTGTGCACTTATCAAAGTGGACTTGCAAAACTAAAGCTTCAGTAATAGCGCTTTAAGAGACAGACATTTTAAAAGACAGTTTTGTTGTGACTTAATGAAAAAGCAGCACGACCCATGGGCTTTTGTAATCATATTTCAGCCCCCCCGCCCATGTAGAAAACGGGGAAAAAAGAGCTTTAGTCTTTAGTATTAAATTATTTAAATATGCAAAACATTTCACAGAGGAACCAGGGAGATGGTGGTGAATGATAGAAAGGTTTAATCATTCCTTATCTTCTGAGTGCCCATTGAAACACTCCTCAGTTGTCGCCAGTTTCAACTTGATGTGGCCTGAGCAGATTTTTCTATTAATTATGAATATGATGAATGCTTGGAAGAAATCTCAGAAACGACACTGTTCTTCAGATGATGTGACGAGAAGGATCCTCCACTCCTTTTTTTTTTTTCCTGCTGCTACCGTTTCCTCACCTGCTCATGCTTCACATAAAATTATCATTAGTTTACACAAATGGTAATAAAAATTGTTCAGAGTCGGTGGAAAGGAAGGAACAAGACATGAATAGTATATAATAAATATTGCCTATTAGTGCAATTATTTATTATGCCATAACAAAGAAATAAAGACAAGAGTTTGATGTGACTATAAAAAAGGGAAGGAAGGTCACAGGATAATAAATAAGGTAAACAGGGTAGGAATCTCTTGATTTACATAACAATATAAATGGGTGATTTTCAGGATAGCTGTCAGCTTAGCGTGGAAACAGAGTAAACATGAGAAAAGCAGTAGTTTCCACAGCCTGCTACTGGATAATCTCTTTTCTATCCAATCGCTTCTCAGCCTACAGAATATCTTCACAAAATAAACACAGCTGTTACTTTCTCCTATTTGTGATTATTTCTGACATATAAATGTTGTATATACGGAACATTTTTATACATTTGGTAACATGATTTATCTGTTTCTGTGTGCATTTTCTTTCACTCCAGTTTTGTTATAAATGAATACCTGGCAATGTATATTTCACCACAGAAAGCCATGTGCATTTAAGAGAATCTGTGTGATTCTATATGAGCTTACAGCCATACTCATGTCGCTGTTCGAGTTAAGTTTCATCGAAAAGGTTCCACTTCAGACCTACTTGTACAGTCTTACACTAGCACACACTCACTCCTCTTGGCCTTACTGTATATATGTGAGTGTTCTATATTATATGAGCCCTTTCAGCATTGTTCTAATTCAGCTGCAGGGCTTCAACATTGCCGAAGGCCATCCAGCATCCACAAAATAAAGACGTTTCATTAAACGCTCATGCTCTCCTATCACAACGGATTCAGGGCCAAACATAGCAGGAGGCCCCATACATACACACACACACACACACACACTTTACACAAGGTAACTGACTTTATAACTGTGTCATACATAAATACATACATGGCACAATGCCATTATGATACTGAATGTTATCAATGACTTGTAATGACACATGGCAGCAAAGTGGACAAACTTGACTTGTGATTTAAATGCAATTTGTGAGGGGAAATGAAGGAAAATTGATCATTACTTGTTACATACTTGGTCCGCTTGTCTTATTGACGTTCCCTTGCTAAAGTGAGGGGGAGAATTAGCAAATGATAGAATGAAGGGAGAACTATTGCACTGCTGTAGTCCACCCCTGTCTTTTGGCTGTGCCAACAACGGCTCTTCTGCCTCTCTGACTGGTGTTAGTCAAAGGACACTTGGTCTCAAACGGGACACTGCCTGACCGTGGACACACACATGATGGGAGGCTCCAGCAGAAGCCACTTTTTTTGCTCTGCTATATGGCCAGAACTACAAAGACAGGCAGCAGTGTTTCAAACAAGTTCGCCCAACACTGCTAAAGTCCTAGTGTACATAATGTAGTATTTGCTTGAAGCTAAACAGACCAAGTTAGGCAAACTGTAACTGTACAATTGGAGCTTTTTGCATGTGTCTTTTTATAATGGACAGATGAGTTCTATTACAGTAACCATACAACATTTTAAAATGTGTCGCAGCCCGCATGACCGAGGTTGCAGTCCAGAAGTGATTCTGGTGTACCATACTCGCATAGTTTCAAACGGAAGAGAAAAAAGCTGAAAAAATAATTGCACAGTTATCGAGTCAAAAGACTTTTTTTGTAAATTGTCAACAGCACAAATATTTTGTATTGTTGTTTGTACCATTTTGTAAGAAAATGAAGAAAAAGAACAAAAAAAGAAAGGGAAGGAGTCTGTTGTTTCAAGCGTGTGTTTATAGTGCCACTGCAATCTTGGTTTCCAAATACAGTACAGTAAATGCGCAGCCTTGCAGATCAACCTTGTAATATAGACGCTGAGCTGGAGACTCCCTGTCAGCATCATGTGTTATAAATAAAATTTCCCCTCCTTATAAGAACACTGCCTCCTGTCTTTTCCTTGTCACACACAGATTTCTGAAAGCGATGCATTTCCTCACACTTGTGTTATTTTGAAAGTTGTAATGTGTCTTTTTTTAACCAGAAATTGCCTCCATCAATATTTTTTTATAATAGCCCCAAAAAATTAAAACACTTAACTTCCATCATACAGAAGACCTGAAACATGTTCTGTTTGTCAGCTCTGCCTTTTCTAAATCTCACACTAACCCTACTATATATAGAGTATACTTTCATGCAAGGCACTAATTCCTACAGTATATATACTGTAGAGCAACACTTGCCTTCATAAAGTGAACATACAAACTGGATTATACTGTAAGAACACATGAGGAACACTGAGGACTAGACTCTTCTCAGGAGAGAGAGATTAAAAAACTACATGAATTTCCACTGAATCAAACGGACACACATTCCTTCCAAGTTTTTTCAGTAAACAACATAAAGAAACGTGATTTACAGGCAAAAGAAGTACATATATCAACCAATCAATCTTTATTTGTATAGCGCCAATTCACAACAAAAGTCATCTCATGACACTTTCCAAATTGAGCAGGCCTAGACCGTACTCCTTGATCAATGTAATTACAGAGACCCAACATCTCCCCCACGAGCAAGCACTTGGCGACAGTGGTGAGAAACTTCAGAGCAGAACCGGACTCAGTGGTGGGTGGTCTGCCTCGAGCGGTTGGGTTGAGAGAGCGGGAGAGGGGGGGAGGTGGGCTTAGAGAGGGAGGGGGGAGAAGCTGTGGGAGAGACGGGAGGAGGAAAACAGCCACAGCAGTAATAAAAGCTTTGCTAATTGAGATATGAATATGAATAATACTAAAATAATAATAATAATACATACATATATGCATTTAAAGAGACATACTGGGTATATGGTGCACACTTGCATGCTGGCATTTATTGACAATTGCGAGTCACTATGGCAGCGCACTAATTGAATACAGCTTGTTCCTCACACATTAATGATCCCTCCAGTTCTGCATTAAAAGACACCATCATGTATTCCAGGAAACATTTCCACAACGTTAAAATGAAAAGGTTTTAAAACGATGACGTGCCTCTGTTTGCACTGGTTTTATTGTGTGGATGATTGAGTTTCATACCTCAAATTAGTTTTAGTGCCAGCAATGAACAAACATGAGCTAAAATGATCAAGACAATTAAGGCTGTTCATTTGTCAACTGTTCCCGACAGGGCAGTCTTCCAAGGTGGGGTAATGAAGTCTTTCTCAGCCGAAGCAGATGAAACGCAGTGACAGATCTAGTCAGAAATGGAAACATAAATATGTGTTTCATTTCTTTTTTTCCTCCTTTCTTTCTGTCATTTTAATGACCATCTATATTTCACTTTTGTGCTCCGAATGTTGCTGCCGCATGTTTTACTTTTTCTTCTCTGTGCCTCATCTGTTGCCTCTCAAAATCAGTAGAGAATGTTTGTAAATGGTCGAGCAAATGTCATGTAATTAATGGGTTTTCATTTACCAGTCATTGGATTTGTGCTACTAGGAAACAGAAAAAGCTTATGTCTGAAATAGGTAGACAATAATACATGAAAAAAGTCATTTTCATCAAATACATACTTAAATGCTTAAATATTTTAGAAGTACTTTGGTTAAAGTGTTTAATTCAACTCTCAAAAATTGCAAATGTCAAGAGACCAAAATGAAGTTTTCCAAATGGTTCCTGCCAGATGGTAATGTAATATCGGCAATAAAAGAAAATTTAAAAGCAACAAATTGTTCACTGTGACATCAGATTATTTCTAGTTTACAGGCTAAAACCACCAGAAGAGTTCTTCCACAAAATGTTGCCAGCACTGCATCTTGGAGTGAATTATCACTGCTTGTCAACAGTAAAACTTCTTTATTGACATTTCAGCTCCATTTTAAGTCTTTATTCGGTAATGGCCCGCCATAAAAAACGGAGGAAACCTGAAGGTAGAAAAAGGAAATTAGCAATCGTGGCGGGCAGTCAAGGCAGCATGAGCAGCAGGATGAGGATGACCCTTACTTGTTCTCTTTTAGCACAGCAGGTCAATGAACCAACAGCAGACTGCATCTTCTCCTCATCGATTGACCTGTCAGAGCACGTCAATGCACACGCAGACAGAATAAGCCCTGCTGTTACACACAGCTCACAAACGAGCACACAAACTAAAAGAAAACTGAGTGTAAAGTGAGATCCGCTCCTGCCCTCCCACCAGCAAGGCTCCAGGGTTGACAGGATAAGTCAGGATGGATTAATTCAGGTAACAGTCAAATGATTATCAGCGAGACCCATGCTGAATTCTGACCCTGTGTGGATCTAGAAATGTGGGTGGTTTACAACTCACGCCATTCCTTATTTAACTTGCTCTACTGGGTAAGTTTTGGAGGTCAGCACTTCCCCTGCATATTATCTGGAAAAGAGGTTAATTGTTAATAGTGACAGACAGTAAAGGAAAAATATAAATATATAATATAATATGAAGCATGGTTGGCTGTAAGGCCAAACTCAGGGCTTCAGTACCTTTGACCACAAACAGATGGGTGACGTCATGGTGGGTTTACACTTGATCAGTTTACTGAACCATGAAGGTTATAGTCAGCAGCTGGTTAGCTTAGCATGAAGAGCGGGAACAGCTAGCCTGGTTATGTTCAAATTTAACAAGGCCGCTAAAAGTCGCTATTTAGAACGTATCTCATTTGTTTAATCCATACAAAAATCAAAGCGTAACCTAAGCTAAGAGGCAGCTGACTGTCAGTACTTATCAAAAACTTATTTTTACACTTAACAAGATATAATGTGTTGATTAGTAGCTTTAGAGGTGTTGGTTATTATCTGTTGATAGAGCCGAACTGGCTGTTTCCCCCTGTTTCCAGTGTTTAGCTAGGCTAAGCTAACCGTATCCTGCCTGTAGCTTTATATTTAACATACGAGAGTGGTATCAATCTTCCTGTCTAACTTGGCAAGAAAGCCAATACACACATTCTCCCAAAATGTTAGTGTATACCTTTATCTGAAAAAAACTACAATGACAGAAGAACAGCTTCACTCTCGTACTTGATATGACACCTCACAGAAGCTTGGATTTCTATCAGTAAGCACATAAGGCCATTGCAAATGAAATCTCCTTCTGCTTGGATTTTATTTTGGTTACAGTGCTAAGGCTTGGATAAGGCAGAACCTTACAAAACAAACATTAACACACTCAAATGGCACTGTGATCGTGGAGTTGCCTGGAGAGGAGATATCGTCATATGATGTGAGTGCGGAGGACATTAAGTGCTGTATTTCCTCCCTTTGTGCACTTGACCGAAGCATCCCCTGATGTTAATGTCACTGACATCACCAGTAACTACATTTTGTAAAAGCTTATTATATGTCTGCTGACTGAACTGGTTCGCATTAACCAAACCTCTAGACTCCATAAAAGCACCAATTAATCTTTCCATTTCAGTAAAAAGGCCTCATTTTTGAAGAACTGTATGGCAGACAGTAATTTGAATTCATTCCTGTGTCCTTGTTTAGCAAATAAGCGCGAGGAAATATTGAAAAAGTAATTCCCTTCTGAGAAGTGAATGTGTATGACTTTGCCTCTCGCTCTCTTCTGAAATGATTGTAAACTTTGCATCCATAAATCAAAACAGGAATTCTAAAGAAATGTTGAGTCTGAACTTTGCAACGTCTCACCTTAATCGCAGTGATATATTAAATGTAAACTATGCTAACGACATCATTAACAAAGCTAATTAATTCCTGAATCTCACTGTCAGGATACTTATCCTCATAGCACACTGTAGTGCTTACATAAACTCCATATATTGAAGTAGTGCCTCTAAATCTTATATGCTTGTGACAAAGGAAGGCTCCCATACAGTGGCCCGACAACGTTTCACAAAACGCAGCACCATTTCAGATTATGGAAAAGATGGGACAACTCCTCTTATTTGTGATCTGACAGAACTTTTTGCAGTAGTTCAGTTTCATTTCATGTTTCTATTGTGTACTACTCTTAACCTCATTCCTAATTATTTCATGCAGGGACATAGAGGGCAAATTTAAAGGGATAGTTTTGTTTTGCTTTTTTTGAAGGGGGGTTGTATCAGGTACTCATCCATAGTCAGAGTGTTCAGCACGCCCCCAGTTTGGAGATGCAGCAGGAGTACCAGTGTAGAAAGCTGAGCAATGTACTCCTGTGGATGGAGACAGGATGTAACACCTAAAAAAGGGGCCAAAATAAAAAAGGTCTGTGTCAGGTTAAGTGTACACTGTATTTAGAATATGTTCACGACTTAACCTTGCCCTTAGACAGCCCTTGCCAACAGGAAACTGAAGCCGTTATATCCATCTGAGCTCTGTTCTTGACGAAAATCGAATAATCTTTTTTGAAGGGAAAAACTGTGTTACGATGATATCTGCAGCCGGTGAAGTACTTGGATGCTTTACTTGAGTGAAATTAGCACTACCTCAATCACTCATAATGAAACACAATGCAATCAAATGTTAATCTGACTGTTACTGTAGTGCATAACACAGAACAAAGACTGTAAATATTGTCCCCCATTGTTTACTGTACATTGAATTTATTGCAAGAGTGACGTGTCTTTGTGAGATTACAGCAACCGATAACTATTGAGTGTGTTTAGGCATGTCAGCATTGTTTTAATGCAGGACTTTAACTTAGAGTATTTTTATAGTGTGGTACTGCTACCTTTACCTGGGTAAATAAAACATCTGAGTACTTCCTCCACCACTGATAATTGTGCATTAATATCTACGGAGAGACAAATAATACATACATAATACATTCTCTCAGTGTGCACGTTGATGCTCATCACTTCAGTGAGTAACCATATGTCAGAGTTGCTAATTCCAGATTCATACTTTTTTCATGATGATGAATTTATCAGCTGAGCCAGACGAGATGACTGATACTAAAGATGCTGATACACAAGTAGAAATAATAGACAAACAATCCTCAATTTGTATTTCTTACTCAAGGCATTGCTTAACTGACTAAGTGTCTGAGATAAAAAACTGTGAGAGAACTGACAAATTATGACTCAATAATAACACAATTCACAATCCAAATATTAACATCGAGAATGTCAGAAGAAGTGATTCTGTCTGTGGGAAGCCTTCACATCAGAATGAGCAATAGGCCTCAGAGTATGATGTTCCAGATGTTTCCCATTATTATCTTAGATTAGAAAATACATTGCTGCAACATGTTCTCCATTTTTTTAAAAACTACTTCAGATGTGAAGAAGCTTTAAAGACCATCACACACGTCCTCATATGTTTTGTGATATTATGCATACTGCCAGGTATGGAGACATATATGTCTTCCTGGGGGGGGGGGGGGGGGGGGCTGCCGTAGATGCAGTCAGACCAGTCATCCATCCATCCCTACCATTTCCCCATATTCTCCATCAGTAACTTTCATTTCCTCTATGATGGCCGGAGGATGTGAGGGGACAGAAGAGGATGCTGGAAAGAGCGAATGGCCCAAGTCTGATTGGATATCTTTCTAATGGCTGCTTTAGTGGACTGCCAGACCGCCTCTGGACCCAGACACAGCACACACAGAGTGAAATCGAGATGGCAGGGGCGGTCTGTGTTCTGAGTCGTCTCCAAGTAATGCATTTACTCAGAGTGATCCAAACTGCGCCGCTCTGTGTAATAAGAATAAACAAATAGCTATACCGCATTGGCTTTATTGTCTTACATCAATGTTGATTTATTCGCAGCCGTGGTGGGCTATTGTATGCAGATTGCCTGATGCCCCTGCAGTGAACTCCTCATCTAATCCTTTCAGAGAGTAACTGCAATGTCGGAGAGAAGTGGGCTCTCAAGAGAAATGAGAGAGGGTTCAAACAGTCAAGAGAACCACCAAATCAAGCGGGGAAACAATCCTGAAACTTTACACTGGCCTTTGCACCGGTCACTGCATCAACAAACCATATTCAATTCATGCAGAGATTTCTTAAGAACTACAGTTTGGATAGCAGCGGCAGGTAGGATGAGTGTTATGATGTGATGAGAGTCGTTTCGAAGAGGCATAAAGGCGTCTAAAAGCTGAGATTGGAAGCGATAATGTTTCCTCGCGGGTCAGTGAGACCACACCCCAGAGAGAACAGCTGCAGCTGACCACATTATAGCTGGCGAGGGACAGAGATAAAGGAGCGAAGCTCTGGGCCTATAGTACTGCCTAAAATCAGATTTAGATTCCATTCTTACATCCAAATCATATTATGCTCCACAGCTATTCACAGAGTAGCTATCTATCACTCACATACACACACACTGTCAACATGATCCGACCATCTGTCAGTACTTACCTACACAAGGCTTCAAGATACGGCCCTGATGGAGCCGCTGTATTAGCTATTGCTTTGACATCTTCTCTGCTGTGTGCGTGCTCTGGCTTAGAAAACAGCTGCAGGACTAAAAATTGTTGCATCAACACATTCGACTTTATTAACAAGCATGGACGGCAGCGTTTCTGCATCTTCTGATGAAATCTTTAGATTTTTCTCTTGCACGTCTGTGGAAGGAATAAACAATCCACATCCAGGCAATTTATTTCCAATTAAATGCTCGCCAAAAAAAGAAATGGACTGACATGTTTGATTTATGAGATCTTAGTGTGACAATAGGCGTTTTGCTGTTATAACTAAAGTCCTGAAATATTAATCTGAACATACAGCGTTGGGAATTGGAAAAGTACAATAGGCAGGCTGAGAAAACCCCCTACAAAAAAAAGAATGTTCTTATTGTTTTGCTGGGTGTGAAATGTCTTACATTCAAATCCCCTTTGTGCTATCGCTCGCTTCCAAAGCTCCCATTTTCTTCATTTGCACACAAGATAGGGCCTCATGAGTTTACAGTCTCCCTTATGGGAGACTTAACTAATTGAGTCTCTATCTTCCTTTGGCTGGTTTTATGTTACGACCGAGCTCTTTTAAATAAATGTCATGACGGTTTGTGTAATCAACGCAGCCGCTAGAACTGGAAGTTTCCAAGTTTGGAGTTTTAACAGTGTTTTGTCCAAATGATACACGAGACAATCTGTTGATAACCAATCCTCTCTGCTTCACCCCTTTCTCTCTGACAGCTAAAGATGCACAGATCAAACCCACATCCCCCCGCTGAGCTTACGATTGTTCCTGCAGTAAAAGGTCAGCGGTTGATTGGTGCACTGTGTGACCACATAATCAAGGAAGAGGATGATTTGAGTCGCCTCTGTGATGAGGCATCATTTAGCTCACAGAGTAATGTGCAATATTTCAAGCGGCTAGGCTGGATACAATGCGTTTCTTTGAAAAGATGTTCCTCATGTCCTCATTTATGGCAAAGTTTCACCAGCTCCGAGGAAAGGGTAATGACACAAGCATTACGTCAAGTGATAAGTCAAAATATAGTACATGCACATGCAGCTACAACACAGCTAGTGCTTATTTTAAAGCATAATTCAATTACTGACATCTTGTTATTCTGCTCCTGGGAAAAACTGACAGTAAAAAGACACCTGCAGGTTACGGTGTGAGTTGAATTGTAAGAATTTGGTTACAGCTTCTTTAGTTTCTTTATTTAGAAAAGTAGAAAATCTAGCAAAGACAGTAATTTAAAGCAGAATTGATGGATGATGAAAATTTACTCTGCACTCAGGACAATAAACATAACTTTTTGTTTACAAAAAGCCAGAACATATCCTACAAAAGCAAAAAGAGAAAAATATTCTTCTCACATAATCCTTACCTGGTGTTAAATGGATGTTGTCACTTGGTAGCTGGCAGCTTTCTACCATGGCCATGTGAATGAGTGACAAATTGTAAAGCGCTTTGGAAAAAAGCACTAAATAATTGTAGTCCATTTATCATCCACCTTTCATCAGCATTATCCTTTTTAGAAAATGATTAGAGACTAAATTACATTTTTGAAAAAGGTTTACTGAAAGAAAAGTTAATAGGAAAATAACATGTTTAATGTATTTTTGATACAGCCTCCTTTTCAGATCACTTAAAACATAAAATGATTTATTTCTTTGCTGCTTGGGGACTACGCAATAGACTGCAAACACTGAGCTGACCTACAGAGTGCCACAGGAATGAGTCCTAAAATCTGGTTGCCTCACTTCTATATCAATGTTTTTTCAATGGGCTTTCAGTTAAAAACCTGAGATAAGGTCAGCTATAAACAAAGCTGAAATGAAAAAGCCCATAGGCTTTTTCTCGAGTGAACCGAGGCGATCCAAACTTCCTACAAAAGTTTGCCTACAAAAATACGTCCAATATTTTGTCTCCTTAAATACCTCTACTTCGGTCTTCAGCCATTCCTTCAGAAATATCTGACTCTGTATTTCATCAGCTAAACGCTCCACTATGTTCGCTTACTGTGTCAGTCTGTCTGCACTTTGGACAGGTCGTGTACAGCTTTCCTGCTGTGGCCTGAAATGTGAGAGAGAAATTGTGAGCTATTAAACTGAAATAATGAGCTGTGGTTGTATTCCTCAGTGGGTTCATGACTAATAGCAATCCCTTTCATTTGATCCATTGGTGACATATAATAGTGTAATAGTATAATAGACAATAGTCTGTGAATAGTCATAATTGCAGCTCTTTTTGTGATTTTCTTTTTTTCCAAGATGACATGTGCATTAAAAAGCAACTTTATTTCATCAGAATTTCAGGTGAACTGTGACCTTAGCAGGAGACTTATTAATGGATACAAATTTCTTCCCTCATATAACACTTCAAATCTCTCGCAGGGTCACTTCTGTAAAGCCACTTTAAGGCAATTAACCTGTTCCCTCCTGATTCTAACTGCTCTTTTACAACCACTTACTGTCAACCATATGAATGCCGACACTTTATGAATGGCCATTATTGCCCAAAGTCTCCATTCTTGATCTAGCTGTGTTGATCAGTACGATGTTTTTCTCTTGGCTTAAGCCCTGATTGGAACTCAAACCATTACGCACCTAGCAGGGAGGCTGCGAGGTCAGCACTATGATCACACTCTATAATCATAATTTTAAAGTGAAACTGCATTAGGCATTCATTAACATTAAAGACCCTCTTCTCTTAAAGGAAGGTGGTTTGACAAAGTCCAAGCAGCCAAGTGGATGGGCTACCAGCAGAATGGGGCTGTAATTGATGGACACTTGGCGTGCTCTGTGCGCCTGGCGATTTGTAGAATCCATAAAAAGAGATGTTGAGGTAATTATGTTTGTCATGATATATTGAAAGCAGGAATCGGCAAGCTAATCAGAATGGCTGACAGCTGTAGCATGCAGATGCTATCAGACCTCTTGTCCATGGCGATAAAATGAAAGCGGGTCATTTTAACAGGTAACAGCTGTTCATAGCTAATTTGTTCAATTATGCGCAGAGGATGCAGGCGGAGGTTGTTTCTCAGCCCAGGGGGACCTCATCTCTCCTGTCCCTTTGCTTTCAGAATGAGCTGAGTAATGGAAATCCATATCCAACATAGTATAAAGCCTGGAGAAAATACAGACAACACCAGCAGGCAGGGATGGGGCTAAGTCACAGCTCTCAAGCACATCTCAAGTCTTAATCTTCCGAGTCTTCAGCAAATCCCAAGTTACCACTAACATGTAATTTCAACCAAGATAAACCCTGCAGTAGTAGTTTTTACTTTACTTTATTCCTGAGTCCTGTTGTCACATGAAACATTTCCCCAGATAAAATGGTGTTAAATTCCTACATTTTTGTTATATTGAGTCATAAAAATGTACTCAGGCGTCCTACTGATGTCTTTGAACGGCCCACCTACCTAACCTGGCCCATAATAACACTGGATTTCACATTTCTTCTTGAGTTTTCACCCTCAGATGAAGAATCTCCTGTTCCTTCTATTTAGATTCTCTATTTAGAAACAATGAAGCAGCCTGCCAGAACAAACCCCTCTTGAACAGGTTGTCCTGACATTTGTAATAAAATAAATTGACATTTTTCTTCAGGGAATAATTCTTCTGCCCTGATGAAGACTATTTGACTTGAGACAGGTTTATTTATCCATGATTTAGTAAAAGATTTGTAATACTTATTATCAGAGTGCCTCAGAGTCCTTTCACACTGCCAACCATTAACATCCTTTTTATGGCCCTTTCCTGATTTTTACTTCAGTATAACGTCACTTTTGTTCTTGACCCACTGCAGCACTCCTCATTTTTTCTACCAACTAACATCTGGCTTTTGTTTTTTATTATTGACATTTTCTCCAGGGGCAATTGACTCTGCAGCACTAACAGGTATTTATTGGCTCCGGTGATGTAAACACAACGCAACACCCGGGTAAACACGCTAATATTCGCCCCTCTTCACTTGTGCTTAAGTTGATGCTGTTGGCTTATTAATACTTTTTTTTTAAGTCTTTCTGTTGAAGCAGCTTGAACATCGTTCAGTTTGAAAGAATGACTGAAAGTGAAAAGATGGATGGAGGGAGGGGTGTGCTGCAGTCCTCGCAGCATTTGCCGTGATGAATAAGGACGGGGATCAGGACCCGCTCCAGCCACTGGTGTGATGATTACTTCCCCTCTCCGTGGAGTGCCGCAGAAATTAGTCCTTAAACCTTTGAAAAAGTTAGCCTTTTTGCACTTCTGGCCATCGCGTCTCAAAGTTAAATGTTTTTTTCTTTTCAATGGGTTTTTGGTTAGATGCCCTAAGTAAGGTCTGTGGTTAACACAAGCTGAAGATTACTTTCGAGTCATCTGTCTCAAGTCTCAGGTCATGAATACCAAGTCAAAGTGAAGTCGAGTTTATCACTGTTAGTCAAGCAGGTCTCAAGTCCTCAAATTTATGGTTCTAGTCTGACTCGAGTCAAGTCATGTGACTTGCAGGAACATTTATTTTTTACAGTCATTATGAATTAGTGCCAACATAGTTATTCTGAGTCATCACTAGACTCTTTGTCTTTATGACAGCAGGTTGAAAATGCTATCTCATGTAGCATATTCCTTACAAATGATCCAGTGTGACAAGGCCTGTGAGAATGCAGCATCATCAGTCCAACACCACGGACATGTTCGAGAAACCACCAGATAACCATGCCTGCCTCGCTTAGTGGAGTAATGTCATCTAATACACAAGAAAAGTGCATTATGGGATGATGGTGATCACTCAGAGTTGTACTGTTAGCGATGAGAGGTTGTCTAGCCCCTGGATTGATTTAATGCCGTGAAGTTTCCTCTGCAGCATGGGTTTACTCTGACCTTTCAGACAAAAATTTGATTTGGGAACCTGTCTCTTGCATGGCTGCCAAGTCACTGTGCAACAACCACTCCAACCAGTCAATCATCTGTGGAAATAACCAGTTGTTTGCGACCTAAGCGTGACCCGTAAAACCATTTAAAAGCGGTTATTTTTGTTGAAAGCAAATTATAAAGGCTGTGAACACAGGCTGTGTTCTTTCAACTATTATTGTAGTTCTTTTATATCTGCAGTGAACAATGATTTGCTGAAATGTGCTGCTATAATTCCGTACATAATATGTGCACCGCTAATTAGAGCTGATAATTATGGTTGCTCATTTAATCTTTTAGCTTTTCTTCTGTTTTCCAGGATCACTTTAAAATTGCAGAAAACTTAAAAATACATTTCCTTCGACAAGCTCATTGTTCTTTCACAGGTTTTTTTTTTTCTCTCTCTCTCTCTCTCACACACACACGCACACACAGTCTACTGACAGTGTACTGCTGGGTGAAAAGTAGAAAACTGCAAGTATTTAAAAAGCGTGAACGAACTCGCACATTACGCACAGACACAAGCGCGTGCACACAAGAACACACACACGCACACACACAGTGTACTGACAGTGCACTGCTGGGTGAAAAGTAGCAAACTGTGCAAGTATTTAAAATCTTGGATGTTTCTCATTATAATCCTAAACCAAACCTTTCAGATCTGACAGCATCAGAATGTCAAGGCGGACTTTTTTTTCCCCCGACTGATTTATTAACTTGGAAATCAAACTGGCATGTCTGATTCAGCGAGATAATATATAATCTTGACATCTATCTGTTCATTTTCAGCGCTGGATTTTAGATATTGTCAGACTTTTTTAAATTTTTTTTTAGGCAGTTCTCATTTTACTTTTGTGCAAGGAAACTTCTGGTCTGTCTTTACTTTATATTCTGACCAATTTTATATTCTATCATAGGACTTATTAGCTGCCAGAGCTATCTTGGATTTTTACAGTAATATGATGTACAAGTGCCATTGTGTGGACAGAGAGCACACCCTGTCTTGAGGCCATTTATCGATTCATTATTTTGGCATTTGCAACTTATATACATTAATATTTTTAGATTGTACTCATTCACCTGCAGCTGGGATGAGCAGGGTTCAAGTCATTCCTCATGCAATTTAAAATATTTTCCTGATTTGTTCCAGCATTAGAGATGCTCCAAATCCAAACCAAGTCCTTAGAGTCCTCAGTTTCAAAATGTCAAAGGTGCAGCTCAGAGGACATTTTGCGACTGAGGACTCTGTTGGTTGCTGCTGTAACAAAATCAACCTAAGCTATATACAGTCATATAGCTTAGGAGGCAAACCAGATGCCAGAATACATTTCAGCTAAGTACATTTCTGCAAAACCACAGATAAGGTAAAACTGAGTGTTTCTTTATGTCACAACTCTACGTTTGTTAGGGTTGATTTTTTTTAGGGTTAGGTAAAAATTATGGTTTGGCTTAAAATACCTGTTTTGGTCACCACAAGCACGGATAGAGACGGTCCAACTTCCTGTGAAAAATAGCCAGTTTTGGTCGTCCTTAAAATGGCTGGATGTCTGCAGGTTTCCTTTAAAAAAGACCAAGTTTTAATGCAACAGAAACATCTGGAAATATCCCCAGGTCTAATTAAAAAAGCACCCACTTTTGTTGCCACTAAAACAGCTGTGAATGTCCGCAGGTGCCCCTTAAAAATATCCAGTGGTGTTCACTGCTAACATTATATCCTATAGGAGGACTGCTGTCTGCTCACAGAAGATTTGGTATAGGGGTATTTTAATCTATTCATTTTCATTGTTTTGGCCGTTTTTTATTTACAGGCCATAAAAGCTTTTCTTTACTTTTTCTTTACAATAGCTGGCGCTCCATCAGCACCTCCTAACCGCCGAGTCTCAACCAGCTCCAACTCCACAAGTGATGGGAGCAGAGTTCAAAATACAGCACAGCTGACAGTTGTAAGGCCAAAACCTCCAGTATGAATTCTGAAATCCTCCGACAGAGAATGTCAGAGACATAAACAAAGCCTGGCATCAGACCTGAAAGAATTTTCAAGTCGTGCTGAGTTTCTGCTGAAGAGATAAGCATTATATTTTTATCTGGACTGTTGCTGCTGATGACATTTATCCATCTGTTCTGATTACGGTTGACAACAGTTGAATGGTGGCAAACCATATTTAGTAGCAGCATATCGTTTAGTGTTGTGTTCTGTAAATACACTGTTAAGGAGAGCACAGCGGGGGCAGTGAAAAAACTGTTGAATACAAACACTGTCCATGAGAATAATGTGGTCTGATGGGAAAGCTTGCTCCTACGCCAATGTATTTGTATTTACTTTCCAGAATTGTAAATAAGGTTGCTCCATAAACAACACTGTTTTCTTCACATAAGAAATTTCTATGCCACAGTAGCCATATGGTTGTCATCTGTCCACCTCATTGGTCCAGACTGAATTTCTTGTCATTTAATGTATGTTCTCGACCAAATATTCCTGCAAAGCTAATGTTGCTCCCACTCAGTTTAACTTTGTGTTAAGTGCTAATTAGCAAATGTTAGCATGCTAACACACGAATACAACACGATGAACGGTGCAAACATTACACCTGCTAAACATCTGCATGTTAGCATTGTGAGTGTGTTAGCATGCTGACATTAGCTTTTAGCTCAAAGCACAGCTGTGCCTTCATTCATGTGCCCCTCGGATGGTCCCATTTTCCGAGTTGGGAAGTTGTTCTTCTCACTTCGGTGTGTTCACATGTGTTATGACAATAAAGGCAATCTTATCTTATCTTATCTTATCTTATTTCAAAATGTGGGAGCAACATGGATGCCAAAAATAAGTTGTTTTGCATTTTATCCCTCAGAGTGTTTAAACACGCTAACGACTGTTTCCAGTAATTGAGTAACAAGGAAGAGCAAAGCAAATGATACAATGATTATACAATAAATTACTTTGGTAAGTTTTTTACCTTCAACCCAATGTTTACCACAAATCTTTTTCCAACTGTCCGAGTTGTTGCTCTGACTTGAAAGGTCTTTCACGTGAATTTTCCCATGTCAGAAAAACGTTTTTCTGATAATTCTGACGGCACATGTGGTCCAACCAAAGCCCCCAGGAGGGGCACCAGACTTTAAAGCCAGTTTGACATCTGAACCGTGTAATTACAACATCTTGTGATGCACAGGGGCCCAATAAGACCTTTTCCCATCAGCTTACATTGTGAAAGAAGTGGCTGTAAAATGGTTGATACATTTATTTTTTCAGCAAAATGACATGTTTCATTGTCATACCTTGATCCATTTAGTCCGATGACATTTCAAAAGTCTAGACGCGCACAATTAAGTAATTTTATACCCATTCAAGTAACCAGTGACTAAGTCTCGAGTGTGCATGCTAAGTGGGTCCAGAGCTGTATCCAGTCCGCATTATACGTCAATGATACAGCCTCACACAGCGGCTAGCGTGGCTCTAAACTCTGAGTGTGTTTGTGTGCTTGTTTATTCTTTTGGTTTGAAGCTGATGTGATGGGAAAAGGTTATGTCAGGTACTACTACACATCAATCAGTGTTTAACTATGAGAAACAGAATCTGACAGTTCGGTTGTTGTCAGGTTGACACCACTGTCAGTTAAAACGTATCAAACCACACATGCATATTCCTGATGAAGCCAATTAGCAGATTAGAGTTTTTAGGGTGTGCTTTGGTAATTTCATCATTAAGTTCTTCTTCTTTAATTACACATATTTAATTTAGAAAATTATTGAAACCAAGTTTAAGTAAAATAACATTTATGATGAGCAACGGCTTTAGAAAACCACTTTAAACTGTGCTGCACTGTGCATCATTACTTCCTGACACAGACTTTTTCTATCTTGGGCTGTCAGTGTTGAACTATTAGCAACCATTTTCATTTGATAAACAGGTCTAGTTTGTATCATTGGCTCATTATCTCTTCCCGGCAAAAGAGTAATGTTCACTTTATTCCTGGTCACAGCCAATAATCTATGTTTCAAAGTGCATTCTTCCCAAAAAGTTATGGACCTCATTTCTAATCACCAGAGACAGGTGTCTGTGTGCTATATTTAAACCACATGCAAGACTATGCAAGTGATACAGAGTCTCCTTCACCACAATTTTAAGAGTGTATATTGCACTTTCTAGAATATATCAAAATGTGTGAAATATATTCGCTCATCTTCATAGCTGTCACTCAAACACATTATCCTGTGAGCAGCCAGCAGCCTCTTATTATGCAAAATCAAACAAGACAGTGGAATTGAGTTTGGTGTCCCTGAGTAACATAAGCAAATACAGCCTGACAACTCATATTGGAAAAGACTTAGAAGTCTGCCTATGCATGGATATCAAGACAATGAAGACAACGGTTGTGTGCAACCACAGGCATGAGATACCTTGTCTGCAGAGGAAACAGAACAAACAACTTTCTAAGCCACAAATCCACCAAATCTGGAGGAATACAAGCAAGTGCTTTGGTGTGATCCTTAACGGAGATGTCCATCTGTGTGAGTGTGTGTGTTTATGTTTTGTGTAGGAGATCTTCAGATCTTCCAGGCGGCATAAGTAAGGAAGTCAGTGCCTGCATAAAATCAAACAGCAGCTTGTCTCCCTAGAAACGAAAGTAAGATATTAATGTGCATTTTAAAATAAATCATTGATTTAATTGGTAGGATTCAGTTTTTAATTCCAGCATATACAATGTATGCACCCAGGCCATACAAGCTATGATGACAGATGACACATGTTCTCAGGCTCTGTGACTGCCAGGCATGATTGTGTTTGTTTCAAAGGTGGTGCGACAGTGCCCTCCTTTGGAGCCACGCTGCTGCGCACTTTGGCTCCAACACCTTAGATCTGCTTCCTTCACTGACCAGAGGCCTGCCAAGTGTAATGATGGATAGCAGACGATGAAAAGCGTCAACACAGTGAGATTTTGAAAGGCAAAAACAATGTGGACTGCTGAGATACAGAAGAAAAAAAGTCTCCATACTGAACTTGTAGCCAGTGTTTGCTGTATCTTTGCATCAACGTAACTCAAAATGCCTTCTACCGTGCAGTAGATCACTCTAAAATATCCCATATCCATAAAAAGTCACACCAGCGAGTGAATAATGACAATGTAATTTTGTAACTATTGTACCACGAACAGCTTCATCAACTCAATCCCAGAGCTCATAAATATTTTTTTTATTCCCAAGGATAAAGTAAGCCATTTTTGAGAACATTTCCAGACAAAGGACACAATGATTTAGGTCTATTTTGTCATCGAGGTATAAAATCAGGTCTAATACATCTTACAGGCTCATTATTATTCATCGGATGAATTTATAGTGATGAAAGTGCACTTGCCATAGAAGAGATGATGAGACATTTCAGTTCAGTCAGGAAGATCTTCACGCATGCCCTCTAAATCAGAGGCACAGTCTCCTGCTGTCCCTAATCTCCTCTTCATCCAATCACAAGCTGACACACCGTCGTCTCGCCAATCACCTGTAGCTGTCAAACTTTAAATGTGCCCCCTCCCTCTGCTGTCATTCAGCTGTCATTTCAACACTGTAAGCACACCTCAACCATGGGTGCCTGAAATCTCCATTCAAACCTCATATCAGACGTTTACCCTCGCATGAAGCTGTCCCACATCGAGCTCCACCACCACCAGTCTCGAGGTTGCGGCGGGAAGTCTCCTGCCAGAAACGCCTAATTCATCGGACTGCTTCCATGGTGACCTACTTCCTGCCAGGATTTAAGCACCATAATGTTGTATTTTCCTTCTTTTCACAATAAATATATTATATCTCCAACTTCTCTGATTTTTCAGCCTCATATTGTCACCTCTGGTCCTCATCAAGGGAATTCAGAAACGGTATAAACATCCGGCCTGAATGATCCGATCACGTGTGAACAGCTCTAAGTCAGTCAGTTCACACCTGGCATTAACATGTATCTCGCCATGCGTCTCAAGTGACCACTTGTGATCGGATATCACATCTGCTCTATATGCAGATAAACATGTACATCACTAGCACAAATGGGCCCAATGTTTTTTTACACGAGAGAAATATCTTCATATATAACATTTGCTGAATTAACAAGATGGCCCAAATGAAGAATTTTTCATAGACAATGCTGCACAAAGTTTATAAGGTTTCTCTGAGCTCCACAAATCACAAAATAGAGCGATTTTTTTAAAGAGGTCTGGGGACTTTCTTCACGGACAACAAAGAAGTTGCCTATATTGGTCACTTTTTACTCTATTTGTAAAATTCACCGTTAACATGGGCAGGTTAAGAGAGCCCAAACAAGTCATTTGCATTACAGTGAACCAAATGGAAACTTGTCAGTTCAGTGTGGGCGAGGACACATGCATACAGACCACCTGAGAATGTGTCGTGACCACACTGGTACTTACAGCTGTCCACTTGTGATCGGATCACTCAGGAAGCATGTTCATATCAGGTCTGAACGATCTCATCCTGACTGCTGTGCCGCTCTGAGAATCCATTCAAGTCCTTCTAGCAGCCGATTATGCACAAACTAATGTTCGAATAACACACACGCTTCCTTAAAAATCAGACATTTTTCTTTCTTTCATGTATTTTTTAAGTTTCACTCACAGTCTATTCAGTAACCAAGGTCAATGTGAATTTTAGACTTCTTTTATATTCTGCTGTTTATAAGTCAAATCATCATAATGAAATGATGTACAATGAGACCAAAAGTACTGTAGCTGCATCCAGAAATAAAATATAAAATAAATGAAAACTGTATCATGTCCAGGCTTGCATGATGTAGCATCACTCTCCCCTTCAGGCCCTTGTTGTGGTGAATGAATCAGCCAACCCTTTGTTGAATTTGTTTGACTGAACACGTACAAACTGTGAAGTGTAATCTCTTATTTTCTCAAGTACAACCCTCAACCCCTTAGTTCTCTCTCCTTCAATCAATCAATCAATACTCAGTATTCACAGGGATTTAGGAACATAGTGCATTTAATGACATCTGAACAAACCGCTAAACTCTAGTTAAGTTATTGATCTGTCAATTGTGTTCTCTAATGTCACAAACTTTTAACCTACTCAGACAGGATTAATTACCATTACCTTCCGGCTTAACTTGTCATGTGGGGAGATAGTCAGAGCCAATGATTAAAATGTTATTCATTACGGACAAAAACCTTTGATCATTTTCAAGGTTAGAGGGAAATTAATTCTTTGTGTCTTATCCAGCAGTAATGGGCTCCTCATTATTTATTTGAGGACTTGTCCTCATTCTCCCTTTGCAGGGATACTGAATAAGCATAATAAGCACCGAATATTAAAAATGATGTTTTTAGAGGAATAAGTGTGTCCTAACAGTTGCATCCTGGCCATTTGTCCAGTCGCTAAAGACCTGATAGGCTTTCAAAACACAACATTTCTCTTTTTCTCAAACAACATTTTAGTTTGTGACAGACTCATTTTAAAGAGCAGACACCAAAGCGCTGTGAGAGATGATCGTTTTAGGAATTGAAATTATCATTTTAATCAGAGCGCTCAAGATAGAGAAGAATGAAATGCTTGGAACTATTAAGTTTCATGTGGTGGCTCTTTTTAAATCAAGAATTAATTTCATTCAGGCACGCAGAGGCAGACTAAAGCGTTTTTGTCTCTCTTTTCCATCACTGTATTGTCAATGTCCGTTCTAAATAGAACACCCAGTATCATAACACATTGGCCTACTCCTAGTTCACATTTGCCAGTGATGCTACTTTCTATTTCTGTTGTCCAGATGAGTCTATCTATCCACCTATCCACCCTGGAGGGAGTTTTCCAAAACATCCATTTTCAGAGACCTAAAACCGTGTAATCGTGCACTATTCAACCATTTAGTAGCACAAAGAGGGAACATATTTTCATCTTATATGGAGCTGCATCAATACTACAAGTGCACCGTATAGAGCACTCGTCCTTGTAAACTTACAGCAACATTTTTTTTCAACTTTAAATCAAAACACCACACTCACAAAATTTGCTAACCACAACAGCATCATCATTTCTAGCATATTCTTGCTTCTGCTCTCGAAGCTCTTTGTATATCTTAAAAGTGTTTTGCTAAACACTATCATCCGTTTCTGGCTCGCTGTTGTGACTGAGCTCATGTCAGTGTATCATCACTGTATCTACAGCCCACTTTCACTTTTGAACTAAATTTTTACGGCTATTATAACTACTACTTTGACTGTCAGTGTTCACACATACTGCTGACAGGTCACAGAAAACATTGCTGAGTGAGGACGCTGTTGCCATCACTTGTGTGCTTTCTGAAAACTGCACGAAGGTCTGAAAGACCCGACCCTCCACAATAATTAAGACAAACAAGATATTCATTGTTTTGTTTTTTTTGTTTTAATAGAGATCATTCTCTCTCAATCCATTGTAAAATAGCAATTAAAAACTTTTTTTAAATTCAGATATTTACATATAAACAAGAGGCTGTGCAAAATTTACAAGATATTGGCAAGAAAGCATATAATTGTCTTATTTCTCATATATCTTTATATATGAAAGATACGACAAACATGCTTAATTAGAAGTTGTCAACTGATAAATCTACAAATAGCAAACCTAATTATGTACAGTAATAAAACTTGCAGATAAACATTCTTTCATAAAATGATAAAAGGTATAAAGATCAAAATCAGTATGTGCACTAAAAATATAAAAAGTTATAAAGTGGGTATGTTCATCTGATCGACTGCTTTTAGAAAACTGATCTGTCAAAGTGCCGTCCTCGCTGCATCTCACGCCCATGTTTACTCAACATGACCTCTATCATTCATAAATATATAAAAATGTGGAATATGTTTTATTCTCTTAAATGACTGCAAGCAATAACATTGTTGGGATTCAGTTCGATAAACTCCATTGTTTTTAAATTCACATTATAGCACATGGGGCTACAGACCCTGGATACTTTACATTATTAACAACCACATTGTTTCCAAATTATACCAAACTAGTTTGGGATTTTTTTTTAAAAAAGTCCAGTTAACTGAGCACTCCTTTCCTTACACTCTGCAGATACAAAGGGCTCATTCTAAGGTTACAAAAACACAATGATTATTATTTTCACGTTTTACACTAGTAAAAACATTATTATGAAAATTGTGTTCAATGTCTGCTAATAGAGGCTCCTAAATCCTACACACTGGACCTTTAAGTAACATCAGGCAGCCACTCTGGTACACAAAGCAAAGGCTATAATGTTCTCCAGAAGGCGATCAATCGCAGTAAACGTCCTGCCAAAAAGATATTTTTCAGAAAGTACTTCTGTCAACGTCTGTAGCTCTTCGGGTGACATTAATGAAAGGCTGGAAAATGACTTGAAACCTTTGCTTTTTGGTGATATTATTAAAGTCAAACACAAAGCCAAATCCACAATATTGTTTTCATGTTTTAAGTGTTTCAGTATACTTAAAAAAATCTGCAGACTTTTTAAACCAGTACGTGACAAACAACAACATCATTGTTGAGGAAATTAATAAACACTGCTGATCGCTTGGGAGGTGGGGAAAAAAAGTCAAAGATTGTTGTGCTTCAGAAATTATCAAAAAGAATGTAAAGTCTACGTAGTCTGTATATTTCATGTGCTATAACGTGAATAAAAAGTGGAAATACGCTTTAAACCACCGTGTCCGAAAACTCTCACAGTGGTGAGAGTTCAAATATTAAACTCATGACATACAAATAACCTTTTTTTGTTTTCAATCAACCAAGACAAACAGAGGAAGTGTGTAACAAAACAATAAAAAGCACACATACTACAAACCTGGAGAGAACTGTTGGATAAATGAAGTTACTGAAGTTGATCAACACATTCTAATCCATATGGCTTCATTTGGTAAGAAGGCAACTCAGCAGATGACAAGACTAGTGATTAGTCTCTGTAAAACAATCCATAGGCATTAAAACGGTGATAAAATATAGTATAAATGTAATAGATTTAAATCTCTGTAAGGAACTTAAATAAACAGAGTGTTTATGTCGACATGGTTAAGAAAATTAGCAATACTGCAGTTTTGTAAAATGTTGCTGTTGCACCTGAACGTCGCACATTAATCTAAAAACCACTTCACAGAGAGTCGCTGCTACAAAACGGATGCCAGTGAAATGACCCTGACAAGGTTATCAGATCGGAAGTGTTCAGTTCATTAAAAAGACGTTTTTTTTGCAGCATGAGGCAGTGCATGACTGAAGTGTGGTTGGGAGTTCCAATATTTGCTCCACCTCCTCGCTGAAAATACAAAAAGGCCTGTGCTTTAAGAGGCTCTTAAAAGCTGACGTCCTTTCAGTGTTCCAGATAATTCTCTCCCCCACAGTATGACGTCTCATCATTCTGCAGTGGGTGATCAAAGAAAGTACCGACAGAAAGGGTCTGAAATGACGGTCAACTCTGCTTCCTGAATGCCACTGTCATTTTATAATGCGGGTGCTATTTAAGGAATCCTTTATACAGCAGTTGTGAGTGACTGGTCCCCCTTTCATTCTCCAGACAGAAGAGCAAGTCCCTGAGGTTGACTCTGGTGATGCGCTGTCGCATAAACTGTCTGGAGCCTGCTCCACTGGAGCCTCCAGGCTGGGAGGGGCCTGACCCTGAGCCCTGGAGTGGAAAACGGAGCAAACACATGAAACACATTTAGTCTTTTATTGGCTCTGCAAATTTGACATAATTCACAATAAGCTCAACCCTTCTATGGCAAATGGTTCTGTATTTCTCACCTCTGCACTGGCACCCCTCACAGGAGAGTCCATTTTCCGTTTTTTCCTCGGGCCGATTGCTGCCAACGCAGTCAGGTTGGCTTCTCTCTGTCTGATCTGAGCCAGCTCCTGCTGCTGCATCTGGAATACAAGCAGTAAAACACAGATTAGTCCAACAGCAAAAACTCATCATCAGGCTCACACAGAATCTGTGCCCGCAGAATTCCGGCGACAACGCCACAGATTTTCCGCAGATTTTAAACTAATGAGGATAATGCTCCAAAAACTCAGAACATTAACACATTTTAATATTTGGTTTCAGTTTTAAAGTTAGTGGTGCATTGGTACAATGTGTCAAGGGATCGGGCAAATCAACTTTCTGATGCAGATATTATAACTTAAGAATGATGCAGCCCTATTTGTAACTGGGGAGTCTTCTGGGGCCCACCCAAACTTTAAATCACAACACACAAGAGGATGAAGTATTTCCCCAAAACATTTTCTATTTCATAAACAGAACAATTCTATGTGAAAACAGGCCTAAGGAAATGCAGCGCAAACTCATAATCCATCTGCATACACGAAACAATTTGTACACTTGCAGCAGTAAAAATCCCTGTCATTGACATTATATAAGATCCATTCCATCTGTCCTACAGTCTGTTTTATCACTTCTTACTAACTATTTTAAATCTAAATATCTAATCATATCATAATCATTTTACAGTAAGTTCAAACCTAATGACAAAGTTGAAAATTAAAAACTTTAGATGTCCTCTTGTGGCCCACCTACAGCACCACGGAGGAGTGTTGTTCTGGTAAGTGTGTCGCCACTTGTCGGACTGCCTGAGGAGACAGATGGTGCTGGAGCATCTAAAGTCCCTCATGTTGGTGATGAAATCAAATATCAAATTCATAGGTTCTACTAAAATCTACTAAGCATTTATTTTAGTTTGCTTAAGGCAATTATAGGTTGTTTTAATGTATTACGTTTGCTTATTTTTGCTCGGTGCAATATGTGAAGAAATACGAATTTTGATGTCATGTCAAAGACTTGATTTTGTTAAAGAGATATCTACTGAAGTAAGCATGCTAACCAGTTAGCCCTGACCAGTCTTTTCTCGCAATACCACTTGTCGCTCCCAGTCCGAACCGCTGGCTGCACGGCTAACTGAGCTAACGACAGCTAGAGTTAGCAGCAGTGGGCAGTTACTCTGATGATACGCTGCCCCCATTCAAGATGTGGCCAATTCTTACATATTGTACCTTTAAAGGAATATTATCTATCACATTACAAGAACAAAAATCCGGATTACCGCTAAAAACTGTAAAAAGAAATCTGCACAATCCGCCTGGGCCTGCTCATCATGCTGCCTCACAATGAATGAAATCACACAGGCACTTACTGTAGCATACACTTACCTCCTTGGCCTTCTGTTTAAGTCTGAGCTGCTCAGGGTCTTCTTGCCTTGACCTAGACTGCAATAAGGTAGAGGACATTTTAATATTTCAAGATGGATATGTTCAATTTATTCAACAGTTTTATTCATTCAGTCACTCAGTTAGCAGACCTGTTCTCTCCTGGCAGTTAGCAGAAGAAATGTATACAAATGGCACTTGCCCAAGATCACTCACTCGCTTTGTCAGTGCAATTAAGTGTGAGGGTTTCTTCCTGTCAGTGATAGCGTGTGTCCTTGTTTATATAATGTTACCTTGGCAGCCTTCAAGAGAATCTCTCTCTCCTGCTCTTCCTTCCTCTGCTTTTCCATCTGATCCAGCTGCTCGAAGAATTTAAGCTGAGCTCGCACATCGCCGACCTGCTCGTACCGCTCATCCTCCTGAAGGATGAAGGACAGAAGGGAATTAAACAGAAGGAATTAAACAGAGTAAATGTGAATGTGTCTCACCAGCTCTCAAATTACTGGACATAATTATCACCTTTAAGTTTATGTTCTTCTGCTGTGCCACTTGTGAAACTTTTTCCAGCAGGTTTTGTAGTCGCTGCTGCGTAGCATGGGAAATGTAGTTGATCACGTCTGTGCCCAACTCGCTGACGCCAAACTTCTTACCTGTCACAGCGGTGAGCGTGTGGATAAGGATTTAGACAGTGAGTGAAACCGCGTCGACGCGCTGTACATTTTCTCTCGAGTTAACTCACCGATCTCCAGTGCTCTCCGGGTGAGTGACGGGGTGGAAAGGAAGGTCTCATCCTTACAGGAACGGGTGACCGTGCCGACAAGCTCAGAGTTGGTTGCTAAGATACGGGCGCTTTCCTCTGACAGGTTCACTCCTGCCATAGAGGCCACATCGTTGATATCATCATCATCCCTGGATGGAATAAAAAAAAAAATTTAAATGATTAAAACTGAGGTCTCTTTTTCACATTTATGCGAAATGATCTCAACTGTTTCATTTAGCTGGGTTAGTCTTCATCAGGCACCCTGATTACTTAATCTGATCATACAATCACATGATATTATAATAAGTTAAAAGAATCACATTTGTCACAATGCATCGTTAAGTAGCTTCTTCCTCACATTTCCGTTCATGGAACAACAAAACGTCCACAACAACAATCAACTTAGGGAAGGAATTTAAATGGACGTTTTCATTGAGATAAATTTCAAAGTTTCTTTTGTGAGGCAGCTATGGAACAGCAACTTTATCACCAGCTACATGATACACAAGGCAGAACAGAAATCCATGGGCCCTTCAATCATATTACTATTTTATGCTCACAAATTCGCTTCACATCATAAACCAGTCTATTAGTTACACTTGTACAGTCTAATGCAATCCAATAAAATAGCCCTGTAATAAATCCTGTCAGTCGCTGTCTGCAAGCTGAATTGCCCCAAGGTGACATTAAAGCTTCACTTGATCTTTGTAAATGCAGAAAATTGTTTATGGTGACACTGTGTCAGAAAAGGTGTAACTACCATGATATATTACCCATGACCAGTTATGCTTATGGGGTCATTAATTCAGATAATTACTGTATTAATTAGCAAATGCGTCCATGTCAACCAATTCATCATTGAGCAACACAAGGGTGGTTAAATATCAACAGAACCAGGACAATAAACTGAAAGAGACACTTTAAATACACTGTTTCTAAACAACATCTGACCATGATGACTTTATCATATCACAGCATAATAACCTCCATTACAAGGAAATTAGTCTTTCCACATCATGAAAATTTAAGAGGCGATCTCCACCAAAACATAACATTATCATCCGTTATGCAGTGTTAACAAAAATAAATCAACGCACGCAAACGTCTGAGAGCAGGATGACATAATGCCCTGTGTATGCTGTATGCAGAGATAATTAGTTTGCCATCACATAAGATAAAGGCAAGCAGCAAATCTTCACAATTTACAGGCAGAGGGTAGTTGATGATGTAGTTGTTACTAAAATAATTAAATGATTATCAAAATACTTCCCCACAAATTTTCTGTCAACTGATTAATCAATGAATCCTTCCAGCTTTAACATGAATGCAACTCTTTAGAGACAAACCTAGAAGAAGAAACAGCTCTTAAACATACGCACTTGAAATGTTGCAGTGTTTAGTTCTCCTTTTTTGTATTCATATATATATATATATATATATATATATATATATATATGTATATGTATATGTATATATATATATAATATATATATATATATATAATATATATATATATATATATATATATATATATATATATATATTATATATATATATATATATAATATAATATATATATATATGTATATGTATGTATGTATGTATGTGTGTGTAGATTTTTAATAGTGAAAGTTACATTTCTTCTGTTTACATAATTTTTATGCTTTTTATTTTTTGCTGTTTTTTTGTTTTATTTCCAACTTGCAATGTAAATATATGTCTCCCATGCCAATAAAGCTACTTTGAATTGAATTGAAAAATGGAGAGAAAAGTGAGTTGGCATGTCTTTACTAACTGTTGACATCAACTATAATAACTGGAAAATTGGAAATTGAATACTGACAGTTTGAAGACCAGTGTTTAAGAGACACTAATGATATTTATCTGAATGTGTCACAAACCTGAAGGTTCCTCCTCCTGCTTCCTTCAGCTTGTTCTTCTGAGCAGCAGTAAGAGCGGCCTGACCGACTACTTGTACTCCTTTGGCCCCTGAAACCAACGTCTGCTTCACTGCTGGAATTAACAGACACACAGAGACAGACAGAAAATTCAGATTTTTGCAACCATCTGAGAAACATATAGTTTGTTATTGTACAGTTTAAAACATGCACTGTGATGTAAATCTAAGTTCTTTGACACCTTTGTATAAGCTTAATATCCTGCAATTACAGTCAGTATCCACAAGGTGGTAGCACTTCCACAGTGTCCAACAGTGAATTAGTGAAAGACCAAATACAGCAGAAGGGACAAATGTATTTTGGTGTTTTTCAGTGACTTTTTTTCCCCAATGCATTTGTTCAGCATCTGATTCTTTGGAAGATGCCCATTGTTTACGGTATGATGTCCCAAAAAAAGACAATAATGACATTCAGGGCATTACTACTGATTTAATAATCCTATTGACAAACAATTAACCGCATATTCAGTTCAGAAATAAAAGAGGGAATAATGTAAGTTGAAGACACACCTGTCTGTAGCTGTTTGACAACCTGCGGTTGGCCCACAATAATGCGGCTATGAGATTGTCCTCTCAGTGTTACCATGGGAGACTGAGCCAGGGTCACTTGTGGCCTTGCTATTGTCCCCTGTTGCTGGGGCACTATCTGTGCATATTCAGAGACCAAGAATGAGAAACAGGAACTAAAAGCACAGACAAGAACAGAAGAATAAACTCTTACATGCAAGGTTTCCACACTTTTATGTGCATGCCAATGTCTGAACTGAGACACGGATAATTATTCCCACTATCAGCAAAATTACCAGTCCGGGTTTAGAGTGAGGTGACTGAGTGAGGCTGATAACTGTGGTTTTGGTTGCGGCAGTGCTGGTAGCCGTAGTGGCGGCGGTGGAGAGGGGGGGTCGTAGCACCACTGCGGTGAGGGGTGTGGAGGCTGCTGCTGCTGCTGGAGTGCTGGGCTGAGGAAGCAGGCTCTGCTGGATGAAGGCCTCTGAGTCTGGGGTCATCTGACGCAGCGCTGGGAGACTTCTCTGTAGGCAGACAAGAGTGAACATGCGTTCAGTTCAGTCCACAGAGGATAGATTTGGTTACTGTAATTTAAAAGAGCTGCACACATACTGAACTGAAAACAAAAAGAAGCATAAAGAATTTAGTTTGTTTTTTGTGCTTTATTTTCACATTTTTTTATTTCCATCTATCTAACATCCCACTGAGAAAACAGTGCTATTTGTAAAGATGATTACTTAACAGCATTCCCTACTGAAAATCAACAAATAAGACACTGATGATTATGTTTCTAGATTGACTTTAATTATGGTTAAATTGATTTAATTATGTGGTTATTAAAAAAGTTTTTAAAAAAGCCCTCATGGAGCTCATGCAGACCCAAAAAAAAAGCCTGATAACAACTGTCCTCTCACATCGTTGCACATGAAAGTCCCTGTAATTTCACTACACTCTAGCAGCACTGTCTTTACCTGAATTTAATATGTACTCAATGATTACACTTTTTTTTCAAATTTGTGGCAGTTGTTTTGCAATTGGTAACACGTATTTCTCAAAAAACTGAGTTCACTTTTTCAAAACTCTTCACGCAGTCATCAAAACAGACACCTGTGGATCACTTTTTATTGTTTTTGACACAAAGTACATTTAATGACGACTTTTAAAATTCATGCACCGTTTTCTCACTCAAACAAAACCACCAACCAACCAAATCCCTGTCAATATACATTCTGCTTTCAAACTGTATGTTTAGATACTCTTGTTACAACTGTTCAATTTACCTTCAAACCTAACACAACACAAAATTACTGTAAACAACACAGAACTACATTTAACCTATTATTTCTATTGGAATGCTTCTGCTTAAACCATCTGTCGGTTGCAACTCTTGGAAGGATGACAACTTATCTGTTGCACTCCCAGAATGTTTTGACAAGGGCGTGGAGAGAGAATTGTTGGAAACAGGATTTCTAAGAAACCGTTGGTTGACGGTGGCAGGAAAAAGTCCTGAGGATATCACCATCTGTGTGCACAATGACACTAATGTTTGTACACTTATTTTGTGGAGCACAAAGTGCCTTTTTGTCAAGAGGAGTCAGAGGTAGCAAAATGCCGTACCGAACACCGCACTTTAAAAGAAGAGACTCCCTTTTCCTCTCTTTTTACCTTTTTATGCCCACTAGTGCTTCGTAAGGGTAAAGTAATAAAAGTTCAAAAGTAAAAGTTAATACCAAAGCTGCTGTCAAAGGTCAATTCCTCAGTCGTAACTGTTTAAATTAGTCCTGGTTCTGCAGCAGTTCCAGCGCCAAACCACAGTTATACCAGTATGTGTGTAAATGTGTTTGCTAGATGCAGCTGACTTTCAGATCATTAAAAGTCAATGCACCAGTGTTTACGAGAAATGATGTCATTTTACAGGAACTATTATCAATTATTTGGTCTTATGATTCGATCTTGTGAAAAGGAAATCTTAACTCTCTGGGGATGTACACGCACTGCACTGAATCTCTGACATTAATGTGGTAAAATGATGTGGTTAAGAGGGCTAAAAGTCTGCGAGAGGATTACAGTAAACCTGAACTATTACTATTAAATCAATTTAACAGTAACCATAAAGTAAACTATAGTTATTATCAAAAACATGTACCGTTGCTGAGTAATGCAAACCCTGCTGTGGAGCAGAATTGTAAAGCCAACAAGCTCTGAGTTGACGCAGCCTGTAACATATAGCATCATAAATTTTATTTGCATAATGTGCTAGTGTGTCACTGATCTCACCTTCAGGAAAGGCACAAGGTATGGCTGCGGTGAGGAGTGGAGCTCCTGGTATAACCTACTGGTGAAATCTTCAGGCTCTATCTTGGCTTCCTGTTGTACAATAAACACAAAGGATGGACCAGAACAAAATAAACTATTCAACCAATGTTTATTCAGGGAAAATTGACTGAGCATTAAACTCAGCAGTGCCCTGAATTCACATTCATACAGGCTGGGAGGATACAGATATGGTAACAAACCATTGGTAATAACAATAAAGAAATGATCAAGCCCAATAAAGAGCAAACAGTTCAATAAAAGCAGTAACTAGCAAAGCACGTCTGGCATAATGATATACAACAATAAAAGCAGTAAAATGATAAAGAAGAAAGACGATAATAAAGTTAAATAACAACAAATAAGTACATATCAAACGGGAGTGGGGAGGATATATAAACCAAGTGATAAAAAAAACAACGATGAAACATAGAATATAAAATAAAAACAACAAATAATAGACATGTCTCTGAATTAACCAAAGCAGCAACATAAATATAAGTCAAGAAAAAAGCTTGAAGAAAAGACAAGAAAGGTAAAGATGAAGATGAGGGCAGAGAGATCAAGTTTTAACACAGAGATGAGAAACTTACCAGCAGGTTCTTGACCAGCTCCTTGACATTGGCAGTAGTCTCAGAGGACTGTTTTCCACTGGATGCCAGCTTGATCAATGTCGACAGAAAGTTTCTACACTTCTTCACATTTTCCAGCGTCTCCTACAAGCACATACAGACAAATACAGGATTTTTTTTCTTCGATCAGATGTACAGTGTGAAATGTGAATCAGAAAAAAGCAATATAGTAAAATAAATATCTGTTAAGTTAGCTTTGAAAGATTATAAAGACAAAAGCTTTCAGCGTTAGTACTTCTCTCTTACAGCTGTGATAGCTGTTGGAGTGACAGGGGTCCCAGTGGCCCCGAGGGGCCCTACCCTCTGTGTAACTGCTGTGGCTGCAGATCCAGGCTGCACTGTGGCGGGCGTTGCTATCGGCTGTCCCGGGGTGGTGGCAGTTCCTCCCAGCATGATGGTGTTCTATATAAGTCAGTGAATGTACAGTCATGAGATGAGACTCAGGACAATGACAAGGTCAGAATAACAGCTTTGACATGTCTGGACCTCGGGCACACTCCATTCAACTTTCCAAAGACATGAACAATTTTTTCCACAAGCTTTATTTTTCCAGGAAAGAGCTGTGCTAGATATTGTATTTGTGCCATCACAGGACACTCACTGATATTTATACTATGTGTACAGTGTGAACTCTTGGGATCTTAACAATTGTCTTCTTCCAAAACATGATGTGCAAAACAGAAAAAGAAAACCTATTAATGAATTGTGTAAAATGTAGTAACCTTTAAAAGAAATGCCATGGCAACCTGCACAAAATCATAACTAACAAGACAGATTTACAGAACCTGGGAGGTTTTTCCAAAGTGAGCAAATAAACAGCACACCCAGAGAATACACAGAAATTAAAACAAATATGCAGACCTTGATACAAAAACCCTTCCTTTCATTGCACAGTTATTAGCAAAGCGAGATGACAACAGAAGCTATGAAACAGCTCCAGGGCCTGTTTTTATCAGGCATTTCAGTAGGAAATCAATCCTAACTGGTCCAAGAAAGATGCATTTATCCCTGCTGTAGTCAGGACTAAAAGCTTTATATTACCGTCTTATTCTAGGAAATTGCTTCTATATTCTCCAGGATTAAGGAGAGGCTGCAGAGCTGTTCCCAGCAGGTGGACAAATGTGCACAAATTCCACGATGAGTGGAAATATGAACAACAATTCATTTGAACTAACAACAAGCACCATTAAACAAATGGATCCGAACTTCCTGTGAATGATTTAGTTTGTTCCTGGGAAAATCAATTTTTTACACAATGACTGAAGCTTAATTTGTGGGGCTACATGTGGGTGCTTGGCGGACAGGAACACTAAGTGAAAAATGGACTTAAGGTAAAGGGGAAGAGCTTCGCCAATTGGATTTTGAGAAGGTCATCGAGGACGCACTTAATGTCTAGAGTGAAGTGGGCAAGAAAGAGTAGGAGGGCAATTATGATGTTGACGTCACCGATTTCACTGGCATCTCTGAATCACTGGAGGTGATCAGCTAGCTGTGCAATGATTTCAGAAGTGGCAGGTAAAAATTCTGAGTAGCAGGTAGAAATGATCTACCAGTCAGAGCTGCAATGACTTATGTTTGCAGCAAAATTTAAGCCAAAGGGATTGCTCTCACAGTATAACACGTGGCCAATCAACAGCTTGTTTCATACAGAGAAAAGGGTTTGCTTTAACTTGATCGTCAGCACAAAAACAAGATTTTGTGTAACGAACTTAGTCTTTTAAATCAAATGAACGACCCTGCACATGGAATTAAATACTCAAAAAGGATGTGTGGTGGGGTTACCTGCAGTACAGGAGGCCTCTGCAATGTGGTGGTGGCCGTCACAGTGGTCTGGACCGTGGACCCTTGTTTAATAATGGTGGTGGGAGTAACCGGACGAGCGAGTAGGGATGTGCCTGGAGCCTGCAGAGCAGCAGAGGATGTCAATATTCTTTCACTTATATTTCTTAATTTTTTTTCTTTTCAATTTCCTCACTCATCTAAAAGTTTGATGCAATACTACACACAAGTTAAATGAAATGAGTCCACTCTGAGATTGATTTTAACTGTTCAGTGACCATGCAGACAGTGTGCATGTGAAACCAGTCACTGAAATGTAACTAATTCAGGCTGCCTGATAAGATTTATCAGATCAACAAAAGTGTTTCTCTCTATAATTTGTCACAAGAAATTCATTTTGTTGGTTTTTCTCTTTTGATAGCAGTCCTGATACAAATTCAGGGTACTAGCCAATACTGAGTGTTCCTTCCACGAAAGTGCCTTTACTTTCCAGATTAAAATCTGCAAACCCACACTGAGGAACTATCATCAGCCACATCTGGCTAATACCCAATCTGCTAATACTGACCTTGTACATCAGATATGTGCGTCACTACCTAAAATTAATGAGTCACATTTTCTGTGATCATGTGTCCAGCAGTCCCGGTACCTGTAGAGAAGTGATCTGGACAGGTGGAGTGCTGGTGGGGGCTGCAGGTCGTGGTGTCATGGCGCTCTGGGACTGCGACTGAGCCTGCATCTGAGCCAAGGTCTGCTGGTGAATCATCAGCAGCTGCCCACTCTCACTGCGAACCAAGACCATGCCTGAAAGAAGCACAAGTCAAGGGGGGGGTTATGATGTCAAAAGGTCAGGCTTGTCCTGTCCTGATCGGTCTCATCAATATACTGTATGGAGTTTCTGACATGAGAGGGTGTTAATTACTCATCCATAGGTCTATTGAAGCTTGGATATATCTTCAGTTGGGAGGACTACTGTATGTTCAGACATTTCTAGCCAGTCAGCGACAGGTCAGACCAAAAAGAGAAAACATGGTGCCAAAAACATTTCAAACCACAAGACAACATGTAGTTAGATGTTTTAAGCAAACACAACACAGTACTACAACAACAAAGCTAAACTTTTTTCTTAAAGTTGATAATTTAATGAGGACCACTGTGCATGCCAAAGGCAAAAACTCTTTGGGCTGAGTTGTTTTGTTATACCTTATTGGCTCTCTCTTAATAGCTGCTGAGGGTAAAATTAAAATCCACAGCAAAACCTTGAATTAATAACTGAGGTCAGAGACAGTCAATCATCCTCACAGACACATGGGATAGATACACAGTAAATAGCTGTTAATGACAACAGTTTGTTATTGTGTCTGACAAGACAACATAATAAGAATCAACAGATTGCAACTGAAAGCTAGATTGATATAACTTCAGGGATAAATTGGCTGACTGCCCTCAGTCTTTTGGCTTTTAAACTGGTGTGCAGTTTTTTCCTCTAATCTGATGTTTGTGGCCCCAAAAGACGATCAATTCTGCCTCCTGTCTATTTACTACAATATGTCTGACACGTTGTCCTGCCTCTACACACAAGAGCAGCAAAGAAACGTGCACAAATGTAAATGCAAGTGCTTTTTATGTTTGATAGCAACAAGTTGAGAGGCAACACTTCACATCTAACTTGATAAAGCAAAGTTTCCACATGCTGTAAACTTGGAGTGAGTTACCTGGAGGCAGCTGGATGTTTTGGACGTTTTGTTGAGGCTGGGCGAGTCGAGGGGCCAAAACCTGTGGAGCAATAGCTCGTATTCCACCAGGAGGAGTGGCAGCGATTGTTGACGGCACTGAAGTCCTCAAGCTTTGCAAAACAGTCGGACTCCTCATGGTCGCGGTTGTCCCTGTTGCAACAGTTGAAGCCACAACGTGTCCCCCAGTCTGAATTATAGTTTTCGTGGTGTCGAATTTGTTGACAGCCGTCGCGCTGCTGACGCTGACGGCTGGCGACGTTAAAACTGTGGTCGGGTTGTCTCCACTTTGCGAGGTGATGGTGAGAGTTTGCATAGGTGGCCTCACAAGTGTGACTGTAGGGACGCTTTTCACAGAGGACTGAGACGAGATCACAGCATTCTGCACACTTGTCGAGGAAGTTCGTATAATAGTGCTGGCTGCTGAGGACAAGACCGCCGCGCTTCCTTTGCTCACGGACACAGGTCCGTTGTTGACAAGCGCGACAGCGGGCTGGGAGTTGTGGCCGCTGCTGTCAGCAGACGCGCCTCCGGGGATATGACAGTTCACCACCACGGTACTTCCATTCAAAGTTTGAACAGCAGTCGTCCCAGCTTTCGCAACACCAGATGTTGCATCTGACACTACCGTAACGACTCCGCTAGCTATCCCCGGCTTGGACTGACTCTGAGCGGCTGTCACACTCTGTCCCGCCGCCGACGATGTGGTCCCGGCTGCTCCATCCATGCCTGAACCGTGGGACCCCGTACTGTTAATGACACCTCCTTGCGCTCCTGTCCCTACAGCAGCGGAAACACATGAAAACAGGGGGGTGTCGAGCAAGTCTCCGATTCGCATTAGTTTCGGGACACACACAAGTGAAGCCAAGTTAGCTTACTATCAGTTGAACAACGTGACCAAAATTAGCTAATGTTAGCTAACCGGAGTGGGCAGCTATCTTACCTGCTTTAGCAAGCTCTTGTTGTGAAAGTCCCATTTTGCTGCCCTGAACATTGGAATTACTACCTTTAGCTGGGTTGCCGACGTAATTTGCTGCAGACTGGACCCTGACTGCTGCGTTGACGCGACCTGATCCTGATAGCTCACACTCCAGAGACCCGACTAGATCACTAACTACTTTTTCGTCCACCTCTGTGTTGAAGAAAACATCATCCAGCAAATCGGAGCCCGCCGCCATCTTTGCTCAGCTACGCTCGCTCGTGAGACGCATGCGCCGATTGGATGCGCCCTCGGTGACGCGGCCTCTCCGGGCGCTGTGATTGGCTCCTCGAAGAAAATAAAGGTTGGAGCAAATGGTTGTGAGCTGCAGTGTGGAGTGACAGCGCTGTCTGGCACTTCCACGGGAAAACAACGATACCACTCGCAGAGCCGCTCCTGGTGGGACTTTATCTCACTGAGGAGACTCTCTGAGAGAGTGTCTGTGTCGTATAACAGACCTTTGCAGAGTTATGCACAGTACCGAAGCATTTTGTATCCATTAGATTGTATCGTAGACGACTCAAAATGGCTGCGTTGTTGCTATTTTTTTTTTCCAGAGGAACCGCAGCAGCTGCCTCAGCGCTCACAGACATCTGGGCTATCAAAGTCCCGAGAGTGCATAGCAACAATTAGCAGTTTAAAAGGCTTCTTGAGTATAGCAACATAAAACTTTAACTGTAAGAAGTATCATACAACTCACACACTGACCACAAATGTATTACAAATAATCATAATGGGCGTTTATGCAAAGTAGCCACCTGAGGCCGGCCGGCTCATCGCCAGGTGCGTTTAAAGCCTCAATCAGTGGGCGGGGCTTCAGGTCACCTGAGGACGCTTATAAATTGTTACCAGTCGCTCCATGGCTTGAATACTGCTACCTGCTGTGAGTTCTTGTATTGACAGGCAATTACCTCGAATACTCTCCAGACATGAGTTCTGCGAAACCGTACATTGGCTGTAAAATAGGGCTGGTCTCAAAAGCCCAGAATCGTTATGAGGGGATTTTGTATACAATTGATAAAGTGAACTCCACAGTAGTGCTGGCGAAAGGTAAGTGGTGCATGCCCATGCTTGAAGGCCTGTCAGCATGAAGAAGTAAACACTCTTAGTTTTATCAACTGCTTTTTTCTCATCTAGTCAAGTGTTTTGGAACGGAGGGACGACCCACTGACAGACCAACGGCACCCAAAGATGATATCTATGAGTACATCACTTTCCGGGGAAGTGATATTAAGGACATCACACTGTGTGAAGCTCCAAGATCTCACCACGGCCTACCCCCAGATCCTGCAATAGTACAGGTACACAGTAACTGCATGTACAGACCCTAAAAGTGGGCAAATTAATACCCAGAAAACATGTTAAATTGTTTTAACATCTTTTGTTCAGTCATCCAGTGCAGGCTCTTCGGGCATCTACTCTGCTCGTGAGCCATTTAGCCCCCTGAGGATGCCTGCCTACAGCCAGCTTGCTGCCAACTCTCTGCTTAATCAACAGTATGCTGCAGCTCTTGGCCTTGGTAAGTCAATTAATGCAAATGTATTTCAAGTTAACTGACCATGATATAGGTGAATACTTTTAAGTGGGTTGTTAACATATTGCTTTTTTCTGAAATGCAGGGCCTGTACTTCCAGGCCTACATCTCAGAAGGGGCCCCATGGTGGAAAAGGCTGTTCAAACCCTCCATGTGGAAAGATCTAGGCAGAGGAGAGGTTCGACTGAATCCCAGGAGCAGGAGCAGCGGTGGGAAAGAAGGAGGCCTCAGAGGACCAGAGGAGAGAGTTTCCAGACCAGAAGGGGCACTGGAGCCTCCAGTAAGCATACAGAATTGCAATGATGAAAGGCAAAATAAAATGTCCAGTAATTGACCAAAAAGTGAATAGCTTGAGTTGTTTAACAGTCTTAAAACATTGTTCGGGATGTTGTGTCTATCGGTGCAACTGAGAGCAATCTTAAAAGTAAGTGTAAATGTTGTTTTTGTATTAAAGTGAAGTCAGGCCCAGGTATGCCCAGAGCTCAGCGTGAAACTCGGCAGCAGAATAATGAAAACAGGCCAACACCACCCAGAAGAAGACAAGGTAGGTTTGTAAAACAACGACATATCTGAATTTTCTCGATTTTAAATAGTCCATCAAAGAAAAATCCTGTAAAAGATAATTTTTTTTTAAACATCTCAGGAGCTCGGAGGCGCAGGAACCGTAGTAGAGGCCAGCTGATGGTGACTAATGTTCCATCTGCCACCCTTAAGTTTGACACAGACTTTGATTTCGATTCCTCAAATGCACAGTTTATCAAGGAGGAGCTGGAACAGGCGGTGCAGGACATGAACATAAAGGGTTGGTTCATCAGCTGATATGCACCACAGCATTTTTATCTTCTGCTTTTTGACACTGATTTCAAACCTTTTTCATCCAGCTTTGCACAGCTTTAATTTTACATTTTGGCTCAAGTGTTTTTAAATATTAAACAAAAACAAAAAATCAGGAAAAGTCGAGCAATGCTTTGTATGTAATTTTGATTTATTTTTTATTATCTGGTATAGGTTTTGGATGAGCACATGAGTTTGAAAATCACTGTACTGGCCTTTCACATTCGTACCCAGCTTGGTCTCACCACAGTATCCTTCTACAGTTTTTACAGTACAAGTTTCTGTCTGCAGATGGAACTCATGAGGTAGAAGACAAAGAAAAAGAGGAGCTGCACCCAACTGCAGAGGACAATCATTTTGGACCAAAATGCTACTATGACAAAGCAAAGTCTTTCTTTGACAACATCTCATCTGATAAGAAGTTCAGGTAAACTGCCTTTTTTTATCCTCAACATTCAAACACTGGTTCCTTCTGTGTGTTTTGACTACAAGCTTTGTCCATCTTTGTGTGTTACAGACTAACATGGGCAGAGGAGCGGAAGCGCAATCTGGAGACTTTTGGGGTCCCTGGACGGTTCCTGAGGGGCCAAGGTTTCAGAGGTGGATATGCAGGACCAAGAGGGCGGGGAACTGCTCAGACTCTGTCTTCTTACAGAGCCAGGGGTGGACAGCTGTAGAGGCCAGAGTTTGATACCAAGGCAGGAAAGCAACCACATCCTCGTATGATTATCTCCCTTTAAACAAATGGGACTGTGTTTACCCATTGCAGTGAGCAAAAGCAGCTCTAATGGCACTGTAAGAAGGATTTTTTTTTTTTATTTGTTTTTTGTCCTGCCCTCATATTACCAAGATTGTACTTGTATTTGTCCTTTTCACCCATTTTGAATATGGATGCATGGCTCACTAAAGGGTCCACTGTATGTGACTATAGTTTTTTTCCTCCCTCCCCCCCAATCTTTGCCAGAAGTTTATTTTTTCCAAGTAAAGGGGAAGTGAATGCTTAAGTTCTGTTTTGTTTTCTGCTCCCTGGAAGAGTTTCACTCCTAAAAAGTATTGCTTTCATGTTTAAAGCGTCTGGCTTTTCCTCTTGTAAATACTTATCCTAATTTGTAAGTTTATTTCTCAACTTTTGCAAACTACACACTATTATAAACGTATAAAACTGAACTTGAATGTATTTAAAAGCTCAAGCTTGTGCATTGCTTGCTTCTGTCATACTGAAGCAACAAGTGTAATGTAAATAAACTGGAAACTGCTGATGTGCTTGTCTTGTTGTCTTTGGGAGTATTTGACGTTCAATTGTTGCTAAATTATCCTGATTTGTGTTTTAAAGGTATTAAAGGATACACAACTGGAAAAAACTAAAATTACTTCTTACAGCTTGTCTTGAGTAACCCAAGTCTCCATAGGACCTGAGATCCCCAGATGATTTTATAAAGACCCTTGATGCACGGTCGAGGTTGTGCATCCACTTGAGACAAGTGCTCGCTAATGCTCTTGGCTTAGCAACTACAGTGACCATTTGGGCTTTAAAATGTGTGTAAATGACATCTGCTCAAATTGCTTTGGGATTTCTTTTTTCTTTCTACCCTCATTGGGGTGAGAAGATAATGACTGAATCTTGATTTTTGGGTGAATGTATCCTTTAAGCTCACTTGTCTTTTAATAAGGAATTGGTGTTTTTTGTTTTAAAGACACGTTCACCCAAAAAGGAAGATTTAGTCATCTACTCACCCTCATGCTGATGGAAAGTTTCAAAGTCAACAAAACATTTCTGGAGCTTCACAGTAAAATAGCATTGCAGCAATCCCCAAAACAACTGAAGTAGATGGGGACTTGCTTTAAAACGTTAAAAATAAAGGGATTAAATGACTCCTGACAGCTCATCCAGCCTAATCCAAGTTTCCAAAATTCCCAAGACCTCAATTTGTTTTTAAAAGCTGTTATTTACACCCTTTCTAAAGCCAAAATCTTCGCTGTAGCTGAGGTGTGCATGAGCGTAACTGCATGTCAGTGGTTTGAATATTGTCTTTTCAAATCCATTTGGGATCTCAGGGTTTATGTGACTTGGATTACGCCAGACAACCTGGATGGAGCCATATTATTTTTTCATTTCATTTTTTTCTTGACGTTTCAAAATAAGTACCCATTGACTTCAGTTGATTAGGGATTTGTTTTTTGGCTGTGAAGCTCCAGAAATATTTTGTGGACTACAAAACTTCACCCGACTTTTCCTCTTTGCCATGAAGGTGAGTAGATAATGACTGAATTTAAATTTTTGGGTGAATTTATCCTTAAATATTCCTTTAACGTTGCCAATATCGCAAATAAGAAAATATCTCTCGATGTGAAAACTGCTCCTTTAGGCTGGAGGGAAATGCTGTGCAGATGTCAGATGCACGCGGACAATGAAACCATGGTTTTGCACTGTGGCATTCAGTTTTTTCTGAACTTTTGCAGCCTCTCTCCACAATTGCGATTCACAGACACAATGTGGACTGATTGGCTCTCATGAATCAAAGGATACCCCGTCTACAGTAAGTGGTAGGCTACTCACTGTCTGGGTTATACCAAAAACTGAGGGAGAGGGATTTTCCCCCCATTGTGTTATATTTTACTATCTATGTCATAGCTTGCACGCAAATGATCAATAACAGTTTCGCAAAATGATACGTTGAGGTACATCCAGAGAAATCCAGTGTTTTGTATTTCCCCTTCCTTGATGACAGAGAGATGGGCATCGTCAAACCACCCCCCCTGTTTCTCGGCAATGGACAAACTATGCAACCAAATAGAGGGCTGCGCTCAAGATAATAAATATTAGAATAAAAGAAGCGCTTTTATTTCCCATATGAGAACATGTCGGTGGCGTTTTCATCGGCTCGCCCCAGGAGTAAAGGGGAGGTGACACAGCAAACGATTCAAAAGGTAAGAAATCAAAAAAGAAAAAGGTCTTGACGGGTCGCGGCGCTTGTGATTGAATATTCTCGTCTGGATGGGAGTGTGCGTCTCCGCCGCCAGTGCAGGGAAAGTAGCCTGTGGTGAATATCAGAAGAAATGGCAACTGGTATTGTAACGTTACAGTCAGCTGAAGGTGCGAACCAAACAAAGCCATGACGGGGCTGCAGGCGACCGCTTTACTGCCGCTGCTTCCTTGTGATGCTGTCATCATCCCCCCCACCACTGACAAATCATGCATTTTCTAATGTGTGAAATCATATTTAGATGATGTGACTTGTTTGCAAGAATTTTAAAGCTCAACACATTTGCCACGGTTTTTATTAATGAGCCTATAGGTACAGGTTCCTTGTCAGAGAGCGTCCCATTTGGGTTTATAAACATCCAAATGCATGTTAGTAGTAGGATGGAGGGAAACTGAGCAACCCTGGACAACCCTGACTGCTGCTGGTTTTTTATCCTTGGCTGAACCGTTTATATGGATGTTTCTTGTAAAAATAAATAAATAAATGAAAAAAGAATAAAATGCTCTTCCCATCCTGAAGTTAGAGACTTTCAAACGATGTCCTACATAGAGACTGTGAGAAGCTGCTGCTTCATTAGACTCTATTATGAACAAAAAAGAAAAAAACTGACCTAGAAATTTTTTCCAAGGCTGGTGGAAGTTCTGAGAATCCAGGACAGCATCACTGCAATGTCTTAATAGGGCATATTTCAGTGTATAATTCAGCCTGCACTTGATACTGTGAACTGAAGCTTGTTCTGTCGTCTCCCAAAGATGCTGGATGAAAATCACCATTTAATACAATGTATAATGGATTACCAAAGCAAAGGCAAGACAGCTGAATGCACACAGTAAGTGATCTTTCCCTGATTTGTACCTTGTAAATGTCACACTGAGGTGAAATTAAAAAAAAGCTCTGTGTCATTTTCTCCTTTTTTTTGACAGGTATCAGCAGATCCTGCACAGAAATCTTGTTTACTTGGCCACAATAGCAGATTCGAATCAGAACATGCAGTCACTACTACCTGCTGTGAGTCATTCATGTGATTTCAGGAACAATTAAGCAGATTTCTCATCTTCGTCAGGTGCATTCTGCTCCTGCCATCCCATCTATTTTCTCACATTCGCCAAGGAACCTCAAAAAGAAAGAAGGGTTGTTACATCACCGAATCTTGCTTCGGTGCCAGACTGCGGTGACAGCTGTATTGAAGTCTATGGGAGATGCATGGAGAAACACACTAAAACCCAACATATCTACGTCATATGATGAGAAATGGCAAATCCGACAAAACATTGCTGATGACACTGTAATCACACTGTGAGCAGGAGTCTTTCTCACTGATAAAAAAAAATCTGAAGCCCTGAAGGGTCTTCTTTCATTTTGTGGAGGCATTTCTTTATCAGAAGTCATACGACATAGATATGTTGGGTTTTAGTGTGTTTCTCCATTTACTCCCATAGGTCACCACAGTCTGGCACCCTTCCTTCTTTTTTAAGTTCCTTGACCTTTGTTCCCTGTTTTTTTTTGAAGAAAGTATTCATAATAATTTCATTTTGAGAACATAGCCACACAACAAAAATAATACAATTTAGCAGACAAATAGGAGTCAGCATGAGGGCATAGAGGTTAGCAATTATTGTTGATTAATTATTATTTTAATTGATTAACTGTATTTTTCATTTCTAGCCTCCCACTCCCAACATGTCCATGGTTCCTGGAGGGATGGGACAAAGTGGGGGACACGCTCCAGGCAATCTCAATGACAACATGACACCAGGGCTGCCCCCCACATCAATGATGCAGAGTCAAATGAGCAATGGTGAGATGTGAACACAAATGTGCATTTCTCAGATATACTCTGGCCCACATTTTTTTCCACACAAACCCATACTTGGTGTGCACACACACAGCTCCATCTTGTTGTCTGTCGCCTGTCTTGAGTGCTCCTCTGATCCCGACTTTGCTGCATGTTTGTCTGCAGACACCAAGTCTTGTCTGTCACAGTCAGATTGCAGCAGGCAACCTTTTCTTTCTTTCTTTCTTTTTCTAATTAACACACATGATCAACACTCATTACCCAATCCTTCTACTACCATGCAACCTTCTGTAAAGATGAACTGAATGTGGGTCCATTATTAACATGCCATGGCACCACATGGGAACTGGCTGCTCTGACTGGTGCATGTGTGTCGTCAGGCCCCAGCCATGCCCCCATGCAGCAGCAGTCTGGTCAGGTGCAGTCGGCTATTCCCTCCGCATCCCTCAGCCTACCAGCCAGCAGCTACGGTAGCTCGGCGTCCGGCTACAGCCACGCTGCTCCCTCCTCCCAGGGCAGCATGATCCAGGGCCCTGGGCCCGGCTATGGGTCTTCTTCCTCTTCTTCCTCCACATCCTCATCCTCTTCTTCCTCCTCCCGCAGCAACCTCAACATGCAGTCCAACCAAGGTGAGCCAGGTACAGAAGAGCCTTTTTGGGAATACTTTCAGGGTTATGAATTGAACACAAAAACACTCATAAACTATACTGTAAAATGCCTCATTTGGTTTTATTTTGTTACATTTAGAGGAAGGAAGTGATAAAAGTAATGCCTTTCAGGAGTTCAGGATGAGGTATAAACAAAGTGGTAAAATAGTTGGATGATTTCTGAAGTACCTGTGAATGTGTTTACACCAAACATCCTCCTTAATTTAGCTTAAAATATTTGCTCACATGCATATCTGCACTCAGTGTAACCAACAAAATAAGCAAACACATTCAGTTCATCAGAGAGGTGTCCTGCCTCCTCTCATCTTCCTTCTTCTCCAGGCTTAACCTTTCCTACTCCCTAACTCCTGACCCTGAGATGCAGCCCTCCTCTCCCTGAATGTACCTCTGTTTATGCACTGACTCCACTGGCTTTGCTTGCATTTATATCCCAAAGCAGCATCTTCTCATAGAGATTTTTCTTTAAGAGACTTCTATGGACCCCTTTTGGCCTTACCCTGCCCCCTTTTTTCCGTGTACCTCCTACGACATTTGTTATGCACAATTCTGCCAGTCCCAGTTCTGAGAATGCTGTTGAATGCTAATGCTGGTCTGTGCATAGAGTGTGTCTGTGTATATTAATGTATGAGATCTCTCCCCTTCCTCATAATCCCACCTCCTTCCCAGTCTCTATGATGCACCAACAGCCTGCCACTGCACACTACTCCTCAGCCCAGGCTGGAGGTCAACACTATCAGGGACAGCAGGCCATGGGCATGATGGGTCAGGGCAGTCAAGGAAACAGTATGATGTCTCAGAGGCCCATGGGATCCTACCGCTCCTCACAGCAAGGTAGGTGGTAAGACTTCTTCTTGCTAATATGGTGTGGCAGTGGGCTCAATGAGGTTGTTAGAGCTCATAGGGCATAGAGGACATAGATGGACTGACAAACTAATGGTTTTGATTGAAAGAGTCAACAGGTTTCCATTAACTTTGGCTCTGGATGCCAGTCTCACAGTTTCCAGATTGATAGAAATGTTAAAGGAGACACATTATGCTTTCTCAGCTTTTTCCTTTCCTTCAGTGTGTTCTGGTGCTTGTTCAAGATATTGAAAGTTAAAAAAGCCATCGCCAACAGGAGCTCCTCTCTCCCACAGAAAACACTGCTGCTGAGGTGCCTGAAATGCCTCGTCAGTAGTCCCACCTTTAATTCTGTGACTTCTTGACATCACTATGTCACCATGTTGCACATTTGCATAATTTTGCCTTTATTCACAGTATAAGTAGACAGAGATGACTAGAGACTCGGTAAGCAGTGCTGGCTCAGGCATGTTTGAGCTGACCAATCAGAGCGGACTGCGTATTCGGGAGGAGGGTCTTAAAGAGACAGGAGCTCAAACAGAGCATCTCAGGCAGAGGGGGAATAATTAAAGCATGTAAAACTATTCTAGGAGTAACCAAGAATAAAATTATGAACCTGAAAATACATGATATGTCTCCTTTACGTCTGTTGCTGAAGTATTATTGCATGCACAGTTTTTAGTTTTTGCCTTCAAAGATCATAATGAGAGTGATATTGAAGACTTGCAAATTAGTCTGTCCCAGTTGCCTTCCTGGCTGCAACTTTTACAAGCAGACTGGAGATGTATCACTCGTGTCACATTAGGTTCCTGTCTCTGTGAATCACTTAACTTGTGCTGTGTCAGCATGCACCTAATAATAGCTCCATCCTGTCCTGTTATGTCTTTTGAAGGGTGTCGACAAGGCACATAGTGACTCAGATATATAAAAAGGATGGGATACTGTTTCCAGGGCAACAGGACATGGTTGTAAGTCCTCATTCCCCCTGTTGCACATGTATCCTTGCATGACTGGATGAAGTATTTCCAGATAGAACTGTATTATGGAGTTGTTGTGTCCATAGATGGGTGACTCGCTCCCCAGTCATTAGTTGTGGGTCTGCTGTGAGGGCTTCTCTTTCAGCTAGGGCTCTTTGGTCATTTTGGAAACAATCAGATATGTTGCTATGCTACAGCTCATCTCTATATTTGGAAACGTTTGGGTCAATTTTGGTTTGTAAAGGCGATTAGACTGTGCATGGCTCTTCGATGCATCCTCCAGAGAGTTTTTGTGTGTTCGTTTTCTGAGTTTGTTGGGTAAAGTTGAAAGGGAAAAGGAAGGAGTGGAATCTGGAGTTTCTGCACACCACCACCAAGCAGAGATCAGATTCTCCCTGATAACTGGCTTTCTCTAATCCTCATTTTCTCAGAGAAAATTACATCTCATGTAATTTGTCTTGGAATTATTCATTGTAATTGCTCCACTTTAATTAGTGCTTCCAAAATTTTGGTTGGCCCAAAATAGCTTCCTTCATATTATTATTTCAACCCATAAAAAATCATCACCTGTGAAATTGTAATACACATAATTCTTAAAAAAAAAAATCATATTCATGTCATATTAATTCACTCTGTTCATAATTATTCATAATAACATCATAACTTAATGACGACTTCCAAAAAAGCTGTCTTTTAAAATATTTTATTACACACATGATGCATGCACACACACCTATTCAGGTTGCCTAAATTTCCCAAGTGTCCTGGCACGACCCCTTTACCCCCAACTCAGCGGCCAATTCGTCCAACCAACTGTTTAACCAATCGTGGTGTCGCCTGTCTTGCAGGATCTGCACAGCAGTACATGGGACAAGACGAGTTCTACGGAGAGCAGTATGGACACACTCAGAGCTCCAGCGAGCCCATAAACCAGAAGTATTACCCTGATGGTAATCATGCACATCCATAAACTTCATACACAGCTCTCAAACACACAAACCCCCATTATAGTACATGCCATTTCCCTTTAGTGCTATCTCACAGGCCTGAGCCAGATTTACTGCAGTGCTGAGGCCTCAGCTCTTCCTCCCAGTCATCGTCTTGTTCCCCTATTGTGGGAGATGAAAAGAAATTACAAAAAAGCTGACATTGGTCTCAATCCTGTTTCCTCCCAGTGTGTCTGTGTCCATACTGTCCCCTTCGGTGTGCCGAAATTTCAGATTTCAGAGAGTGCTAAAGCAGTGTGCTGAGGAAAGAGCGCAACCTTCCTCCAGGGTGTTTCTTTGTGCATAATACTGAAGTGAGAAGCCTTGAAAATGTTGTTTGTGCTTGTCATTGTCGTTGCACATGTATTATGAATGCTTTGGCTTCAAACTGAATAATTATTTCTCTTCTGTATGTAAGTGGGTTTTGCATTGGCGGGGGAGATTTTGCATGTGTTGAAATGTGTTCTCTACAGGTCACGGGGAGTACTCGTATCAACAGTCTTCATATGGTGAGCAAGGCTATGACAGGTCCTTTGATGAATCTTCACAGCACTACTATGAAGGAGGTAACAGTTGTCATTATGTCATTTTAAAGCATGTGGTTTAAAGGAGACAAATTATGCTCATTTTCAGGATCAAAAATTTGTTTGGGTTACTGCGAGAATAGGTTTACATGCTTTAGTACTCAAAAAACACATCAGTTTTCTCATACAGTCCAGTGCTGTGGCACTGTATTTACCCTCTGTCTGAAACGCTCTGTTTTAGCTCCTGTCTCTTTAAGGCCCCCGCTCCAGAAAATATCCAGTCTCCTCTGATTGGTCAACTAACACATGCCCGACCCAGAACCTCCAACAATAGAGCAGCTGTGCTAAATCAATTCTTACGTGCCAAACTAGTCGCTGGGCATAAATGATGCACAAGTGTGACATGGTGACGTAGTGTGATGTCACAAAGTCACGGAATTAAAGGCGGGCTGACGAGGCGTTTCAGGAGCGGTGTTTTCTGTGGGAGAGAGGAGCTTCTGTTGGTGCAGACCTTTATAATGTTCAAGATCTTTGACATGCACAAGAATCAAGAAAACACTGAAGAAAAGCAAAAAAAAAAAAAAATGAAAAAGCATAACTAGTCTCCTTTAAATATGTTTTCCTGCAACCTCAGTTTGTGTAAACATGTCCAACCATATCTGCAGTAAAGTACTACCTCATATATTTAGTCACTGACATGTGTACATGTGTATATATGCCTCCAGGTAACTCTCAGTACAGTCAACAGCAGGCCCAGTATCAGCAAGGCTCTGGCCAGCAGCAGCCCTTCAGCCAGCAGCAGTACTCCTCTCAACAAGGCTACAGCGGACAGCCACAGGGTTACGGTTAGAACAATCATACAATCTATTCTGTGCATTCACAATAACACACACACACACTAATAAACTGAATGTAACCGCTCCGCTACAGGTCCTGCCCAGGGTGGATCCTCTCAGTATTCTCAGTATCAACAGGGTCAAAGCCAACAGTACGGCTCCTACCGCTCCTCCCAGGGAGGCCCTGGAGCACAGACGCAGAGGCCCTATGCATATGAACAGGTACATCACATTAGAGCATACTTTCTAAGATTACTCAGATTCTCTGAAACTGGTTATGTAAGACTGAACTTTTCCACCCATCTAACATATGGGAAATTGCCCATATAATCTATAATAATGGTTTATTTTTAAATGGAACTCAGCAGCCATTTTTTTAATTATTAAATTTGAAAACAGTAAGAAATAATGGCTTTAATCTTTTACTTGCCACAACAGGTACTTCATACTATGCATGATTTTTTTCTAATGATGCTAATTTTACCTGATTAAAATGTCTTTGACACACTGTAGTTTTGGAAGACAACAATCACTGCAATGCATTCCTTGTGGGCAAACCGTCAAAGTACATCTACTCAAAGTGCTTGTTTTTTCAATTGACAGGCTGAGATTGTTATTCTTAGTGTCTGACAACATTACAGAAATACAGAAACAGCTGCTATATTGCTCCCGCCAAGTCCACCAGACTCCATTTACAAAATCAGTACTATGAATAATTGGGAAACTTTAAAAGATACCTTTGTGCTGTGTGTGTCTCACCAATAACAGAAAACAAAATAAAAAGTGAACAACACAATGTATGAAATACAATCTAATCTGTGTAAATATGTCTTTACATTGCAGGGTCAGTACGGGAATTATCAGCAATAAGGCACTGCACTGTTTTCCTTAAAAATGAAAAAGGAACGGTTCAACAGTGAAGCGCTGGCTCAGCGGTGGAGCAGAAGATCTGGCTTCATCAGATTTATTATCCTCACATTAATCGTCAGTCTAGCTACAGTAAGAATAACCATTTTAGACATATGAAACATTATCTGTTCTGGCTACAGGGGTTGAAGTGTTACAGGCCACCCTTACGAAAGGTCAGGGTGCTTGTAGAATCAAGACAGTTAGTATAAAACCTTCCATATGGATTAAGTATGATACTAAAAAGGAGCTGTAAAGTTATTAGACGAGTCTGAGAATGTTCCTTGTATCCTTCTCTTTATTTTCTGTCTTTGCTTTTCACTTGTCTTCATCCTGAACTTGACTTTTATTGTTTGTTTTATTTTTACAAGTCTCTTTTTCATTCTTCTTTTTATGCACAGAGCAGGTCCATGGTTTTGACTTTGGCTATAAAAAGCAAATTAGCTTTGAAGGAAATGTTCCTTGATGTTTATTTTATAGGCTAGGCCCAGCTCATCCTTTCATTCCTAGCTGAAACACTGTTGTATCGTACGACAAGGGAGGTTAATTTTATGAAGGTAAAACATTGGTCCTTAAACCTGACTCGATCAGGGGGTTTGTCTGTGTTAGTCAAACTGTGATGTGTTGCTGTGTGGTCTAACATTATGTGTGTTCACTCTCTACATATGTCTTACTGAAGTAATAGCCACAATAGGTAGCTGACTGATCCAGACTTAAAAGTGTGTATCATTGTCCATGATAATCATACATCGTGGTAGTATTTTTGACACTATATTTTCAGTGGCATTGGTACGCACAGACATATCGTGCATTGTGCAGAGTTATGAGGGGTCACACTACTCTGTTGCCAATCAGTAATGATTTTACTTAAAAAAAAAACATATCGCCACTTTGTTCGCACTTTATTTTGCAGTGACAGTGTATGTATTGTCTGATATTTTGTATTGTAGTGCAATTCAGGCTGTTTTTAACAAATGATCCTCAAAAAGCCAAAGCAACACAGAAACAGAGCAGTAACGGGTCCCGCACCTCGACTTCATTAAGTGCAATACACTCAGTCAGTCATGTTGAGATTGGTTGTCATGGTGAACTCACCCTGTATGTCTTTATCTGTAGTTTCAATGGTGGCAAAGACAACTGTTGGTTTGTCTAATGTTGTTACATGGTATGCTGCAGGTTTTAACTGACAAGTCATATTTAAGAAAATTATTTTCTGTATCTCCGTGACTTGTGGACGAGTGATGTGAAATCTTTCATCACCGACACAAGCTCACGTGTCCTTTTTTTAGTGAAAACCTGTACCATCACACTTTGTATTAGATGGAGAAAATACTGGGTAACACTTTATAATAACCATCAATAATAGGAAAAATATACATAATTAATATTTACTTAATAGTTATTTGACTGTTAAACAATGAAATGCTGTATGCTCCTCCTCACCTCCACTGATGTAGACAGGGGTGTGTGTCTTCACCTCCTTTTTTTTCTAAAATCAACAATCAGCTCCTGGATTTTGCTGACGGTGTGCAGTGGATTGCACACACCTCTCATTGTTGTTTGTAATGTGGCTGACAATGGTGGTGTCGTCCCTATACTTGGGAGTGCAGTCATGGGTGTACAGTGAGAAGAGGAGGGTGGACAGGAGGACGTGTGACCGCCAGTCCGAACTGTCTGGGGTCTGTTTTTGAGGAAGTTCATCATTCAGTTGCAATTTGATTACGGCCATCCAAATAATGTTTGTAGATGGACTACACAGTATTTATTAACTATTTACAAAACAAAACATCAGTTGCAACTTTACAAACAAACAATTGCTTTATAAATAGTTAATGAAGCATTTTTGTTTGTTGACAGTGATATAACTATTGACTAATGTTTAATATACTATAAATGTATTCATTATGCTTATTATAAAGTGTTGCCAAATACTGTTAATAGTGAAAGTGTTAAAGTGTTAAAGAGATGTAGGAGGGAAATTTTTAGATAAGTGTACATGTCATAAGCACACTTGCCTTATTTTACATATTTACTGTATTTATGTTATCTATCTATCTATCTATCTATCTATCTATCTAATATATACTATATTATGTTGTTTATTTATTGATTTATTTATTTAAAATGAGTCAGACAACATCATCATTTCACTAAGCACTGTTTCTTACAGTTTGAGCAGTAATACGGATTATAAGGGTCCATCTTTGCAGTATATCCTGAAGTAACTCAACTTAACTCAGAGGGGTAAAGTAAATCAATATTTGCAGTCATTTTGCAGGGTTAATCAAGAATGCGAGATACCTGGCTGTCAAACAGCTAAATAACTATGTACCACTCAACAGTGACAATCACAGGATTCACTATACTACATTGAATTTGTATCAGTGTTTCATTTAAGTGTGAACTGAACATGTATGACACATCTTTTCCAGTTCTGTGTAGTGTGCCATCACTGATGTGGGTGGTGCACCTTGTTTGTTCGTGTGTGTGTGTGTTTGTGTGTGTGTGTGTGTGTGTGTGTGTGTGTGTGTGTGTGTGTGTGTGTGTGTGTGTGTGCGTGTGTGTGTGTGTGTGTGTGAGTGTGTAATAGAAAGAGAGGGAGAGAGAAAGAGTGAGTGAGAGTTTGGTGTGTATAATCCAAATATGAATGTTATGTAGTTATCTATTGTAAGACTGCATTGCCTGATCTTTTCTGCTGTCTTTTGTTACTGTTTGTTATATAAAAATAAACTGACATTCACCTTTTGTATGTCTGTATTTTGTGTATTTATTATGGATCAGAATGAAAATTATTACTTATTCTTCTGCATCTTCTTCTTTTCATTATTATCATTATTATTATTATTATTATTAGTAGTAGTAGTAGTATACTGAGCATGGTTATAGTATGGACAACAACCACACTTTTAGTATTGTATTCCTATAAACTGTGATGGGTTGTAACTAGACATGTTAATCAAATCATTTGGTCTAAGTCTCGAACTAGTCCCAAGTCATTTGCTCTCAGGCACATCAAGTCACAGGTTGTGTCAAGTCAAGCCCTGTCAAGTCACCGAAAGATACTGAAGATATGAACACAGACAAGTTGAGTCATTATGCCTGTCATCGGGTTAACTCAAGTCATGAGTCCTATTGTGAAGTGAAGTTGCAAGTCATCAAAACAATGACTAAGTCCAAGTTTCAATGTTAATGTCAACTTAATCAGTGTAGACATTGGCACATTTGCCCCTGAGAAGTGTTCAAACTTTGCAAACTTATATGAAGTAATACAGAAATAGGTCAATTAAAAAAAGTTTCTTTTCTTTTCTTTTCTTTTCTTTTCTTGAACACACATTCCAGGACACAAGATGGCGCTAGAGGACCAAAACGCAGCAGCAAAGCTACTGCAACTGGCAATCGCGTTTCCACACTGTCCCTTCACGGCTTCCGTATTGTTAGGGCTGCCTGTCAGCATGGAGCTGAGTAGTACGAACTTAATGTAGATCTGGACATACCTACACGATTATCCAAGTAATGTATGTCCACCATGACTTGATATTATAACCTTACCAGCTGTCTAGTAGTTATTTCCTCGACAGAATACCCTTTTGCGTACTAACAGTGACGTGTGTTGAGATGTGTTGAAGCAAACGGTCGAGGTGACATTGTCAAACCGTCGTTGGCTTTATTTACGTTGCAATGTTGGCGACTTTGACGAGAGTTAAAAGCCCTCGCTGGCTTTCTCCAGACATATTTTTGGGATACACGCTAGGACAAGAGGTGAGAAGAAACGAGTTGAGTTCGTTCAGTCCCAGTTGTTCTTCAGTACCGGCAGCCTGGAGGCGGAAAGTCACCGGTGGTGGTGTCAGAGGTGTCGGCACCTCCTGTGTGCTGTGTGCCAAAGTCCGAGGAAACACCAAGAAGACGGAGCTGTCCGAGAAGAAGCTGGTGTGTGTCAATACAAACTACACCTGCATCCATTAGTGCCAAACTCTGTATATTTGATTCAGTTCACAAGTCTGCAAATACAGTCTTCAGTCCAAAAAGAGAGGAGTTAATCTATTGTATGTTACTGTCCTTATATCCCATGCTTTGGAGACATATTCAGAAAATGAAAAAAGATTATCAAAGAGGTATTCAACAATATTTGTCATAAATAGTGATGTAAATAAAAATAAATATTCTTGGTTTGGCCCATAGACCAAGCACTTTGTAGACCACCGCAATGTGAAGCTGGTGGCAGGGTCAGGAGGTAAAGGGGCCTGCAGCTTTCACAGTGAGCCCCGAAAGGAGTGGGGTGGACCGGATGGAGGGAATGGAGGTGATGGAGGAAGCATTATTATAAAAGGTAAGTTGGGTTTCTGTTTGGTTCAAGAAATGTATACTGACTCTAGTCTGTTTGCCATATATATCCTGCAATAGCCATTAACATAAATTATGTTAAAATTGAGGACTGCCCACCCTACTAGCTGGAACATAGTTAGACTTTGTAAAAAATCTGAAATAATTTGGCAGGTTTTGACCAAGAATTTGTTTTAAGAAGGTGTCATGTCAACACGGTCTTCGACAGAGCTCGATTCTGCTGCATCACGCCAAACGGCTTCTACATCCTTTATTTTTGCATGCTTTCAGCTGACCGGTTTGTCAAATCGTTGGCGCAAATATATCCAGTTTACAATGGAGAAGATGGCCAATCAGGAGGCAGCAAGAACTGTTATGGCAGGAATGGCGGCCCAAAATATATTTCTGTGAGTCCATGCATTACATTTCATGTAATCTATTTTTACTTTGGTCCTGTTTTCATCACCAACCTACTACCTAACCTTTCCTTTTTTTTCTCTTAAAGGTACCATTGGGCACTGTGGTGAAGGAACAGGGAAAGGCAGTTGTGGACCTTTCTGAGCATGGCCAGGAGTACATGGCTGTTTTTGGAGGGGCAGGTGGGAAGGGGAATAGATTTTATCTGTCCAATGAGAACCGGGCTCCGATGATGGCAACCCCAGGAATGCAGGGCCAGGAGAGGGTCCTTCAGCTGGAGCTCCGCACCATGGCCCATGCTGGACTGGTGAGAAGAAGCTGCTTATGTTTGAAAATAGCATTGGTGTATCGCTTTTCAACACCACAGATGTAACAGTTATCTTTATGCCATCAGGTGGGGTTTCCTAATGCCGGGAAATCATCTTTGTTGAGAGCCATCTCCAATGCCAGACCTGCTGTGGCTGCTTACCCCTTCACAACACTGAACCCACATGTGGGAATTGTCAACTACAGGGATCACGAGCAAGTGGCAGGTAGTTGATTTTGAGCAAACCAATAATATATTATGGAATTTTTATTATTGTTTAACAACATTATAATAAAGTTTTGATACGACCTTGCTCTGGATAATTTTCCACTTTTATCCTTGTGACTGTAGTTGCTGACATCCCAGGCATCATTCGAGGAGCCCATCTAAATCGAGGCCTGGGCATCTCTTTTTTGCGTCACATAGAGCGCTGTCGTTTCCTTCTCTTTGTTCTGGACCTGTCGACTCCGGAGCCCTGGACCCAGCTCCAGCACTTGCGCTATGAATTAGACCAGTATGAGCCTGGTCTCTCCAAGCGGCCTCAGGCCATCATAGCCAACAAAATGGACCTACCTGAGGCCCAGGAGAAGCTGGGGACTCTAAAGGGCCTCGTTACGCATCGGGTCATTCCCGTGTCAGCTCTCACGGGACAGAATACAGAGGAACTCATTCTTCACCTCAGAGAGCTGTATGATGGCTACCTCCAAGGAGAAGACAATGGGGAAAGGAAACCCACAAGGTGGTAGCAACATTGCCTCTTGCTGTACTTTCTATTATGTCTTTTTATACTAGCAGATAGTGAATGTGTTTAAATTTCTTAATAAATATATAAATGAAACAAAATCCAATGTTTATCTCATTTTAGTGACTTGCAGCATATTGCTAAATACACAGAAATATTTTTTGGATTTATTGAAACCTTTATTTTAACTTATAACAGCTTTATGATGCTTAACATGTTCAGCTTTGGATGATGGTGACATTACATTTTGGAATAGACAGTAGATTTACACTTGTACGTGTTAGGATTAACAAATGCCTGTCTTTAGTCAATTTATTAAGACAAATCATTAAAATTCAGTTAATTAAAGTACATTTCGGTGCATAAAGAGATTAAGGATTATTTTGAGAAAAGGTCTGGACATTGAAATTCACTGGGGAAACCCCACAGCATGATAAGGATCAGGGCTATAGGTTGGCAATGAGAGTAAACAATTCCTTAATGAACCAGCAGAGGGCATGTGTCATTTTCAATTAAGACGTTTAGTAAATAAAGCTCTGTAGAGTCCAAATAATGACATTGGTGAGGTTTGATGTCCCTTATCCAATCAGTGCCTGTAGAGTAATTCAGCTAATCTTGCTTATTAAAGTAATAGGAGAAAACTGAACATTGAAATGAATGCAGTAAGTTGGTAGATACGCAAATCAGAAGCAAACTGTTATGATTGTGCATTTGCTGTCAATCCAGAGGGTCGAGGGAGATGTTTCCTTCAAGGCTGAATAACAACAGGAGTAAGGTGAGTCAAAACTGCTGTCTGACCTCTTGTCACTGTTGTGTCTGCAGCAGGTTTTGGATATTTAATAGGTACTGCTTCTGCTCAAACTAACAAAAGAATGATAGAATAGTCAGTGTTGTACTGCTTTCTGATTAGACTGGTTAAACTAATATTAAACAGCTATCAGAAGAAATGGTTCATACATTTTGGATACACATCAGATAAATAGATGTATAAATGGCTTGAACTGCTGTACCTTTATGCTGAAGAGGTTAAAGCTTGAGTGGAAAGCCACTGTTGTGAACTGCTGCTGTCACATACTGTTTTTTCTATTGCTTTACATGACTGATCAGTGATCAGCTTCACTGATATTGTGACAAGTGCTGTGCTTTGTGCTTTCACATGAAACTGCATTGGGATGCAATTAATACTAAAGCGAGCTGCTCTTGCATCAAGTTTAGTTTGATTTTTGGAGTGTGGCTTATGATTATGAAATATCCCTCCCTGACTTCACAGCTCAGAACGTGAGAGGAATGGACAAAAAGAGTGAGAAATGGGCCAGAATCCTGTGGGACAACTTTTGTCAGCACCGTTGTTTGGAAAAAAAGTATGGATGGACTGTCATATGGCAGAGATGTTTGTGTACTTATTAGTATAATTATGTCTTTAGCTTCAGTATGACGTTACTTCAGGGTAACATTATAATTCTCTGTTGGTAAGCTAACAGTTAGCCCAGTCACCAGAATAAAATGTTGGCAGTTGCCATTTTAGCAAGCCACTAACACATTGACATTTGTAACATTTGTCATACATACCATATTGAAAATTTCACAGTGTGTCTTATCATGTTAACATTAGCTACATGTTTATGACATGACTTTGAGGGGATGGTGGTGGAGTCACAGCTAGGTGTGGGGGCTGCCCTGCATTTGAACATTGGTAAGTGTGAAACCACTGGATATTTAAGGAGACCTCGGGACAATTTCCAACCTTGTTTGTGGTGACAAAAAAACTATTTTAATCCAAAACATGATCTTTTCCTAACCCTAACCAATTGGTTTTTGTGCCTAAACATCAGCAGACCTGAAGCACAGGGTTGTCACAACATAAAATTGAGACCTGAACTTATAGAAGCATTATGTCGCAGCATAAAGAAATGCATAGATTCAACAAATCCATACTTTGCTAACATTTATTGTGGCAGTTGTGTTGAAGTTACTACTAGTGAATGAATTATTCCAACTGATATAATATATTTTTTGTTTACAGTAGCATACATATTTGTTGTCTGGGATATCATAACCTGCAGGTTGCCGAGAGGTCAGCTGCTCTCTGTTTGGAAGGATGCTCCCCTCTCTCTGCACCTCGCAGCTCCAGACCAGAGGTCAGTGAGAGCATATCCCTCTTTTCTGGTAGTTAGTAGCATGGACCAGTGCCATATACCACAACATTTGTATAGTCTAAGCTAGTCTGCAACCGCCATGGAAGGAAACACAACTCAGCAGGAAAACGCAAACAACACACAGCACTAACGTCAGTCAAAACAAGACCCCAAACAAACCCTGAAGCATCTGATCACGACTACATGACTGATTCCTCTTTAAACAGACTCAACTTGAGTTCAAAATGATCCCATTTCCATGATCCATTTTGAGCATTTCTCAGGATGGGGATCCCAGGAGGAACATTGTGCTCTGAAGTCTGAAGCAAAATACACTGGAGAGAATATTCGCTCATCCCAAAGTGTCCTTGAGGAGAAGAAAGCTCCAGGTGGGAGATCTGTAGCTGTGCCTGTTAATTAGTGATATAGCATTTTTCATATCAAACGAAGCAGTAGAATATAACCACCTGCCATACACTAAAAGTCATGTTTAATTATTATAATTGTCCTGACTTCACAAATAGATGCTTTCTCATTTTTCAGCTTTGTTTGTTCAGTTAGCAGTTGTCATATTTTCCACCTCCACCACAGTCTCCAGGGTGATCTCTGTGCAGCAGTCCTACATGGAGCGGAGGGGTTTATGCCATCTTTGTGCGTCACTGGCCTGATGAGGTAGAGCTCACACACTCAAATCTGACTTCTTCCCTTTGAATATCCTCACCCAAATGTCAGCACAGCCTCTGATCTCATCTGTTACGTGCTTGCTGCTTTCTGTCACTCATCTTTTAATGTCATCACTGTGTGTGATCAAAATGGTCTGCTGTTAGCTGTTATATGCTAATCAATGCCTGGGCTCTTGTCTTTTATTTCATTTATTTATTTATTTATTTATTTTTCTTACAGCTTCCTTGTCCAGTTGTGATGAAGACAATTTGGGACTTTCCTCGTAAAGGCTTCCAGGTAGAACAGCAGCTCCAGCCCAGTGTCCTGTCTGCGTACCTCTGGATCCTCCTGGCTGGCTGCAGCCCCAAGTAAACCACACATACTGTATTTACTGGAGCAAAGATTGCAGTGATTTATCACATCATTGAGACCCCTACACTATTACATTTTTTTTTGCTTCCAGTGTTGGTGCAGCTATAACTAAATGAGGTTTGGATATCATTCAGAGAGGCCCACACCATGAGAGAAACATCCAAACATTTTAGTTATTAGAAACACAGTACATAAGGAATTCCATATTGTTTTTGTGACCCAGGACAGTTCATATATACCAATCTTTCCACGATAATTTTGAAACAATTAATTACCCTTCATAATAATAATAATAATTTTAGCTATGTTTGCAGCCATGAGCATGAATTTAAACCTAAATCAGGTTCAAGAAATTACTCAAAAAATAGGTGAGCAACATATTCACTGTGAATACCTCGTTTTTCCAGATTGGTGAATTCATAAGGTCACTCCTAGTTAGAGCACCTTAATTATATATATATATATATATATATATATATATATATATATATATATATATATATATATATATATATATATATATATATATTAATATCTGTATTTAACATATTAAAATGTAAATATATATAGATATATGTTTATGAGAAGGCATATCTTCATGTCTACAGTAAATGGCTTTGGATATATGCACTTTTAGAAAGTTTACGAAGTAACAAAATCACTTCTGATTCGTGCAGCTTCTAATCATTATATATTTTATATGCCAACCATTTAATGTTAGTGAAATAAACACGTCTTCCTCTGAATCTTTAGTTATGCGGAAAATTGTTTGTTATGTTTTTTATGTCATAAACGTGTGGCGATGTACTCACACAGAGACTCATGCATGACGCACACACCCAAACCCACACCTAAAACAACAACACAAAACCAGTTTGTCAAGCTGTTTGCAGTTCACTGGAACTGCTGTGAAGTTGTGATGCTGGAACAGTAATTATCAAGCTTCCATGGAAGTGCTTTATTGACACAATGACACACCCCTGTATATCTGACATTTACACATTTTTTTGCCCCCTAAAAAACATTAACAGCATTTCTAATGGACTCAGTGAGTAAATGACAAGCTTAACTATATTTTAGAAAAGGCTAAAAAACTTTTTTTTTTTAATTTTATAAATACACCACATTGACCCTTTAAGTGCTTTATATAAAGTTTTGACTTAACTCAACCGTTCCCACAATACCCGGTCTTCATTATAAGTGCTGTGTTACAAGATTCCATCTTCTCATACCATGACTCTGCCACACTACACACCCTTCTATGTAATCATGCATTAACCCTCACCCTTGATTTGTATCGTCTTTTTTAAGTCTCTACAGCTGCTGAACACTGAACTGTCTGTCATGTCATGGAATACAGTTTCAACACAGTGATCACATTAATTATTGACATGGACTTCTGCAGGAAATCAGAGGCCAAAGCAATTTTTCCACTGAGGTTGCCTGATGAGATGTGTGTCTTTCTCTTACTCTCTGTGCTTTTATTACTCTTTGTGCCTTCTAGACAATGCGGTCCCTGTTAGGGCACCTTTGAACATACAGATTTTTATTCATGGCTTCTGATGAGCCCTGTGTGTTCAAAGTCAGACGCAGTTAGTCTAAAAGTATCGCAATAGAGATGCCCAAGATATTCCCAGTTTAGTCCAGTTATATACCATTTACCAGAGCCATTTAATTCTGTCTAGTGATTAAAGATCAGTGGCCAATTCCTTATCCACCATCACCATTGCTTGTATGAAATAAGAAAGCCTAAACGTCCAAAAATAATCTTAGTCAAGAAAGGTAGTGCTGTTGCATACAATAGAAAATATACAAAATGAAAAACATACCAAAACGTAAACACTCGTCAAACCCAAATAGATGTAACATATGTGCATACATCACAAAGTAGACAATCTGATGGTTTGTGTAACATGACCAATGATCAGTGGTAATGTGTGCCTGGTGTTAACGAAGAACTTTCACAGACAAAAATTTGTTTTTCTTGCCAATCGTTGACAGACACAGCATCTACAGAAGAGAAACAAACCCTTTCAGTGTTGCTCAAAGGTGGAATGACTAGGTGTGAGTCACCAGAAAGATAATGCGAATCATCCAATTGATAGATGTGTGATAGAGTGTTCATGGTAGAGTTTTGGCTTTCCATTTGGAGCTGAGTCGCTGTCTCAAGGTTCTCTGTCACGTAGGAGGTTTTTGCACTGTAGGCAGTGCTTTCACATGGCATGCAGATTGAGGCCAGAGTTCTGAACTTGAAATCCAACTTCTGGTCCCAGTCGGCTTCAAAGGTGAAGTCAGACATGGAGATGGCATCAAGCTGAGTTCTGGTCTCTGTGTCTTCCTCATCAGCATACACATGAGGATCATAATCACCCAGCTCCTCTTCGAGTGTCTGAAGATTGAGCATCTTCTACATTATACAGAGGGGAAAAAAGAAAATGAGAAGTTTTTAATTTTTTTTTTTAAAGAAAGAAACAAACTTACTCTAGCTTGGTAGGGTTGATTAAATTCTGTCATTACCGTATATAGTGCTTGGGACAGAAATTCACGGTGGACACCGATTTCATATTCTGTAGTATATTTCATGGCTTTCATCTGGGAAATTAAGAAGCAGTTAGTTGTATGTTTTTTAGTTATTCAGTAAATAACATCAGAAGTCTACTATAACATTTCATAGTTAAAGCTGCTACAAGGAGCAAGTGAAAGAAAGATGCAATGTATTTTTGACACAATTTTTCTTTCTTAAACAATGCTGTTGCATGGAGATGAGGGTCTGTATCTATTTGTAGCTATGTAAGATTAATAAATGTAATATGACCATTTGGAAACAAAGTTTTACTTATCCAACCCGAATAAGTTGGAATCCTACCCAACGGCAGGCATAAGAATAACTATAATAACTATGCAGAAATAGCCAGTCTTCTTGCTGATGGTCTTGCATGTAGGCCATATGGAGGCATCATTGTTAAATTGAGGCAGTTTGATAACCAGTTGAAAGTTCCTTGTAGTATGTTTTAACACAATGGATATAAAAACATTAGATAATGAAAAATTAAACAGGAAAAGGGCTCATAGTAGTGTAGATTGTAGTACCTTGCGCATAAATGAGTTTCTGCTCTGATTTGTTCTTATGGTTGATGATGTACCTGTTGACTAGAAATTCAAACATTTCAGTGGTTAATATGGTACCAAAACGGCAGCTTTCTTCAAATTTCTCAGTATTACTCAGATTTAATAGTAATAATAAAAATAATTATAACAACAACAACAACAATAATGATAATAGTAATATCAGTACCCAGCGCAACCCATCCCGTCGTGAGAAATGTTGTCCCCCGAAGCCCAGGTACTGGTCTTGTGATCTCAGATTTACAGTTTGTTGCTGAGGAAAGCAAATATAATTAATGTCATACCATGACAAACCACCTACTTATAAAATAATTTTCATTAGTGTCCATTTGTTAGAATAAGGCTGGCAATTTATTCCATATTTTTCTGGTTGTCAACAAAGGAAAACACCAAAGCCAAGAGTGTGTTAGTCTGTCTTTTTGACTTTCCTAGCCCAATCTGTAAATTAAGCCCAGGCTCACGTATTCTGAATGAAAATATAAATAAAAAATGTTTCAAATCTTTCATGAATATGTGCTGTCATTTTGAAAAATCCAAAGGTTCACTAGAACAGCAGGGTACTGTAGCAAACATACATGAACAGTAGTAAACAGTAAATCATTTATTTAAGACTAATTTCAGTTGGGGTTTGGTGTGCTGTGAGTATTCACCAGCAAGGTGCCCGTGTGCATTGTAGTGGCAGAGCATGCTTCTCAGTGCAGTGTTGAATATTAGATATGAACAATGGAGTTCTATGGCAAAGGGGGATAAGCTATATCAGGCTGTGGATACAGTACACAGACAGTACTTGTTAGTAGGATCAGCAGGGTGCAATTTTTGACAAAATAAATATATAACCCATACCCATTTCCGATTGTCCCTTTGCCTTTGGTCAGTTAGAGACACGTTGAGATCTGAATTGGCTGATTCCAACATCGCAGTGTTGCCAATGTTCTGCAAAAAAAAGGCATTTTTAAGTCAAGTCATGATCACATGTAATGAACTGGGGAAAAAAAGGTATTTTATAATGCCAAAATGACTGTATATTTTTCAGCACTTACAATCACTTGAACTGGAGGTATTTTTTGGATTGGTTCCTGACCTTTTACTTCGTACACTGGCTTAATAAACACCTGTGGAAAATTTGAATGCAGAATCAGTCTTTACAGCACCAAGTCACAATTATTTTAGTGTGTACAATACTACAGCTGTAGGATTTAGGAAAGCAAAATGACATTGCTTATGGCAATTACTAAAATAGATAAATAAATATATATATATATATATACATATGTATATATATTTTTATGTCAATAAGCCCTAGCACATCTAATTTTACACTTTAAATTCAACTTGGAGAAAATTAAAAACAACAACATAATCATTTAAAGATGCAAATCATAGATTTTTGTGTACAAGTCTTGGGCTAGGTTTAGATTAAGGTTAGGATGAGGGGTTACGTCTCCAAGAAATGAATGTTAGTCAGTGGAGTGATGGAAATAAAACTGTGTTTGTCTTTGTATTAGCCTATAGTAATTATCAAATACAGGCAATTTTGTAATAAAAGTATTTACTGAGCAGTCAGTTCCTGGTATTTCAGTGTTGCACTCCATTATATGTTGATTTGAACCATCTGGTTCCTCTGGAAATATTGGTATCTCTCGCTGACAGGACACCAGAAAAGCCAAAAGCAGCAGACCTTAGATAGAAAGACCACAGAAGATGATCAAATCATACATTGTGTCGTTAATGGGGCTATTTATCTTTTTAAGGAAGGCTCATGATGAAAATATGAAACTATTGTTATTTTATCTTTATTTTATACGCTCAACATAAAAGATAATGTATATCTGTGAAAATTGAAGGGGAAAAAAATGTGATATTGTGCACAATGATCAAAGTGTGTTGGGAATATATCTTACCTGCAAGCAGTAGTAAACCAAAAAAAGCAATCCCAATCGCGCCTCCTCCCACAGTCGACCCAGAAGCTTTGCGGATGCTACAATCTGGCATTGCTTGGTTTAAACACTGACACACAGTAACTGTCAAGTTGTGGACAGTGGCCTTGTGCTGAAGGTCAGATACTTCGAGCATCAACTGAAATATCCCTGAATGAACTGTGCTCTCTTTCACCAGGTTGACTGAGTACACTGTAAATCCAAAACAAATTGTCATATCATGAAAAATAATTGTGACATATAAGCCAGAGTGAGAGGTTGATTTCATAGCAGTAACATTTAGAGCCTGACCTTGACTACTTCCACGAGGTTCAAGCTTCCACTTGCCCTCATTCTCTCCAAGGAGTCTGAACCTGAAAGGTCCACCGTAGGGCTCGTCATCCAAGTCAAAGGCAGTGATGTTGGTTCTAAAGGCTCCATCCAATTGGCACATGTCAACTTTACTTACATTCACGGTTGGAGAATTGTCATTCTCATCGATAACATTGATGTTGAGGGTTGCAGTACCTGTCATTTGAGGTTTGCCTGGGGACCAAGAACACATGTTGTACAGTATCAGTAACGTGATTAATAAAATGTGATTAATAGTATGCACAGAATGTATAAACAGCTCCAGGTCATACCATCGTCAATAGCAAGTATTGTGACATTATACATGTTGTTTTTCACAAATTTTGACTCTCGGTCCAAGGACCCTTTTGTGGTTATTTTTCCTGTTGCAGGGTCCAGTTTGACCCAACCCGCTGGATCGTATCCTATTCGGTATCTGAAAGACACACATATGTGCAGTGTTAGACATTTTCAAATTATCTATCGACATACTAACATAAGATGTTGTAGTCCTGTAAGATGGACATGTAGCTAGCATCTTCATGACTTACATAAATTTATTTGCGCTGGCAATGTCAGGGTCTTTAGCTGTGAATGTCTCCAGATAGTGTCCTGCTCCAACATTCTCCCTCAGTGTAACTGTTTTTGGAGATTTGTCGAAGAATGGAGCCTCATTGACATCCTCCACAGCCACTGTCACCAGGCGGCTGGACAGAGTTAGCATCCCTGTCCCAGTCACACCACCATCTCCACCGGCTGTAGCAACTGCAACACCACCAGCACCATCTCCACCGGCTGTAGTAACTGCAACACCACCAGCACCAGCTGCACCAGTTGTGACTACTTTCCACAAACCAGTAGAGCTGCGACTCTCCACTTTGCATAAGTGGAAGGGGATTTTGTTCTCTACAGTAATTGTCACATTCTTCAGAGAACCGTCTTCATAGTCCAGAGACTGTCAAAGAAGTTAAGACCAAATGTTGGTTTGAAATCCATGCTTTAATGCAACTTCACATCATACTTCACATAGCGTTTTATGATCTATTAAGTTCCTAACACAATGGTAGTGTGAGAAAGAGAAAGATGTATTCATCACAGCCATGGGCCTTTCTCTGTTGGAAATAAAAACATGATGCTTCAGGAGCTTATTTTAGGAGACCTCTTACAAAGGGGTAGACCCAGGCACTTGCTCCCTGGCATATTTGGATGAAAATGAGTAGTGACTGATAACATCATCAGTCATTACTCATTTTCATGATCTACATGCAGCTAGGATAGATACTGCCACTCCTTAACCCAGTACACACATAAGTTCAAATCATTATTTTTTATTAAACAACCAAACATAACATTCAGGGGTATGTGTGATTGTCAACACTTTCGGTTGGCAGCTGGCCAAACCAAAGTGTTGGCGTCTGACTTTGATTGGTGTTTTCAAACGGCAAGCGATAAATCATGCATAAAATATGGCTTCGACACCAGAGTAGTGCCAGAATGCACAAAGCTACTGATACGTGTGCCAAACACACCCAGCAAAATTCTCCACCCAATGCTACTAAGTTCAGTCTTCGGGCAAAAATCCCAAACTGATGGAAATGCCCCAAAACTCTTAAACGCCAAATGCAAATTGCAAGGAGTAGCAGAGCAGCATAGTTTTGAGAATTTGTCTATTTATATTGTTGCCGCCAGTGTAGCTTTCCCTCACTATTTTAGGGTTAAGTTTAGGAAATTAATAGACTAGTACAAATAACAAGTTTGAGAGCAATTTTTTTTCTGTTAAACTGGTTTATGAAAATGATATCTGCACCGAGGTTCTAAGAGCTTGTGGTGGTGAAATATATATATATATATGCATGTGTGTGTTATCACAAAATAATTATTGGACTGTAGCTTGAAAAAACATGTATGTTCGGTCACAAACAAAATACCTTTTCCACATACAGTAGCCCCTCGTTTGTCTCAGGATCAGTTGTGATTTTGAAGTTGTTGTCTGTGTCTCCATGGATTTGAAATTTCGCTCTCCAGGCGTCAGTACCCTTGGTGTCTTCGTCTGAAACTTGCAGACGTGAAACAAGAACATTTTTCTCTCCTTCTTTCACTCTCCCAGGACCCTGAGATAAAAAAAAAAGAAAATTAAATAGACTGTTATATTATAGACAATGACTGCCATTGCCTTCCTCAAGATAATTGAAAGAAGTAATTGCTCACATTTTGTCCTGTGATCACAGGGAGGTGGTTATTGCCATCTTCTATGTTGATTATGACGGTGCAGGAGCTGGAGAGCTGTGTCTTTTCTCCACGGTCTTTGGCCTCCACTATAATCGTGTATTGCGCTGCCCTCTGATTGGTTATAAGAATAGTCGTTTTGAATCAAACATATTTAATTTTGGCATATTATATTATTTAGGTATAAGGAGATTGAAATTCCAAGAACAACAATTTATTTTAAATTTATGCTATCAAGCAATCCTTCAGTCTTCTCACCTCATGGTCCAGACACCCTTTGAATGAAATGGTTCCTGTTTCAGTATCCTTGATGTGTTCTAAGGTGAACTCCAGATCATGTGGTTCAGGGTGGATGGAGACTATTTTTAGGTCAAACTTTCCATCCTTCTTATAGGTGTCAAGATCACTTGCCCTAATGGTAATCAGTGCAGTGCCTGTTAGTATCAGAGGAAAAGTTTTTGGTTTGCTTTTGGTCAAGGTGAGATCCACAACAATTTCATTTAATGTAAATGAAATTTCATAACAGTAGTGGTAAAGATTATATCAGGAAATTGTTAAAAATGAGTGGGTTACCTTGTTTTGTTGACTCGTGTATGGTGACATTGTACTTTTCGTGATCAAACTTGGGAGCGTTGTCATTTACGTCGATAATCTGAATCTCAATTCCCAGCTGCATGTCTATATCATGTTCTTCTGTTTTGTAGGCCTGAAACACTAGCTGTAGTGGAAAGGAAAGAATTGTGGAATATGAAACAAACACAGTACGTCTATTACGTTGCGCAACCTAGTTGACATAATGCATTCCCCGGCCCCTTACCCTAACGTAACCATCATCACACAACACAACACAGCCTAACCCCAACCCTTACTGTAAGCCATACCTAATTCTAACCTAATTTCTAAAACCATATCTTAATCCTTTAAATCTAGGTCTGTCTGAAAGTGAGCCAAAGTATTCAACACTCAAGATGTTGTCACTCCCACGGTCTAAAATTCAGGTTGATTCTCACAATTATAGCTGTAACGGCGCGCGCGCGCACACACACACACACACACACACACACACACAAACAAAACACATCCTTTATGCTTTTCAGGAGATCACAGTAATAATGTTGTTTCAGTAAATTCCTTCTTACCTTCAAAACTCGGTATTGTTCATAGTCCACTGGCTTTTTGACAATTATGTTCCCCGTATATTTGTTGATTTCTAATACGCCTATGGGTTCCTTATCAACACCTTGACCCATTATCTTGAAAATTTTCAGGTCCTTTTCGATTTTAATCTGTAGGGAGTAAATTCAGAACAGCAGCAAAATTTTGTAATGATCTTCCTTCAACTTGTCATACGTGCTATACATGCATCATGACTCTCAGTAAATACTCACTACGCCAAGGGAATATGGAAAAGGTCCTTTATAACCTTCATTAATCTTAAAGGAATCAATGATCCAGTTTCTTTTTTGTCGCTGTAAAATTTCCGAAGATGACCTGTGAACTCCCAAGCACTGCAAAAAGAAATGCATTATCTACATTGGATTAAGTACATTTGAGAATTGATTATTATTATCATTATTATTATTATTATTATTATTACTATTATTATTATTTCATCTAGGCAAGGCAAGGCAAGTTTATTTGTATAGCACAATTCAGACACAAGGCAACTCAAAGTGCTTTACAGGCGCATACAATTACAGTAAAAGCATTTTTTTTAAAAAACACCATTAAAACAAAAACATTAAAACAAGTTAAGAAATAGGAAAGTGTAGACAGGCGTAATCTGCATCTGATGCATTGGTTGTCAATATTACTGATGAATATCTAATTTGTAATTTTGAAATTGTCTTAGCTGTTAGTTTCTTGACCATCAGAATAAAACATCTTGTCATATACCTGTGCAAGTTTTCTTTTGGGTGACCAATTTTGTATTTATAACCTACCCCTTTTCTACACGATTTGCAGGTACACATCAAGTTACCTCTGTCAACTTATATAAATATCAAGGCATTAATCAAGACATTTATAGACCACTAAATAAACAAAACATAAAATCGTTTCACCCTCTCTAAATAAATGTGTTAATGTACATATTAATCACAATACAGCCTGACAGTTTTGACAAAGACAGCAACAACCCATGGGTCTTTCTCTAAATTCCACTGTACATGCAGAGAATTTACTCAATGGTGCATTGCAGCGTAAAAATGAAAACGAAATGGAATAAAAGTTCATATCATGTTTCCATCTAATTACCTCCGTCCTAGCCTCGAGCATGACCTGACATGCCCCATTCATCCAAGCAACAGAGCACTCCATATATAAAATCTCTATCACAGAATGATTCGGCTGCCACCTAACCAACAACATATTTTTAGCAACAGTGCATGCTGATAGTCAAAGCTGCCTTTGAGTACGGTGTTAGTTCTGCCTAGAATCATCCTTCAGCAGTATACAGTCTGGAGAGATCTTTCCTGTACCTGTACCTGTGCCTTTTTTTTTTTGTTACATGTACAAAAACTAAAGAATTCCCATTCTGTCATTCATTTTGTTGCAATCGATCGGATGAAACAGCAGTTTTCTTAAAAGCAATACATCATTTCAGAATCTAAGGCTAAGAAGTAATCATCATGTTAGCATTGTGCAGATGTATTATATCACTTATGTCCAGAAAGAAAAAATCTTACCAGGATCACAAAGAGACTGAAGTGTATCGCCTCCATTTTGTTTTCAGATTGTGCGTGTGAGAAGTTACTCCCTTAGATAAGAGACTCCACCTGGAATGCACCTGAATGAATGTCTTGCCAATGCCAGGTCTGGCACTAATAACCTGTGAGAGGGAGGTGTCTTAATTAATCGTTTAAATCATTCTTATAGGTTCAGCCTGGAAGTTAGGAAATCTTCATAGCAGCTGGGTGTGTACAAAGTATACAAATATATAGTGAGAATGCAGTTTCTCATGTTACTGTATGTTACCGGATTTATTGACGATGATTATCTTTATTTAGATAGGTCCTCCTGTGTGCTTTCATAGTATAAAAGCAGAAACACAAACTCTTTGATTTTAAATACAAATATCCACGTAAGGGAATAAAGCATTATGATACACTGTAAATAATTATTAAATACAGACAAAATTTATAATAAAATACATCAAGTAATGTAACGATGACATTTTTAATATTTATGTAATATGATATGAATTTCCATAAGTTTCCAGGGGAGGTTTATGGGGAAACGATTATGACGCACTGGCACTTTCATAATGCTGTTTGACCGTGACTGTTTTTTGATGGTTGATCGCCAGAATTCATCACAGCGTCTTTTTTCAGTCAGGATAAACAGGACAGAAGCAGTTACGGCAGACTCTAAATGACCCGCTCTGAACTTTGCAATTGTGAAAGTGTGTGATGAAATAACATTTCATAATGACTTGCACTCATGCTCTAAAACAAAAACACCTGCTTTTAGTATTGTGTAAAAAAAGATCCCTTGCACTGTGTTAAAACAGTCATAAGGAGCTGCAAATTAAACAAAGCAAAACTAGCACTCACCCAGTAAATTTACCCTGAAATGATGCAACCTCCGTTTCTCCCCCTCCACTTTCCAGGCAGCAGGCATGGCAAGCAAGTACGGGCAAATCCAGTCTTACTCAGCTTTTAAAGGATGCTTACTAAATTTACAAGTTGGACTAACTTAATACTTTCTCTTGTTGAGTGGAGACAGAAATGTCCATTCAAAACTGATACATTACTGAGTTAATGCAGATTTCTGTATTTTAAGTTTGACAAACTTCTTAAAAGAAGTTATCAACTGACTGAAACATGTATATGATGATACAGCCATTGTTGGATGTGTGTCTGAGGGGAACGAACAGGAATATAGGGGGGTCGTCAACGACTTTCTTAACTGGTGTGAATGCAACCACCTGCATATAAACACCAGTAAAACAAAGGAGATGGTAATCAACTTCCAGAGGAAGACACTACAGATCACACCAGTGAACATCCAGGGTTTGGACGTAGAGATGTTGGCAAAATACAAATACCTGGGTGTTCACCTTAACAATAAACTGGACTGGACTGATAACACAGATGCCCTGTACAAGAAGGGCCAAAGTCGCCTCCATCTGCTGAGGAGACTGAGGTCCTTTGGGGTTACTTCGAACATTTTATGACACTGTGGTGGCATCAGTGCTCCTTTACGCAGTGGTCTGCTGGGGAGGTAGCAGCACGGACAGGGACAGGAAGAGACTAAACAAACTGGTTAGGAGGGCCAGCTCTGTCCTGGACTGTCCACTGGACTCCATAGAGGTGGTGGGTGAGAGGAGGATGTTAGCCAAGCTGATGTCAATCATGGACAACACCTCTCACCCCCTGCACCAGACTGTGGAAGCCTTGAGCAGCTCTTTCAGCAGCAGACTCTTACACCCACTGTGTAAGAAGGAGCGCTACCGAGATCATTCATCCCCACAGCCATCAGACTGTTTAACTCAAGCACTACCTGAACAATCACTTTCCACTCACTTGTTTGTTTTTTGTAAATCTCTTGTTTTTGTTTCTATTTATTTTCTATTTAACTTTTTACTGTACTGTTGCCTCTCGAGCTGTTGTAACAAGTGAATTTCCCCGTTGTGGGATAAATAAAACTAATCTTAATCTTATACGTAATAAACTTACCTTTTTATGTATGTGTGTGTGTGTGTGTGTGTGTGTGTGTGTGTGTGTGTGTGTGTGTGTGTGTGTGTGTGTTTGTGTTTGTGTGTAGCTCATGTCTGTCAACAGTTGTTTAGAAATGTTTGCTGTTGAGACATGTCCATTGGACCCTGATAAAACTTGACTCGAGTTGCCTTTTAATAACAGGCAAGCCACACAAAATGTTCTCTGGCAGGTATCCCAACACAACTCTCCATTTTATAATTATAATAACAAAAGAGTGTATTTTCCATAGCACTTGTCAAAACCCACGTTACAAAGTGCTTTATAACAATAAAATACGCAGTAGTGTATGGATAAAGAAGCCAGCACAAGGAATAAAAGCAGAAGAAGACTAAGAACAATGGATAATAAACACCCTATATAAAAATGTAAAAACAATGGATGAATTAAAATAGAGCAGCGCAAGACACAAGCGCAACATCAAGTATAAAGTAAAGAATAAAAATAAACCTAAAAAGTAAGAGAAAGTCTTTCAATAAAAATAAGTCTTCACAAGTGATTTAGAAGAAGATACTGATATGGCCACTTCGGTCCTAATAATCTGCTTCGCTGTTGGATGCTTGCACATATTTCTCACTTCCAGTTCATCGAGTTCGTCTGATGGTGTGACTCTCTAATACAAAACAGTTTTGTCTGTGCTCACTGAGTTAAGACTGGAAATATGTAGATTAACAACAACAAAAGAGACAGTCTATAACAAAACATTCTTATACTTTCCTTACACTTTCCTTTTCTGGATGTGCTGACCTTTAAGGGGATATTTCATTCTGTTATATTCCATTACCATGTACCTCTTGAGCAAATCACAGCATAACAGCTTTAACATCGTCCTCTGGGATAAGTAATTTGTGAGAACGGCAAACAAGCTAACAGGTTTTAAACAAAACTGTGGCATAATTATGTTAGTATTATTTATCAAGATATCAGAAGTTGGCTCAATAGATACTGTAGACATTTTGCACAACAAGGACAGAATTACCACAATACAACGTACGAGACGTCTTTAACATGTGCACATAAATCTACTGACCAGAAATGTGGCTTGCATAGATTAACAAGGCTCTATTGGGAGGGTAAGAAGGTTTCCTTTACCAACCACTGAAGAACAAAGACGTTCCAGAACAGCATGATGCATAAATCATCACTCAGCTTTCGGAGGAACTCTAAGCAGAGACTTTTCCATTTGAAATGTTCAGATTGCATCATACTTAACCAGAACCTTTTTTCTTAGGAAGTAAGATAAACTGGGTGGGACACTAACTCTCTCTCGATGATACCTTGGGTTGGGCAATGTCAGACAACATCACAATGGATGATAGCGTTGTTTTTTGTGGGTGTGGGTGAGAGGTTTTATGATGTGTTTCTGTGTTTGAGGTAGCATGTCCCCACAGAGCTGCCTTAAGGCAGGAGTTGCTCACCAGCTAACCACTGTTGTCACCACCGTTTCACAATGTTTCTCTGAGAGCAACCTCCAGCTGTCTCATCAAGCCATGCTTACTTTGGCTCACAGCGCCGGCGAAGGGAGCAGGCAGCTCAACTCTTAAAACCCCTCCTAAGTCATGGTGTCATGATGTTAGAGGGCTAAGTTGTCGATGACTGTCAGCCATTGCCGATGGAAGATGGCATTGTCCATTGTAGTTTCATGGCTTTATTTATTGTACAGATGAAGAGTGACAGGAACCAGGGTGAAAGAGACGGGGGGTGAAATGCAGCAAAGGGCCACAGGTCAGACTTGAACCCCGAGCCGCTGCTGGGAGGACACAGCCTCCGTACGTGGGGCACACGCTCTACCAACCAAGCCACTGTAGCACCCCAGCCCAAGCCTCATCAAGGAAGAGAAAATCTGGCTGCTAAGTCTATGGGCGATAAAGATCAGTGCATTCCTCAGCAAGGCAAAGAGAAGAGCCTTATTGTGTTTTTTGTGAGTGGATTAAGGCTGAATCACCAGCCCTTTAAATGTCTTCTATTGTCTTGGTGTGCTGAACCCGAACTGAACTGAAGGTTTAAAAAACAGCATATTTGGTGTGTATTCTCTCTGTTTTCTGAGTGATAGGTGGGTCAAACAAGTTCAGACTGCTTTAAGATTTGCATATTATTCTCTTTGCTAGTAATCAAAAAACCGGTTCTGTTGCTCCTATCAGTCTGAAGGACATCCATTGTGACTTTCAGCAAGTATGGAAAGATATGATGATTGTCTTGGCAGCGACACAGGGAGTTATGATACACACTGGTTATGACACAGCCAGCATGTAGGTGTGTAGTCTTTATATAATCGTACAGTACCAACACTGAAGACAGCTGCTGTCATTGTTTTTAAAAACAGTGTTCAGAAATCAGCTCAAGCATGCTACACAATGCTGCAGGGGTTATCGCTGGAATTATATCCAGGGTGGCAAAACTATCAACCCAATTCAACTCTCTACCCTTATGACAGCTTTATTCCACCACTCCCTCTCTCACAACTTACAGTATTCATCTCTGCAATTCACGATATGGTGTTTGGGTTAGGCTGGTAGCGTGAAAGTGTGAAAAAATAATTCGTAAATGTAATTATAGTGGTTAAAAATGAAACATTCAAATGCCAGTAGACGTGGATCTGTGGTGCTGTGATGTTGAAATTTCATGGGAAAAACACAGTAATCTTTTCTCAATTAAAGACTAGACCTGTCTCCATGACTCAAACGATAAACAGCCAAAAATGAGGGACAGCAGCAAAACACTGGGTTCCTGAGGCTACCTCGTGTAGTCTTCTCAAACAAGGAGAAACAGGCATGGCTGCGAGCGATGGAGGCAGAAATAATAGAATAAATGCGCACGGGGAACGAACAGTTAGCCATATGTTATATACAATACCATACTATATTATAGTGTATTTAAATTAGAAACAGTACAGTCAAGTGTTTGAAAAAGCTGTACTGCATTTTGAACCAGTCACTAAGATTCAATAAAAAGCAAAGCCGTTCATTTAGTTTCTTTATATTCATGAAATTATTATACAAATGACATTTAGACGGTAATCTGCATGAGAAATCCATAAAAAAAAAAAAAAAATTATAATTATGATGATCAGCAGTGTTGGGAGGGGAGTACTCAGATTACTTTTTTGATGTAACAATAAACGTAACGTATTAGTTATGCGATTCAAGTAATTTGTCATTTTAGTGACGGTTTCAAATCAGTAATCCGTTACTGGAAGAATTTCACCGTGTTTCCCTTTTCCTTATGTTGCCACTGAAAACAAAAAAAAAGGAAAATCCCCTGTTTCTCTCCTACTTCTTGGCAGGCAGTACGCAAGGAAGTTCATTATTTTGATTTTGCAGGTAAAAGGGTGGTAAGCCAAAAGGCTGCGCAGCTACTTCCTGTCAGATACTCTCAGTTTCTGTCTACTTTCATGTACCCTGCTTCAAATAATGAACTTGTTAGTTGTTAGTTTGATATGCACCTCTGTACTGATTGATTTTATGTTTTCAAATCAAACATGACAAATTAATAACAATACTAGAGTATGCTGTTCATTGTCAGTAGAGTCAATATATTTAAAGGTAGACATGCATCCTCTGGAGAATATAAGCAGCACCATGCACAAGGAATCCCAAAGAGGTTTTAATTTTTGTTAACGCAAAAGTACTCTTAACGCAAATGCTGTAACGTAAAGGGTTACTTTTTAATGGTAGTAGTCATGTAATGTAACAAGTTACTTTAAACACTAACGCTACCCAGCACTGTTGATCAATATGACTTTGACAGACGTGATCCACATAAGCAGTTCCCATTGTACAACATTTGAGTTTGTTTTATAAAAAAGTGCATGTTGAAGACAGTGGATTGCAAAAATGCATAGAAGAAATCAGAGCAGTCACATAGTCCCCACCACTGTATCACCACATTATCAACCACAGGTTTAGTACTGTTGAACAATCATCATTTCAACCAGTCAGATTTTAAAACATCAAAACATCATATTAATACTGCTGTGACAAAACCATCCTGAAGCCTTCAAAGCACTGAGACTAGCAGCATCACTCCCAAAGTAGAAAAGTACAAAAAGAAGCAAACAAACCCGATCTATGTTGAAACATCACATTTCAAAGTCACCAGAGCATGACAGTTTGTGCAGTGCATTCATTTCATGTTCAAGCAAGCAAAATACAGCCTCTTACTACATAAACCCTTGATTTGTGGATAGATGAAATAGACAATAATATCTGGCTCTGAATATGTGAAAGCCAGAGCCAAATAATGTAGATTTGGTTCTAAAAAATATGTGATGTGTGTGTTGAAGTACAAAATCCAAACATTGTGGTTTATCTTCTTTCCAAAGATCCAGTCGGATTAGTCCATAATCACGATTTGAGACCAGGAGCTAAGTGCAACTTGGTTGATCCCAGTCCAGCGGTTCCCATTAAATTTGAATGTGTTTTTCTTTAATTGTCTGGTGACAGATGCCTCCCAAGGTCTTGAACCTTGGCCCCAAATCATTCAGAAACTTCAATTCATCTCCCGGGTTGCCGAGCGACAGCTCATCCAGTGACTGGCATTTGCTGCCCTGCCCCTCATAGGCATACTGGCAGGGCTGGTACTCTGGGTAGTCTGCGTGGTTCCTATCGATCATGTACAGTCTCTGTGGAATTGAGGAGTCAACAAAAAATGTCTTGGTTATTTTGTCAGAAACACACGAAAACACATCTAAAAAGACATTTAGTCATGGCGCTTTGACTACTTTCATTACTCAAAGCAGAGGCTGAACTTATAGTGATTTGTTTTCATCACTATTATGTATATGAGCCTTACTGAAGTCTGATTTATTCCCTCTCACTACAGGATTTTATTAGTAAGAAAAATATTAGAAAAAAAACAATAATAAATTCCTTTTAGTGTAAATTGGAAGATGATTCTAATGCAGTACATTACTGAAAACTAGTTAAATGTTAGAAAGAAAATGGCATAGTAAATACAAGTAAATGTTAATATAATGCATGGGGGCCCCCTTGTGGTTTGAGGGCTCATTGCAGTCATTATGATGCACACAGGGACAAACAGCCTTGGTAAAAAGGTTGTTAAGTACCAGCATTTATGTAGAGATTTTATTCAAAGTGCTTTACAGTTTCTCTGTCATTATACCCTTCAATTGCACACCAATGGCAGCGAGCCACCATAAACTGTCTTACCCTGTCAATGTGATCTGCGACATGTTGATGTGACAGCATGCTGACAGAGCGCTTGAACCTTGATGAGTTTCCCTGTTCACAGAGGGAAAGAGGAGTAAGCACTTATACTGTAGCCAAAACATTAGGTGAATGTTAGGGTTATGGCTTTCAACTACTTAATTAACATACTATATATATATATATATATATTACAAAGTGTATAAAGTGCAGTCAAAGAGGTTTATATTCAATCTGCTTATTAAAACATACTAATTCAAAGAAGAGCACTACTTACCTGGTAGGTGTTGTGTTGGGTGTTGTCTGTATTCCAGGTAGAGTACTGAAATAAAGGAGATACACAGATTCAGTCCATGCAACTGTCACATGACTTGACACTTACTGTAAATGCATTTTAAACCAGAAGCACTCAGAGACAACATGCTTGAACGTTTCTTTAATCAAAGGAAATGTTTCAATCTGCATCAGGACATACCCATTTATATCAGTGAGGGTATATTTTGGATTAGAAACACCATTAGAAACACCTAAACTAAACAGAACCATAGATAAGACAGACAGACAGAGATAGACAGAGATAAGATAAGACACAAGACAGATATAGACAAGCAGATTAACACAAACAAATGAGAGCAGAAAATAACCCTTCTTATGACAATCTGTGCAACATGGACTGAATCAAAGAGGTGTTTCTAATATACAATTAAAATCAAGGTTGTGGCCCCCCCTTGTGGATTAAATCAGGCAGTGTGCAGATGCTACAAAACACACCTACAGTCAGAAAAGTAAGGCAGCTATTAGCTGTAGTCACTCACCATGCTCTGTGCTCTTTGGCTTCTGAAAGTGTCTCTTGCCTGCCGTTGCATGCCCAGTGAGGTCATGTTGGTGTTAATCTGTACAGGATGTACAGCAAGGTTACAAGGTTAAATCAGGGTGGAGGCAAGAGGCTCTGCCTTCAGAAGACTACAGATTTTGAGGTCAAATCTGCACGCACCACTAGGTGCTGTGAGTTAATGAACTTTATGGAAATCACCATTTAAACAAGTCCTGTTGCTGTACAAATTCCTCAAAATCATGTTGTCTTTTGTCTAGTAGAATAACAAATACACAGAGACTATTTAAAGACCTGTTACTCACCGTGGTAAACCCTGCGCTGTTGTACATATCCATGTCCTGCGTCATTACCGGAGCCATCTGAGAAGTCAAAGCATTTTATCATAAGTTTGAAAAGGAGAATTGTGGCCATAAGATTAACATCTGGAAAATAAAACTTGTTATATATCTGCTGGTGTAGCACAAACCTTTATCTCACATCCAAAGGCTATTATAATGCTTCACAATTAACTGCAATAAATGTGATCAGTACATCCAAAATAGATCACGTTGTCCCTCTTCACAGGGGGCAATTCAAGATGTCTTCTTTGTATCATGTCATGCTAGTGTTAAAGTTCCCCCTGTGAGCTACTTGTCACTCAGTGCTGTACAAAAGCCATGAATGTGTCTACAGTCTACAGTACTTCTTTACCGCAGTATTACGTCACATCTGTCTTCACATGAAGTATGCTGATAGACAGAAGAAGGATTGGATTACAGCTGTCAGTCAATGTCAACTGGATTAGGAGCTACATTTTTGAAAACACTGACACTTTTCATTGTGTAACTCCTTTGAACTGAGTTGACACGCATGAGAAAAATCATCCACATAAAGGGGAAGGAGAGGCTGGAAGTGGGAGAGGAGGAGTACCTGCAGGGGGTGCTGTTTTAGGCCATCTGTCACAGTCGGGCTTGTAGGTGTTAGGAGCAAAGTGGGCTCAGCCTGGCAGAGAGGAGAAAAAAAAGTAATAAATAGGCTAGAGTGCCCAAAAATGTGTAACACAGTGCAGTTGGTGGAATAACATAGTCGACTCATTGTCTTACGTCCTGTAAATTGCACAAACAACACAGCTAACACACCTTGCATTCGGAGCCGCCTCCTTCTTGGTTGTACTTGATGAGGGTCTGGCTGCCCTCTTCCTGTATCATGGGCATGTGCATGAACTTCTTTCCACACTGACACATAAAGATGAGTAGCAGCACTGCAGACACACATTAAAATAGCACTGAGAACCGAATTTTCATGCATTTTCAACAAACAAACAGTACAGTGAAAAGATGACTTTGATAATTGTTCAGGGACTAAATAAATCCTCATATTTCTCACCACTCTATTAATTAAATGACTGACTGATTAAGGGTGCTCCGATCAGGATTTTTGGGGGCCAATCACCGATTGCTGGAAGTGATAGCAGCCAATAATGATCGGCGATCAGCTATCAAAAGGACGTTTCTTTACTTTATTGTCATCTAAAGTTATTAGTTATTAGTGGCATAGTTTAGTGGCATTAAAATGTTGAGGAAATAAATAATTATCTTCATTTTACATTGATTTAAAGAAATAGATTTAAAATAAAATGAAAAGTTTACTGTAAACTGTAAAAAGACAATAAAAACAATAAAAACAATATTTATATCTGGTTACATTTATCTCTGACAGCAGATTGATAAAATGCACACTGATGTAAAGTGTCTGTAACTCCAAAATCAAAGTCAATTGTACTCAGCAAACAGTCTACTTCAGTGCATTTATCTAGTGTAAACCAGTTGTGTTTCATTGTTTAACATTTCATATCCCTCTGAACAGAAACTCTCAGTCCTGCTGTAAGCTTAGGTTGCTGTTAGCTCTCATGCTGTAAGGCTGGAAACAAACAGCGTCGCTTTGTCCTCCCACTCGGGACGACAGAAAATATACTTATCACGAACAGACAATCCCACATTAAAATTGACCGGACTAATTCTGACTCCAGCGTCTTCTCTTGCCATAGTTATCTCTCTCCACAGGGCTGTGTCAGCGCTAGTTATAATCACTGGCCGGCCACTCAACCAGACACCTAATGTTAGGCGTTAATTGTTCCGCAGTACCGGTCCATCCATCCCCTCAGTCACAAACGGCTTAATGGCAGGAAATTGCTATTATGGTACGCTGGTTAAACCATGAGAGCACTGAAAATCTGTATTGATAATGGCAGGAGGAAAGTTAGTGAGCTGTTAGCAGCCAGTGAGTCCACCACCGATCAAACTTTTTACAACGTATACTGGCCGATAACTCTTGATTGATCTTAGTATGACATATCCTCAGATAAGTGGATTTGACACAGTACTCACACAAAAACAAGAGGAGTCCTGCAAAGATCAGTCCAATGCCAGCTCCCCCGAAGCGGATTGCAGTCGGTTCTTTGCCACGGCAAACATCTTTATCTCCACAGTCACACACCACCAGTTTCAAAGTATCTTTTCCAATTGCATTCTGTTGGTCTCGAATCACCAGGGGCACTGTGTAGTTACCATAAGGAAGTGTCTTCAGGCTAACAAGCCCACCTTGCTCACCTGACAAAGGAAGAAAAGAGACATGTGTAGTGGCTCTTCATTTGGAACCATGTTGGTGTTTTTCATATGGAGGGTTTGCCGATTTGTACTTACCAAAGGCTGGCTCTAGTTTCCATTGTTGCTTCACAGTTTCACCTTCCCCCAGGGAGAATGAGAAGGGCCCACTGAAAGGAGGGACATCTGCATCTTTGGCAGCAACTGTGACCTTGTTAACCTTGTTTCCACACATAATGGCACCTTTGTTGACCAGGTGAGGCAGATTGTCATTGATATCCCCCAAGTGGATGAGGACGGTGCATGTACCTGTGGCTGGAGGTTCATCTTGGTAACCACAGCAAAGAAAGAAAACACTACATAAATCTGGGCATTTAGTTTACCAGTGGACCACATTATCCAGCTTGTGTTAATTAAAATATACATTAGAGCTCCTTCATACCAGCATCTATGGCACCAATGAGGACTTTGTAAATGCTTGAGCCATTAAGAAAGGGTGACTCTCTGTCCATCTTCTTCTTTGATGTGAGCTTTCCTGTTTTTTTATCAATGGTCACCCAGTCAGCTGGATCACTTAACAGCTTATACCTAATTACATGAGGAGACATGGAAGTGTAGCAGAACATATTAAGTGAAAACACTGAATTACCTCAAACCAAGTGTGTAGCTTCGTTGTGTGCAGCAATTAAAATGGACCTTCATGACAATTTTTAACTTAAGATGGCATGGTGTGGCAAGAATCTAACTGAGAAAGGGCATGCACTTAAATGTTCATGTGCAGGCTGTCTGAGGTACTACACAACTAGTGTTCTACTGCTACTATTACTAGAAGTCGGTAGTGGAATGTAGCAAAATAGATATACTTAAATACAGTACTTACTGTAAGTTTATATTTTAGGTACTTGTACTGTAGTACTTGTACTTGAGTATTTCCATTTTATGCAACTTACTCAACTTACAAACTTCTACTCCAACACATCTCTTGTGTAAATATTGTACTTTTCACTTTGCTTTACACTACATTTGTCTGACAACTTAATTGACTGTACCACTCCAATCCACTTAGCCTCAAGGATGAACTGATTAGATTTTGCTGGTCAAAGGTCAAGGTCCTTGTGACCTCACAAAACACATATTTGGTAAAGTCACTCAACAATTAAGATGAGGATTTTGACATAATTTCACACAAATGTCTAATAGCATAAAATAATTCAAAGCCAAAGCTCATTAACAGCAACTTGACTGGTGTGTGGAGGCATACAATTCTAATTCAGTTATGGTGTCCCTTTCGTTTTAAAAATTAACATCAGGCGATATATGGCTATATGAACGTGTATATGTTAAAAAACAAAAAGTCCAGTATAGAGCTTAAGCTCAGCAGCCATACAGTATGTGGACACCAACCTGATGTCTGCTACTGTAGAGTCGACATCATGAACCTTTGGTTGGTGCAGCACCTTTCCTGGTTCCTCCTCCTCCTTCAGGTACACATTAGCTGGATTTTTCGCAAACTCAGGCGGGTCATTGACATCAATCACTTTTACTGTGACGTTGATGAAATCTGCCGGTGGAAGTTTGCCTCCTTTACCTTTACACACCCATAACGGTTCCTCATTTTCTACTCCGATCTGCAGGCTCTGATTCATTGTCCTCTCAAAATCCTTTCCCTGGAAGAAACACATGAGTTTAGCTCAGCACTTGTGCAGCTGTTGTTTATGATAAATGATAAAACTTTTAGCCTGGCATCTATCTTAGCATTAGAAAAGCAGAATTACCTTGATGACACTCAGAATACCCTCATTAGTGACAGGGTCAGTCTCAATTTTGTAGTTTTCTTCCTCATTTCCTTTAATGAAAAAGTATTTGGCACGCCAACCAGGAGTTCCAGGTGTGTCTTTGTCCTCTACAGCAACTCTCAAAACATCGTGTTTAACTTCTGATTCATTGACCTGACCATGGTACTAAACAAACAGAAGAGTTTTTATCTTTAGCATCACGCGTCACTCTAAAAAGCAACTTCAGTAAAAGTAATACAACAAAAAAATCTGTACCTCTCTTGCGATGAACTTCGGTGGATGAGTGTTTGTGTCAACAATTATGAGAGTAATAACGGCAGTGGAGCTGAGGGGCGGGTCACCATGATCTGTTGCTTGAACAATAATTTTATACTTCTTTGTTTTCTGTAACATACAGAAAAAATTATATTTCAGATATCATATTGACAAATCAGCATGTGTGTATGTGTCCTTGTACATTCAGCTGCCCACTGAACCAGGCACAATAAGTCTTACATCGTAGTCAAAACATCCATGTAAGGTGAGCTGGTTGTGTATAGTGCCTCCTATGTGCTTCAAACCAATCCTGGGCTCTTTTGGCGTTTGTCCCAATAACTTGACGGTGAAATTAGCGTTTTGTCCCAGATCCTTATCCTTAACGTCCAGCGGCACTTGCAAGTCGCCTACAAAGTGAAGACAGGATAAAAAGGAGAGTGATTATGTCATAGAAAAGTATGGGAGTGGCAGAAATATTGCAGAGTTTGACAATAGGATGTAAGATGAAATTATTATTTTCACTTCTCTGTACTTGAGGATAATTCCTCTATAGCCTTATTACTCCAACGTTTTTATTTGCTTGATGTGTGATACTCAGTGACTGCAGGCAGAAAATATGTATACTCTAAGAGTCATTATGCAACTTTATACTCACCTTCAGGCGTATTTTCCTTTACATACACTTCCTGTACAGGTTTTAGAAATAAAGGTGCATTGTCATTGACGTCCTTTATTTCTACATCAAAAGATAGTTCCTTGTCTTTTGGTTGTTTGGTCCGTTTATCAAAGATATCAAACTTGATCTGTGGGTAAAAGAAATTGTATTTTTTTAAATCCATCTTTACAATTCTGTATTAAGTGTATTAATCATCAGAGAGATTGGTAATGTGGTATTAGCTCACATGGAAGGGTCCAGCATACGTCTCTCTGTCAATTCTTTTTTCTAAGAAAACATAACCTTTATCTTTATCAATGGTGATAAAGCCCGTCGGGAAACGATCCACACCGTCTCCACTGATTTTGAACTCATGGTTCCCATACATGGTATTGAACATCTGTTGTCAAGACACAAACCATTCACCTGTTACTGTTTGCCTGTTTGGCCCAATCAGATATTCAGTGGCCACACTAATTTGTAATTTAATTACCTGTGAAATGTTCAGTGGGTATGGTCCCGGATCTTCCTCGGTCACTTCAATCGTAGACAAAACCCACCTTCTTTTGGAACGCACCAAAACCTCCTGTTAAACCCAGAATTTAGATCAAACATGCAATTGTCATCATTTCTGCTTAGATCAAAACATTTTGTCAGGTGCGATTAAAAACATGAAATAGTTACCTGTTTTAAACGCCCACTCCGAGACTCTGCCAGGGCTATTAATGCAACCTACAACAGAAAAACTGGTTATTTATAGTAGATACCAGCAGTGTTTTAATAGAGGTGGTACGGGACAGTAGCACTACCAGGACTTCTTCATTGGACTCTTTGGCTAACGTGACTTTCTCTAGCCTACCAGTTGTTCTCACAAACTGCTGGTACTCTTTTCTGCCCTCTCCATATTACACCAGTGAGGCGGGAGCACCGCACAACTCACCAAAGCACACAGAGGTGCTGCCCAAATTTCCTTTCTGTGCACATGTTAACCAGTTAGGCTGTTCAAACAGAGCACCCCGGAGTCGCAGTCTGCAGTAATCGTTTTGGCATCTGTTATATTGAATCTCTGTGCCAGTAGTGAATTAGGCAAGAAAACATTGATAACCTATTAGAAATTGTGTCACTGCTGTTTGTGATCGTGTTTATACATAGGCCTATTTATTCCCCAGAGATGAGCAGAGACACACACGGACACAAGAAGCAACGGCCTGCTTATGCAGGGACACATAAAAAGGTTACATGTAATAGATTCATTATGTTATTATATAAATCAAGTCTATGCGTGATTAGTAAAAAGCAGTAGAGCCTTGACAGTGATGTTAGAATCACAAGCTTTTATCTTCTCCATATATTTTCAAACATATCCCATAACTTAGACAGTGGACCTAAAGTTTTAGAATTGTTGTTTGTTATGATTGTTTGTGTCTTTTTATTTTAATAGGAGACATTAAAGATGTGAGAGGAAATGAGCGAAGATAAAAAAAAAAGGGGGGGAATGACATCCAACAAGTTCCCCAGCTGCACGCAAACCAGGGATGTTATATTTATCTGTGAATTTTTATTTCTATCTTTATATCATATTATATATTTTCTATATATCAATATTTCAGCAGGTTTTCCTTGTTTTGGATTAAAACAACCATTCATCTGACTGACATAAAGCATAGTGTACACAGTGGACATTATCAGGCAACATGATTATCATATTGCCTGATAATCATACGCAAAGGAATTTGGTTTTCATTTCATTTAATGCCTACAAAAATTTTAGATTGGAGATCTGCAAAGAGAATAATCATCAAAACATTGCGATCGCATCCTTTACTTGATATCTATCTGCAAGCCATCCTTTCACTAGAATGGGTTTGTATTAAGAACTACCTTTGTAATTGATATGTTTTTGAAAACAATGGAAACCAAATTTACTGGAAAGTAAAGTGTAACACCTGCACACCGCAATGTCCAGGTTAATTCAATCACGCACTGCGCGCAAATTATTCAGTTGTTTATTATTATTATTCATTTAAGTTTTGCAAAGCCTAATTTTTGTTTACAAAAGTTTGGAAAGTTGAAAGTAGGTGATTCAAAATCAAAATCATTAGAGGGTTTGAGTTTCTTAAGTTTTAACTAAGTTAATAACAGGAAGATGTACATTAAAACCCCAATCGAATGCAACAACTCTGGGTGTTGTACCTTACTGTGTTGTAAGCAGCTCATGTTACCATGCCTAGATTTCCATAATATAATGCATAGAACTGGTTTTGTTTGATGACTTCACCCTTGCCTGCAGACATTTAACTGACTGAACAGCGGCAACTAGTCTTTCTATACATGCAGACATTCTGTGCTGTGAGAGCAACAGGTTCTGTGATAAAAAAATACCCAAACATTCACTTTGTATTTCAAGTTCAGTGTTGACCAAAGTTTTGCTTCTTTAAACAGTGTGATATATAATATAACATATATATTCCTAACTGTAGATAATTCAGAATTTCAAGCTTACCAACAGAAGCAGGTAAATGGTCCTCATCTTGATCCACTCTGCTTGATATCCTCTGGGGGAGTACTCCAACAGAGTCAGAGAGAGCGTGAATAAGAGTGTGGAGAAGACAGCCCACAATGCCCGCAGGCAACCAGTCAGCTCACTTTGCAGTTAACAATAGGTTGTTTGTTCATGCACGCAATGTGCAATTTTAATTGTGGTTTTCGTTCATGCAGTTCGTGTGTAGGACAGGATCAGTTGGAGCTCATGTCATGTTCCTGTATATTTGCTTCTGTGCCCTAATATAATTTACGAGAGAGTACATGGTAATGTGGGCTTTCAATGGGCTTTCTTGTTGTGATGAGAAACAGGGCTTGGCTCAGGTGTACACCCCTCCCACACATAGCTCAGGTTACCTTGTCTTATTTATGTCTGGCCTACATACCATTCAAACGTTGCTCAGTTTCATAGAGTCTCTAGGTACTAGATAAGTAAAGAAAAGGGTTCTTTTCTGGAGAGTTTTTCCTTACACGAATCAAGGGTCTAAAGACAGAGGACGTCGTTCACCGTAGAGATTGTAACACCCACTGAGGCGATGTGATTGTAATTTTTGGCTGTATAAATACAATTGACTTGACTCTTCCACATATATATTCCCATACAAATACAGAATATAGGCACCATTTGTGTCTAGTTTTAGGATACATTTTTATCATTTTAAAAACAGGATTGCAAATCAAGATCAAGTTTGTAGTCCCCACATGCTACTCACAAGATAAATTATATAGATGTGTCCATAAAAAAATAAAGTAATAAAAAATGATTTTTTTTTTTTTTTTGGAGTACAACAGATGAGTGATAGTGTCCAACAGCCTGAGGAAATAAACTGCTCCGCAGTCCAGTGGTGACACATCACTTGAAATTGAGTCAAAGGATTAAGTTACAAATGATAATAATCCTTTAAGTGATGAGCATGTGTCCAGCTTGCCGAAGGCAACTTTAATTGGAGCCCTAACCTGGTAAGTAGAGCTGGTTGGCAGAGGTCAATGACAGAGTACTTCGGTATTCTGTTATCACACTTGTACACTTGGAATGCCCCCCAAGACAACTATTAACCCATTAAAGTTCCTTAGATTTCAAAGTAGTTTTAAGCCATATTATGGTCTGACATAAGGCAAGGCAAGGCAGGTTTATTTGTATAGCACAATTCAGACACAAGACAACTCAAAGGGCTTTACAGGGGCATAAAAATTTACATTAAAATAAATTAAAAAATGCATTTAAAATACATTAAAAACAAGTAGGAAGCTATCAAAAAATAAAATATTAAAACAAGTTAAGAAACAGAAAAGTAAGCTAAAAAAGAATAGTTTTAAAAGAGACAAGACTAGAAAATAAAAGTCACAGGGCAGTTCAAAGCCTTAAAATTGCTTCAGTTAAAGACAGTGACAATCAAAAAGGTCTTCAGCCTTGATTTTAAAGAGGTGAGAGTTGGAGCAGACCTGCAGTTTTCAGGGTGTTTGTTCCAGGCATGTGGAGCATAATAACTGAAAGCTGCTTCTCCATGTTTAGTTTTGACCCTAGGGACTGTAAGCAGACCTGTACCTGACGACCTCAGAGGTCTGGATGGTTCATAACATAGCAGCAGATCAGGAATGATCAGGAATGTATTTTGGCCCGAAACCAGTCAGTGCTTTATAAACCAACAGCAGGATTTTGAAATCTATTCTTTGACTGACAGTAAGCCAGTGTAAAGATCTGAGAACTGGAGTGATGTGATCTACATTTTTGGTTCTTGTTAGAACGCAGCAGCGTTCTGAATCAGCTGTATCTGTCTGATGGATTTTTTTACAGAGTCCTGTAAAGACACTGTTACAGTAGTCCAGCCTGCTGAAGGTAAATGCATGGATAAGTTTTTCTAAATCCTGCCGAGACACAAGTCCTTTTATCCTGGATATATTCTTAAGGTGATAGTAGGCTGACTTTGTAATTATCTTAGTGTGGCTGCTGAAGTTCAGGGCTGAGTCCATGATTACACCGAGGTTTCTGGCTTGGTTTGTAGTTTTCAACATTACAGACTGAAGCTGAGCAGAGACTGTTAGTCGTTCTTCCTTGGCTCCAAAAACGATTATTTCAGTCTTATTTTTGTTTAACTGAAGACAACTCTGACACATCCAATCATTGATTTGTTCAACGCATCTACTCAGCGTTTGTATGGGATTATAGTCCCCTGGTGATATGGTTATGTAAATTTGTGTATCATCTGTATAACTATGGTAAGAACGTTTGCTTTACTGTACTTCTTTACTCTACTCTCCAAGCTTTCATCCTTGTTTTTGGTTTATTTATTTTTATCATTCTGATAAATACCATGAATTATCAAAATGGACAGAGACGTTTGTGCCCTTGGAAAAAAACTGCTTGGCTCACAGGCTAAGTTACCCTCCTCATTCAATTAGAAATAATTGTTCTTGAGAAGGCAATTATGCCTTTTATGTTTTATATCACGCGAGTGTTCCAAGGACGCTTCATACCAGCATGTGGCTGAGTGGTTGCTTTTCACGTCTGTCTGTCTGTATTCAAATCTTTTACTTTTTAGCTTGTCATGGTTGAGCTTCTTTTAACCACAATACTTTTTAAAGGTAGTTGATGTTTGGTAATTCAAGCCGCTCAATATATCATTTAAGAAATTCTTTATACATTTGCCATTGTAAACTTTTAATCTTAAAAGTAACTAGTAACTAAAGCTGTCAGGTAGTTGTAGAAGAAGAAAACGTAAATCTAAATTGTAAGAGTAGTACTTGAGTAATTGAACTTTGCTTTCCGCCACTCCTTGCATTATATGAATCATCATGATCTGCCCTATGGCATGTTAAACAGTTTTATAGGTGGGGTTTCAGTATGTAGTCCACTCAACACTCATCACGTGGATATACAGTGAGTTATGTGCGCATAAATTAAATACTCTGTCATGATCGTAAAAACGAGAACCACTGTGTGATTATCGAATGTCATTTCAGTAGAAAGACGTTCTGGTCACCTCAGACAAAATGCGTACTTGCCCTGCTCGTCAGTGTCCTGACGGCGTGGGAATACAATTACGTTTTAATGAGCATCTATGAGTATAAAACAGCAGTAAGACTCTTGGCAGAAAGATGAAGTGGAGAGCTCCTCCCTGTTGATTTATCCTCATGTTACCTTCACATTCTTTTGCACTGTCACAAATTGACATGGCATGTTCAAACTGCAGTGAATGCCAACCTGATGGGTGTTTATTACCCATTTGTTCTGGTATGTGACATCTGTGATCACTGAGAGCAAGAACAAACAAAACTCCTGCATGAACAGATAGTCTTAGTTCAGAGAAACACCTGTTTCAGCTATGATCTGGCATCTCGCTCTGTATTTTGAGGCTCTAAAGCTGATTCTGCTGCACATGTTTGTCCGTTCTTATGAGGATAATTGTGGAAAAGTGGAAAAACAGATATGTTCAAACTTCTCACCACACTGAACTTGGCAGCAAATAACTCACAGTCTTCAATGTTGATTAGGTTTTATTGCAAAAAAAGCAGGTATCTAAAACCAAGGTGGTCTACGGAGATCATCTGAATCTGAAAGCAAAAGCGTATGCTTTTATACAACAAGTATAACCCCTCCTGTTGTGGGCCTTATACTTTGGTACATCCCTGAACTGCTTGCTCAGTCTCCTCTCGGCGCTATGGTTTTCTGTTTCTCTTCCCTGTGTGCTTCCAGACGCAGTTAAACTGTCACTAAAAGTTAATAGCGCCTGCATTCCACGATTATTGCTGTTAGTCACTCTACACAATGTGGGCAGTGCCTGTAACCAATTTAACTTGATAGTTGATTGCTGAGTCCCGTCAGCAAAGGGTTGTTTTAAGATTCAGTCCTGTAATCTTCTGTAGGAACTGGTTATATTGGTACCCCTTGAAGCATTTTTTTTCAGCTTGTGTCAACTCTTTTCAGTCTTAACATGGGCTATTAGGTTAGAAGACATAAGAGGGTAGTTTCATTAAGCCTGTTCTGTTTTCAATTTCATCTTTGATGACCTCAGTGAAGAAGGGAAGGAGTTACTGGGACTGTGCTTATGGATGAAAAATGAATAATGGCAAAGTGGGAGAACTGAAAACTAGTGATTAAATATTGTTGACTCTGCTTTTAAAATCTTGGATTGCTTCAGTTGCCTTGAGTGGTATTTGAATACATGGATTATTGAGACAATCAAAGCTTAAAGGTCCTGGATTTAAAGTTTCTAAAGGCTAGAAGTTTGTTGGTGTGGGTCAGAATGATCTTAATTCATGTATGAAAGCTCGGACACTAAAAGAATATGTAGTGGTTAGGGAAGATTTTACTGTTATACATTGCAAATATAATTTAAGTTGATGCAGCGTATGATGGCTCAACCCCAAACCACGGCCTGTTGTATTTTTGTATTATATCTGAACCCTGTAGGGCATGCAGCATAAAGGGCAAAGTAAATTTAATTGTGATAAAAACTGTCCTCTTGTCAGACGTTGTTATTACTGCAGGAGGAATTATATAGACACTGTGCAGAGTTTCAGGTGAATGGACAAAGTCACTGAAGTTCTCAATATGTTTCCCACCTGGGGAGTTTTGATAAATGCATGTCTATCAAGTTGAAATCTCTGTGTCTATTGGTCGAAGCGTAGGGATATCTAGTTGAAGACGATGGGTCTGTACATGTTAATCTGTAATTGAGAGACTATGTACAAGTTCTTTGCCATGAGGAAAATAAGTTAAAACTCCCTGTATCATAAAATGGAGGACAAAAACAAACCAGGTTAGGCATGGTTCAGCTCCTCGTAGCTTGACAAATGGCTCTACAAACAGCAGTTGTTCTTTTAACTTTACTTTTTAATGTGTGGTGCAGTTTATTATGGCGTTGTTGCAGCCTCTCCTCTGTTGAGCTTCTCAACATAAACACGCTTGGAGCAAAGTTGGCAGAGCAGAGACTCTGCGGTGGAGACAGTGAAGTGAATCAGGTGAAGATAACTCGAAGTTGTGATTTAAAACCTTCACAACTAAAATTACAGTACTTTATCAATACACCTTATCAACAGAAACTGTTCTGTCCATTGTCTCTCTTTTACTGACGCTACGTTTTACACAAGGCCATCACGCTGACTCCTCTACTTTTAAATTGAGACCTACGAATTACTGGTACTTTAACGTAACAACTCTTTAGCTCAGTTTGCCACATACTGGCATCTTAAAATATTTTTAAAAATTCTTGTGAACTTGGCTGCTAAGGTAAACCAGCCCCTCCTCCCTTTACCTAAAAGAAATGACTCACTTCAGCAAAGGGAGGATGACTGATACTAACTGAAGTCTGTGCTCTTCATTATTTCTATAGTGTTTATAGTGATTGTTGGTGTTGCTGGTTTAGAAACAACATACATCTTTGTTTTAAAGCTGAGCCGAGTCCAGACACTGGTGGCTTTGGTGAAGGGGTGAAGAGCTGATGTGATGTGGAGCAAGACTTCTGATTAGCTCAGTAGACCCTTGGGTGCTGGACATGATGAGAGCGGGAGGTGAATTAGGTGGAGAGCAACAGATAATGGAACAGTTTAAATTTGACAGCAACGAGATGGTTGGCTCAAAGGGCTTGTGGCAAAGTGAGATTGGTTTAACTGAAAGAGTGAATGCCATCGGTCACTGGATTGAGTTGTAAGAGGGAAGAGAGAGAGAAAGGAAGTACAGAGAGAGAGTAAATAAAAGACTGAACTTGAAGTAAGTTTAATTAAACAAGGGGCAAACCTGTGAAACTAGAAGAACGAGAAAGCTCAAGGCACAAAGAAAAGAGGATCAACTGCCAGTATGCAGAGTATGAGTTTTCACTGTGCAGACATTCTTCTCTCCCTTGTATCAGACAGGTAAACACAGTACGGGCTTTAAAACATTTCTTGATATCCGAAAGAGAGGATGTGATTGTCATGTTTGCCATTTTCAAATAGCAGGTTCCCATATGAACATTAGAACAGGTTTTGCTAATCATCTCTCCTGTTCATACAGGCCCAGAAGGTTCCCCCCATATAAAGTGATTTCAATGTAAGTTATGTTTTGTTCAAATGTGCTCGTCTCTTCCGATTATTAAAAAATTATCGCAGCAATCAAAAATGCATCTGTGGTCATGTGAGTGTTGTAATATGAAGAGAAAAATGGAAACCTTTATTTTATATATTATGCAGTATGCAGCCACTCTAAGCTCTCCATTTTGTTTGTTACATTTTAGGAAACCAAGACAGGTCACATATAGCTTACTTTGTGCCACACAAACTTACTCGTAGAGGCCAAGGATGACAAGATTATCAGTCAACATCACTCCTGCACTGCCGGGTATGCTGTTATTTCTTAGCTAGCATTTTACTAACATTTTGCTAACATATGCTAACATAAGATGTGACTGTACACAATGTGACATGTCCGTGAAGATCAGTCAATCAATATTGAACGGACAACAAACAAGGGGTCTTATCCATGGATTTAACAATTAATATCTGGGTACAGCATTGGAGATGGCACCCTGTTCATGAAAGCTGCTCAGTGGCCCATGAAGTCAAACAAGCTCGATTTCCTGGATATAAAATTAGCCGGATCTTCTGCGATGTGCAGCCCATAGAGCGTGCGCATTGTAGACTTTCTCCGACAGAGTCAGCTAACTTCTAGTTTAGTGCCTGGCTAACTTGAATACAAATAAACTGATTTATACATACATCATACATCATACATATACATACAATACACTCTTTACATCGCACACAATTTGTCTTTGTTTTCGGGACCTGAATAAATACGCCTTCCATGCGGTCTGGGTGTTGAGTGTTGCTTAAAGAGGTCCCCCAGCAACATCTTTTAACCATCTTGTTAACTTGTTTTTCCTTTAATATAGATGAACCGAGCATATAGTACATATAAACAGGAAAGTTGACCAAAGTATGTCAAAGTTCTGATCCTGCTCAACCGCTGTTGGAGCACAGGGTGAGAATGGGCAGGACTTGGGACGGGTCATTTGGCAACTCTAAATTGCCAATAGCTTTGAATGTGGGCATGAATGGTTGTTATGTTTGCCATTTTCAAATAGCAGGTTCCCATATGAACTTTCAAACAGGTTTTGCTAACTCTAATCACCTCTCCTGTTCATACAGGCCCAGAATATTCCCCCCATGTAAAGCAATTTCAATGTAAGTGATGTTCTGTTCAAACGTGCCTGTCTCTTCCTGGGAAACCATCGGTCTGGCATGAAATTTGAACCCATGACCCAGAAAAAAATTGTCACAGCATTCAAAAATGCATCTATGGTCATGTGAGTATTGTAATATGAAGAGAAAAATGGAAACCTTTATTTTATATATGCAGTATGCAGCCACTCTAAGCTCTCCATTTTGTTTGTTACATTTTATTATTCACCACTCGGCTAGAAAGAAGTTTAGAGGAAGGTGGTCATGAGACAACTGCAGATTGTGTTAGTGTGAGAAAAGCCGAAAGAGAAACCAAAGGCTAGTGAGTGAAAGACAGTCAACACAGACAAAAAACAGTACAGTAAATAAAGTAAATTCAACAGTAAGTTTTCTTTTTATTTAGCCCATAACAAGATGTTCAAATGGGGAAGCAACAGACATCATGATTAACGCTGTAAAAACGTTGTTTTGAAAGTGGCTCAACCAAGGGTAATTTTTGATAATGTTTACTAGGCACACCTTCACAGACGCACCTTTATGGTCACATTGCACCGAGCACATAAACAAACAAAGATTAGTCCGTTGAGTCATACTCCAGGTGGGTATAAATACCAAACTGTCATAGTACATATCACGTGGAGTAGAGGAGAAACATACTGGTGTCACCTGCGTAGTTCAGTAATGCATCACTGTGTAGTTACATAAGTGAAAACATAAAATGTAGTCACAAACATGAACATAATGGCATGCATTTACAAACACAGTTCCATTCATGATCCTGTAAATAGTTAGCACATGCACACAGCAATAGAGTCATGATAACGTTGTCAAAGAGGGAAACCTTTTTGTTGGGTTTTGCTCACAGTGCTTCATTTCTGCATCATGTTGATTCTCTGAAACCTCAAAAAGAAGATGCCTGATTCCTGGACTTAAGCTGGAGCGATGTGCCTTTGAACTCAGTCCATTCAGATTGCCCTAGGCCATACTGTCAGTCTGAAGTTGTACGTATGTCTATGTGTTTTTACTGCAAAGCCGCTTTAACACTGAAGACAAAGAAGTAGCTCATCGTAGTTTGCCATGAGCCACAGAGAAGGTGTAATCATAAAGAGGTCTGCAAACCTCATGATCTATTGTAATCTAAATGACGATAAAGAAGAGGAAAATCCAAGGTAAGCAGTGCTCAGGTGCAATGAAAATGAAAAAGCTTGAATTTCTTTTTAGTAAAGCAGGGCATTATGATGGTGCAGCATTGAGCACTGTCACCTAACAGCAAGAAGGTTGTGCGTGGGTTTTCTCCGGGTACTACAGCTTCCTAGCACAGTCCGAAGACATCTAAGTTAATTGACCGATCCCAAGCCCCGCTCCCCTTAGTTACTTTTACTAGATCGGACAAGCTTGACAATAAGAAACACTGCGATGCCGGTCCCCTTTAGCCAGCTGCAGCAGTGTTTAATAGGAGTCAGGCGATATAGTTTCAAGAAGTTGACAGCAAGGGCTACTGTACGTGATGGAAGGACATGTATTCACGATGTTAAGTTTTACAAATACAGCAGAAAGTCGAGCATTGAGGCCAAGTGATTCCTGTCTGAATGAAACCAAGACAGGTCACATATAGCCTACTTTGTGCCACACAAACTTACTCGTAGAGGCCAAGGATGACAGGATTATCAGTCAACATCACTCCTGCACTGCCGGGTATGCTGTTATGTGTTTTTTTGCTAACGTATGCTAACATAAGATGTGACTGTACACAATGTGACATGTCCGTGAAGATCAGTCAATCAATATTGAACGGACAACAAACAAGGGGTCTTATCCATGGATTTAACAATTAATATCTGGGTACAGCATTGGAGATGGCGCCCTGTTCATGAAAGCTGCTCAGTGGCCCATGAAGTCAAACAAGCTCGACTTCCTGGATATAAAATTAGCCGGATCTTCTGCGATGTGCAGCCCATAGAGCGTGCGCATTGTAGACTTTCTTCGACAGAGTCAGCTAACTTCTAGTTTAGTGCCCGGCTAACTTGAATACAAATAAACTGATTTAATCTTGCAAGTCTTCTGGACTTTCCAAATTTTATTGGACTGAATGGCTCAAATTTTATGGCTGCTTCTTTCACAATGTAAGCTCATGGGAAAAAGCCTGTTTTAACGCAATGTTGTAATCACACGATTTCGCCACAATAAAAGTTGGCTTCAAAGCCTGGCACTCTTCCTGGGGGCTTGGTCTCATCCTGGTGATGGTGTTGATGTTGAGCTGATGGTGAAGTCTACTACACAGTTTAATACACTCTTTACATCGCACACAATTTGTCTTTGTTTTCGGGACCTGAATAAATACGCCTTCCATGCGGTCTGGGTGTTGAGTGTTGCTTAAAGAGGTCCCCCAGCAACATCTTTTAACCATCTTGTTAACTTGTTTTTCCTTTGATATAGATGAACCGAGCATATAGTACATATAAGTTTAACAATAAACAGGAAAGTTTCCCAAAGTATGTCAAAGTTCTGATCCTGCTCAACCGCTGTTGGAGCACAGGGTGAGAATGGGCAGGGCTTAGGACGGGTTATTTGGCAACTCTAAATTGCTTATAGCTGTGAATGTGAGCACGAATGGTTGTCTTTTTTTGTGTGTCAGCCGTGTGATTGACTGGCTGGGATCGGCTCCAGACCGCCTGCGACCCTCTAGGGATGACTTGTATAGATAATGGATAATTACTTTATTTTACAGAGTGCCTTAGATTTTCCTTTTCTTCGGATTATTTAAAGCAACACTTGTTCTCTGATTTTACTTTGTTTCTGTTCTTTGACCTGTTGAAAACCTAAAAGCAAAGATACGCTGCGGCCTTCCTGTTTCACGTGGCTGTGCTGTCAAGACACAAAATGGGCATGCGAGAGGTTTCCCTCAGGCAATAAGACGAACACAACTTAAACTGACAATTTCCTTCAAGTCAGTGCATGAGAGTTGGATGACTCGTGTTATTTGCATTTCACGAAACTTGGGCTGTCTCCATTGTCAAGAGTTCAAACAAACAATTGCTAGGATGAAGAAAAATCTGGTTTACTCAGGAAAACATTCAAACCACAGAGCAAATCACCGCTAGGTCAACCATGCTAGAGTTTCCACAAAATGAAATATGTAGAGAGACACAGAGAAAGAGAGAGAACTCTTTTAAGCCTCTCTGTGTATTTGTACAGAGAATAAAATTCAGTCTTTATGAAGATTTAGTCGCAAGGCATCTTTCCTCCTCATCTTCCTCCTCTGTTTCTTCATCCCTGGTATGGGGGACAGAGGTCAGCAGCAGAGTGTCGGCATGGACTTCTTCGTCATCCGACTGGATCACAGGCGTGTCCGCTCCAGCCCCGCTGGTATCACTGGAGCCAGATGATGTAGAGGACATGCGAGGCTTTGAGCCGCGCTGAACTTCATTTTGCCGTTTCAAAGGTGCCCGCTCCCTGTAGACCACCTCTGCATCTTCATCCTCCTCATCCTCTTCTTCGTCCTCACCCTCTGTAGGCAGAAGCTGTTAGAAAGTGTCCATACATCATCTTTCAGTGCAAGTTATTTTAGCAGAGTTCACCTGCATTATTCAGTTTGTCTGGGTTCATGACAGTTGTGCGATGACTTACGTTATTTAAGGTGAAATGAGATAAGAAACCTCGATCACATTAAAACTTTTTTGTTTTTACATAAAATGAATTAAGTGCTTACAACAAAACAAAGCATTAATAAATCCAGGAATTTTTAAATGTAACCAGTGTTTTACGGATGTGACCGATCAGTTACATGTAAAAATGTTTAACCTCAACTTTAAATGGAGAAACTTAAATGTTTTACTTTTTTAATAATGTTTATATTAATCCTAAACACTGGTACTATAAGGCACAGTGTTGTGCCTTTTGTCTCTGAAGCAGTTTTTTTTTTTTTTTTTGTATTTTTGCCGATAACAGATTTGCAGATATTTTCTATCTATTTGCTGATGCCTGTGTAATGTTACTGTCTGCACATACTTTTCTATCTAACTGCACAGAATAACAAGTGTCTCTTACAATGGAATTAATATTATATGGTAACAATTAATTTCATGGTACGTAGATGATAATTATTAAGTAGCATATTTGAAATATCTTTGAAATTACCTTCCAATCACCACAGTAATTACCTCAAAATGTATTGAAAATGATCCTAGCATGTTTCAGTAATAATCTGCTATATTCTGCCAATAAGCAGTTAATAAATAGCTAATCATTTCTTTAATACATTTCCTGGAAACTTCACTCAGGTTTCATCTTAACGTCTGCTGCGCAAGCCACTAAATTAAAATGGGTTGTTGCAGCTCAACTTCCCACTAGTTGCCCATCAGTGAATTAAAGTAATTTTTTTTAACCATTTACATTTTCACCAATTTCTATCACTTGAGCGGATCAATACAACTTTGGGACATATTCCTAAATGCCGATTTTTTTTGTAGTTAGCCACCATGAATTGTTAATTATTGACAAATACAATTTCATTATCAAGAATCAAGAGATTAATGTCCCATTTTCAAAGTTGAATTCCTTAATTGTCTATTTAGGCCAATTTTAGGCCTTTTCATTTTTATTTATTCATTTAGTAGCCTGCTAGACAGAAACTAGTTAGAAATTAAAATGCATTATCTGCAGAAGTTATGCAGAAACCAGGTGGAAGTCTGCTGGAAATCTATGAAAGAAATTACCAGCTTTTTATTAACTGCTTGTTGGAAAATAGCAGAATATTATTTAATAATATCGGGGGAATGTTAAATACATTTTAAGGTAATTATTGTCGTAATTATGGGGTAATTTCAAAGAAATACCATGGTTTCTTGGTAATTACGACCTACTTACCATGAAATTGTAAAATAAAATGTTACCCATTATACCTGCAGTACTCTTATCAAACTGTCCCACTGGCAGATGGAGATATACAATGCAAAAGGTACATAATTGCAGTGCAACATTAAAAGCAATCAGCACCTGGTAGTGGAGATGCTAGCGCTCCCTCATCTGCTCCTGAGCCTGAGTTGAGGAACACGTCAAGGGCCTCCTGGTCAGAGATGTCCATCAGGTCCATCTGCTCCAGGACGTCCACATTTACCTCCATAGAAGAGATACTTCCCATGGGGGCTGCATATGCAGGCATACCAGCATAAATAACATAAATACACACTGTTTGTGTCAAAAGCAATACATAACATTTGAATTTTGACACAATGTACAGTACATTGGCCTATGATGTGCACTCTCAGTACTTTTGAGTCATAGTCACCTGTTTTTTAAATGTTCAGATGCATTTAAATTAGGTTAATAAATAATGACAATTAAGGAAAGACTGTATGGGTGAATGGTGTAAAAATCTTAACTATTAGATATCACCATGAAACTTTTGTTTGAATAGGCTAATGAGGCATTATTTATATTAAAGTGTGCTATTATGCAAACTTTTTCAGAGCAGAAATCTGAACAGTGGATGAAGCCAGGTTTAAAATTCCTGTTCTTGTTGTCAACAGTCATAAAAATATTTTTGGATTTTTGCCATGTTTGTAGGAATACAATTTTACATCAGTCAGGATATATAGTAAACAATATATATGAACAAACACCCCTGCAAAAACCTTCACAATATAGGAATAAAACTAGAAAGTTTGGTGTGTTTAAGTTATTCTGAAGTGGAGATGTCTGGCTCAGAGTATGAGAAAAAAGTCATTTTGAGAAAAAAAGAAGAGAAAGAAATATTTAAGATATGTAATTACATATGTACATTTTTAACAAAAAATAATACAGCACCGGTCAGTAGGATAAAGATGTATACAACCATGAAACTGTTTGATTACTTATATTAAAGCAATTAACAATAAACTAAAATAAACACCTGAATGTGTATTTTGGATGTTTTCTTTCCATTAGTCTATTGGAAGATAAATAGGCCCAAATTTTTAAAAAGTTTTTACCTGTGTTGTCTCACGCACACTAAAAATGTATTTCAAACCTGAAAATAGTTTGCTAAATCTTCTGCTGCTGTTCAGTTTCCCATCAGCATGTCACTTTCCAAACATTTCACACCCACTTTTCAAGTCAAGTAAATTTGATTTATTCAGCCTGATATCACGGATCACGAGGAACTTTACAATCTGTTCAGCATACGACACGCATCGTTGATAAAAAAAAAAAAAAAGCCTCCAGGTCAGAACGCCATGTAAGAATGTACCGTCACTCACGTTTCCTGCAGTCGATCTGCAGGTGAGAAGAGGGCAGGTAGTTGTCGACATCATGGTGGTAGACCTCTTCAAAAAAACGCTGTCTCTCCCTCAGCTTCAGGTGCTGGGCAGAGTCATTGTCCAACACCCTCTGTGAGATGTCTGTCTCCGCTGACCACAAAAACAAAAACAAGACACATACAAATACACTTAAAAAACATCAATCAACCATCACTACCTCCCTTAATTTCCTGTGATTTCTCTACTGTCTGTAAATGAAGGCAATAAATGCAGAATGGTTTACAAGAAAGTTAAATTAGGTCAGAAGAAGGTCATTTGAGATGGACATGTTTGTTTTTTGTTTGTGTCTGTTTGCCACCCTCTTACAGGAAGCTAATGGTTAACCTGATCTAGTACCCAAATTTGTAAAATTTATTGAAGCCAGTCCTTTGGAAATTCATGACAAGTCCTGTCAACACCCACGTCTAGCTGCAGGCTTTTACTTTATAGTTGCCAAACCTCCCAACAGAAGTGCCATTAGCTCATCCAATAGAAACACAGTAACGTCCAAAAGAAGATAAATTGAATATGTATGATTTGTCAGATGTTATCAGTGTTTAATGTCAAAAGAAATATTTTTCCAATACAAATAATAGCAGCCCTGTTTAACAATATTTTTAGTAAAGTAAATGCCAATAAATATGGCATTGAAAATTACTTCCAATGAAAAAAACTGAAATACTTTTCTCAGTAAGCTGCTGTCATATACAGTCTGTACATCAACGGAGTATTTTGTTTTCTTTACCCTTCGTCTTTCTTTCCCTTTATACTCCCACTTTCCTTCTGTCGGCCCTAAAGTAAAGGTTCTCATGACATTTTTCTGATCTCTAACAGTCGTCATTAAGTTTGATAGTCAGTTTGTTAACAAATGAAGATTGTACTAATGGCATCATTAGTAGCTATTTGATTAACCAAATATTTGCTCTGCACTTGTGACCAACTGCTCAAAACACAACTTTTGAAAAAGCATTCATTCAAATAAACATGTTGGAAGCTTCCCTGTCTAATCCTATCTTTCCATTACAACAGTGCAACATTACAGTGAGTATGCAAATATTTGCTGATGGGATTTGCATGAGTGCACGGTGTTTTTTGATTGGCTTTTAGGGTGTTAAGATAGGTTTGTCAGCTTAACTGTCAACCTGCAGCTTAAGCTAAGCTCACACCAAACAGTTTTAGCCCCGATTTTCTGGTCGCCTTTTGTTTGTTGAGGTTGCCGAAAAAAAAAGACCAGGATCGGTGACTAGTCGGCGCTTGCTCCCGTGTGTAACAATCGGCGTGTCTGTATTGTTCAAAGCCATGATCAAGGAGCTGGTTGATGTGTTGCCAATGCCTGCTGGCATCTAGCAGTTTAAATATCTGGCTGAGTCACTGACGGGTCGGGGAGCCAGGACTGAGTTGCAGCCAAAGTTAGTTTCTCCCTCTTTCCTCTTCCTCTCCGCTGTCAACAGCAGTAACTGTCCGAAACACGTCTTATCATGCATCCATTTGAATGGACTGAGCACAATGATAGCCTATAATGTCAGAATACATACATGAACCCGTTCAGTATTTGTAATCGTAATATGAGCAGGCAGTTTCACATTTTCAGTGCAATAATAAAAAATCCTTGCCGCCTTTCCCTGGACAATATTCGTTTCTTTTACTTTTTCACTGAAAATCAGCAAACAAACAACTATTCGGACCGCGTATTTCCCTTGTCACATTTTGCATATATGATCTTATAGTATGTAACCCCCTTACACTGATCAATCATATAGTGTGTAAACCAAAATGGCTGCAAGAATCCCGATTACAAGTAAGAAAAAGGTGCATAGTGGGAACAGCACAGCGATTTCGCAACTTTGAAAGATGTGTAGTGTTCCCAAGTACCACCGTTGATCTGCAGTTACTCTCTCCTTGGTGTTTACAGACTCATATGTATGAAACCAAAGGGTCCAGGAAAGGATGAGTCAGCTACTCTAAACCTCGTACATCTCTGAAGACTTTTCTCTACCCTAGCTAGCAATTTATGACATTACTGAGATATGTTTTTATTTCAATGCATGACAATACAGAGTGTTATGAAAAACAAACGAGCATCTGTCCTTAGGTCTACCTCCCGCTTTGACCTCTGCCAGGCTGTCCAGCTGTGGTTGTGTAACCATGCTACATCCTCCTCAGCGCACATTGTGCCCTAGCCCTGTGGGCCCCATGAGCTGACACTTTGAGTCATGTCACCAGTGTTTTAATGCAGTGAGTGTGTGTATGCATGCTCACGTAAACTGTATGTGTGTGTGCTTATGCATCCATGCTTTTGTGTGTGCATGTGTTTGTTTGCATCCTATTTAGGTTATGCTCATTTTGCCAGTATGTGTAACGTGTAACAAGCCTCCATGACTAACATGTTTACATGATGCCGACAGATGGATCGAGCATGCACAATAACAACATTCGCTTTGCTTCAGCTCCAGACCTTTAAGGTGCTTTTTCTTTGAAAAATTTTTTTAAAAAGAAGTAAATCTGTGTCACCCAGCCTCCCTCCTCAGACGACTCCATTTCCAGAGAGAAAGCTAGTCTGTCAGTCATTGCTCCACGGCCCTGGGGGTGTGTGTGTCCACACTTGTGCGCAACGGCCCTTTATTCTGTCATTCAAACTGACTGTAGAGGCAATAAACCACTCTGCAGTTCACAATCTGATATTTAACAGCAGCTGGGAACACAGTCAATGACATAAACCTTACACCTGACATTTTAAAGCTACTACAAGGAACTTTCCTTTTTTTTGTTGATTCTGGCGCCCCCTTTGGGAAAACAGTCATAACACTGAAAAATTAGTTAATTTTGATTTAGACTCACTGGGATAAGTTGGAATCTGACCCGTTTACAGACTTTAAGAATAACTATAATAATCTTAGAAATAGCGAGTCCTCTCGCTGATGGTCTTGTTTGCTTATGTAGGTCATATAGAGGGATCAGTACTAAATTTAGACTGTTTCATAACCAGTTAAAAGTTCTTTGTAGTAAGTCTTAATGCAACCACACTTAGAGTTACCGTTCTGAGGACAAAGGACCAGTCCAGCTCCGATTAAAATGAGAATCATGCACTGACAAATATCAAAACTATTTATTTGCAAACAAATTCACAAGTTAAAAATACAAAGAATGAAATCACGGCCAGGCCAGCAGGAGTTAGGCTTACCTAATACCCCCCTTTGACAGCGCTACTGCCTGACTGCTCCAGCCAGTTAAGTCCAGCGAGACAGCACACAGAAAAAAAACAGTGGGATGGAACTACTCGTGATCAATTCTTGCATGGCATTTGGCATGGAAAATTAAGGTAAAGTTGTATTAAAGACACAAATGGGGCATTTACTAACGTTCATGTCATAGAACATAGAACACTTCCAGGTTGCAGGACTCATTCTTGTGGCTCTCTATGGCCTCAATATGCCAAGCTGCCAAACCCTCCTGCCACCTCGGCCGCCTGCCAGTGTCCATGACCAGTCAGAAGTCATTATTTGGCAGCAGTGGGAAGCTTGAGACGAATAAACCAGTTACTATGTAACAGCATGACAAGGCTTCTGATGATGATGATGATGAAACTAAACAGCTTACGTAAACGTCGGTTATGCCCGCTGGCCTTATGGGGTCTCTCTCTCTCTGTCTCACTACTCGAGTTGAGATAGCCAGTGGACACGACCAGCCCACGCAAGTGCTCAGCTGCTCCATCTGTCTGCGTCTTCGCAGGAGAAAAACATGTATGTAAAAGATTGATTCATCTAGATAACCTCTGAGTTCTCATCCACCCTGCTGTGAAAGATGTGTAGGAGGTCTCCATGCAAATTAGCTGAGGTTACATTACTACCATGCTCTGCTTGAGACCCAGATGGTGTTCATATCCTCTGTTGTGGAATTCCTTGCTTTTGACAGGGTTTATTAACCGCCAACGATCCTTATGTGGCAGATATTTTTTTCCACCTTCAGTCTTGAGTCCAATGTTATTTACTCTTGACTTGTATCTATAAAGTTTGACTCTCTTAGGGACAGACCAATGGAACAAAAGAGCTTGTGACATATGGTCCCGGGAGAAATATTGCGTAATGAACAGCGGTTGACGTTACGAAGTATTTGGGGTGCTGCTTTACACATCTAGGCTACAAAATACAGGTCACGTGGAAAGGATTTACTGTAGGTGGGTCAAGGAACAGAGAACAGCTGTGAGAATGGCTGTTGCTTTGACGGGGAGGCGTTTGCCTTGGGATATTAAGAGACATTGCTTATAGAAGAGGAAGAAGAAAACAAAAAACAGGCTGGTTCCACACTGATTTACCAGATGTATTTTATGTCTATGACTGCCGACGCTCCACTGGAACACATCACGGCTCTGTAACGACTGATGCACAGTAGAGACGATATTATTTGAACAGAAGCCAGAATTATTAATTCAGTATGACTGCTGTGTGCAAAAAAGGGCTTCCGGACGTGTTTTACAACTCATTCTGCTGATGATTACCATGGGACACAGTAGCAGTGTTGTTACCGTTACCACTGCAAGACACAAGTCTCAGTTCAGGGATCACCACTGTGAAGGTGTTATCTGAGGACTGAAGGCTCTTCAACGAACATTCACCCTTTCCCAAAGTGAGATTGTGATGTTTTTACCATGTGGTGACACCACCAGCCTATGAGAATATTCACTCTGTCCCCTGTTCATTTCAGTTGAAGCCTGGGTGATTCAAGGATGTGTTTTCTGTTCGGTGTGATCTGTCTATTACTCTAATATTAACAGACTATAAAGTGCGGCTTGCTCTAATACGTTGTTTAGAGGCTGGCCCTTTGACTTTGAAAACAATGCTATATTTCCACCGTTGACTTTGCCTTTAGCCTCAGAGAGACCAAAACTCAGGGCCCGTGTCCACATAACATTTCTTTGTAGCAGAAAAGCGTTGGCACTGTGCTTGGGAGCGCTGGGTTGAAGTGCTTAGAAATAATGCTGTATGTTGGCTTTGATTGACATTAGCTAAGACCATGGTAACAGACGGCTAATTTCACTACTAACAACACATATCTCTGTTATGATAGTTCATGTCTGATCAAGCTCAGGATAGACAGACAATGTTCTTTCCTATTACTTAGTTATCATGGTTACGGGTGACGAGTCCTGCCTGATCTGATATGATGGGTTGCCAGAAAAAGAGCGGTGGTAAATTTGGGATATAGCTCTTCCACCCTTGAGGCTCCTGTGATTTTTTCCAACTCTCGCCAGTATGTGGACAAGCACAAGAGAGAATACTCATTCTGTCCTCAGACAGAGACAAAGTTGTTTCTGGTCACTAACTGAGTTAAACTTTACAGTATAACAGAGCTGCCCTCTGAAATCCCATAACACTCTGTGACAGGACCTATGCCCCCTACCCAGAAGTCCCTGCTCCATCTCAGCCCACACTGAACCATAATTACCTCAGGCTTAGAGTTACATAATACTGGTACAATCCGTTAACTGCACACCCTACAACACTGGACTCCTACAGCATTGTAGTGCATGACTACACAGCTTACTGCCTTGGTTGTGTGTACATGAATGCATGTAGGATGTCTGTGTTGGCTCACTTTGTGGGAAAAGAGAGTAAGAAAGAAAGAAAGAAGGAAAGAAGGAAAGAAGGAAAGGAGTTTGTCAAAGAAAGGAGAATGTGGTGTTATGTAACTTGAGCCTGCTGTGCATTATTCCTGGTATAAAGTAACTGTAGTGTCAGTGATTTGAGGCAAAGGGCTTTGCAGGGTCTGCTTGCCTCAGCTAAGGCTCATACTGACAAATAAAAGGGTGCAGTGACACCATGCTTTTGTTGTGTGTTAGTGCAAACACACACACAAACTGAATAGATATTATCTCATTTTCATTTATTCTCTTTAGTCTCCATTTTCCCATCCTTCCAGATTCCTTCTCCTTCAGACATGTTCACTCTTGCATTGCTGTTGATCACTTCGTCAGCACTTTCGCTATATTATGGAATCTAACACATGTAGAGGTGGTTGGTGTGTGTGTTTCAGAGAGGGGTGGGGGTGGGTGGTCCAGGGCCAGAGGTGTCAGTTGAGCTGAAGCACATGATTTCTTCATCCTCCTGATTATTCTTGCACAGTCTGATCCTCTTTCCACTTCCGCTGCTCTGCTCCTGATAATCCACACTGCTAGTTTTCATAATCCCATTTCAGATATGACACATCATTCTCTCAGGTTGTTGTATTTAGCCCCAGAAGGCAATATGTAATTCTTTCTCTCTGTTTTCCTCTCTCCGGCTACCTTATCAGCATCTTTCGACTGTGAATAAATGCGTCATGACCCACTGTATGTCATTTCAGTGGTGCAGTCATACATCAAAAGTCCTGGGAACTGCACTGGAAGGAAGGGAACAAATGTTCCTATTGAACCAAAGAGTCACATGGTGAAGCATTCATCCCCCTGTGGCAAGCGGAAAAAAGGAATCCCATGATCATCTTTCTGTTTTCAACGAATACAGAGACTGGCTGTTTGTGTGTGAGAGAGGGAGAGCTCGTAAAGCAGTTGCACTGCATGGCCAGTCACATTTGACAGCCCATCTATCTCTAAACTCCACCCCCTCCTCTTCAGGAGCTCCTACTTCCCCCCGGGGGCCAATGACGGTGTCACCCAGCTCACAGCAGTATACGGCCTCATCATCTTTAGGTATTACTGTTATTATTTACTGAACCAATCGCTTTCCTCTGCTGGCCTCGTAGCCACAGCAGTCCATCAAGCGTAAATCATTTATGAGTGAGATCACTGCACCACAACAGGAACCTCCCCCGCCATGCTTCCCCACTCCTTCTCCGCCCCCACACACATACATACAGGCATGTAGTAGAAGTAAATACCAATGTCCCACTGCCGTCATCTTCGTCATACTGCAGGAAGCTCTACCTGCAGTCTTGAGCAGCACATTCTTGAACCTATCATTTAAAATCTACATTGGTTTTTACTTCACTGTCATCTTGAGGTTTCTCTGATCCCAGTGGTGCAACTATATCTTGAATCTTGTCTAACCATCTGCTCTGTAAGTGTCTGATCAGATAGTGTATTCCCAGGCCGTTCCCATCCCCATTCCCAAAGCCATTAAGGCGCATCACTCAGGGCTAAATGCAAAGATGACCTCCAGCCATGTCCACTGCTCCCCATTTAGTTCAATCAAAACAGGGCTTTCAGAAGTCTCCACAGAGCTCCCATGTAGTGCTCTGCCTCACACAGAAAGGTATTCATTAAGGCAGCAAGTAGTATAAGAAAAAAGCAGATTATTCTCGTATCACTTAAACACAAAATACAGCTCATGTGCAGTAATGTGTTCAATTTAGAAGGAAGACACAATGTTCCCTCCGGCAAGCAGGTAGCAGTTAGCACGTCTTTCCTTGTTCTATATAAAGGGCTTCTTCCTGTTGCTTAGTCAGACGCTGAGAAGCAGTTGTTATCCTTTCACTGTGATTAAACCTCATCTGCATCAACAGTGTTGCACCACCTTCAAGGCTGTCAGGCTAACTTAGTTAAAAAGAAATAGCCTGTGGCTGTTATCATTACTTTGGACAAGTTGTTTTTTTACAGAAGTTGCTAATGAGGGATAAACTGAACATGCATAACTTTGTGTTTTTCATGAGCGATGATTTAATGCATCCCGGGGAGATGGTTTTTAATGCTGTAGCGCAGCGAAAATTATGTAACGGGCATGCAGTGCCTACTGTACACACTGTATGTAATGTGATTTGTAACTGCAGAATTAAACATCTCTCATTAAGGAGTTTACTGTTTTGTTGAGAGGCTCTGAATGATGAGTCGTGATTTGTGTGGAGCAGAAGCAGTATTAGGGAATAAATAACCTCCGTACAATAAAACTTTCCCTGGCCTGAGTTATGGAACAATATCCTGAGAGACCATACTGTGGAAATGAATGTAGTAAATCATTCCCCGAATGACAAAAAGCACATTAAGTCTTACGTTACAACAATGCAAAGTAAATCCCTGCAGAACATGAAGTTCAATACATTATACAATACTGCGAGTCTGCTTAGTACCACTTTCTCTTCAGCTGCATTTCTGTTAACTCATACACTGTTGGTTACTTACATGCCAGACGCTTGTTATGGTTGGTTGACCCAGTAGACGACATGATCCAGTGGATGTGGGACTGGCTGAAGAGAGTGTTTTGCCTTTGAGTGTGTGTAGATTTTTCTTCTCCCCTCCTGTCAAGGCTCCAGGACAGGATGCTGGTGTGTACAGTGTCTGGTCATCTATTCATTGCATCTCTTGACTTTTGGCACCAGGACTATCAAAGATAGTGTATTCACATTACACTTTACCTCCCTCCCCTCCTCTCCTCTCCTCTCCTCTCTTTCTTCCACTCTCTGCTCTGCCTTTTTGCTGTGTTTGGCGTCTCCCTCCCCCCCCCTTTTGATCGCCTTTGCTGTTCTTTCAAGGTTTTCCCTCTCACTGCTTCACACTCTCATCTCAGCCGCCTCTCCGTGTCTCACACACACAAACACAAACACACACACTCTCTTGCTCTCTCTCTGTCAGACAGACTCAGTAGGGTTGTAAGGAGCTGTGCAGCTTAGGGAAGGGGGGAGAGTGATAGTGGGCTACGGCATTGTGGCCTGTACCAAGTGGTGACGACGAGGGGGTCAACAGGATCAGGAGTAGTCTAGGCTTTTACATAATGTTGAGGAATATACCAGGATTAGACCCCTCCCATCTCAACCATCACCGCCTTGCTGTAGATTTTTTATTATTCACTTTGTTGTAGGATGAAAGCTTGAGAAGTGAGCTGTGATAAGAGAGGAGGTACTGCATATTAATAAATCACCACACTCTCTCAGGATCACTAGAGTGAAATTCACATAATCCCCACACTGTATGTTACATGTAATACAATTTATGTAATGCTATGGAATGTTATATGAATCATGTTATATCATGTTATGTTAAATGACTGCGTTAATTGTTTTATTGTTTTAATTTATCTCTTGAATAGTATTATTTTCTTATAAAATATACTTTATAAAGGATTTATAGTTTTGACCAGATTAAAGGTCCAGTGTGAAGGATTAAGGGGGATCATCTGGCAGAAATGGAATAGAATGTTATAATTATGTATTTATTAGTGTATAATCACCTGAAACTAAGAATCGTTGCATTTTAGTTACTTTAAAATAAGCCTTTCATATATAGGGAATATGCAGAATACTGTTGCACAGTATGTGTCTACAGTAGCCCAGAATGGACAAACCAAGCACTTGCTCTTGAGAGGGGCTTATGCGTTCTTCATTTTTAATGGCCACCGTGGGCAAGTGTGACAGGACAGGGGATGCTCAGTTCTTTGCACTGGACCTTAAAGGAGCAATTTGTAAGATAGCATTTTAGTTTAAAACATTCAAACAACATTCACTTTGTACCGCAGGAGGTGAGTTTCGGCTGGGAGATACATGCCAATGTTTCATTAGCTCATGGCTAACTAGCTATAAGCTAATAAGCTAGCTTGCTACAGCCAAGCATAGCTATCAAAGAGCAGCAGTTGACTGTTACCCGGTTGATACCTATATTTTTGGAGCCACCTTCAAATTCTGGCCATATTTTGCACATTTAAAGAGTATTCTAAGAGTTTAGTATTGCACTTTAATAAAGTTGTCAGACTGTCAAGAGAAAATTCAAAATAAGACAAAAACTCGTCAAAAAAAGCGTCCCTGTGTCTGTACCTGCTAACACCACCATGCTATCATGCTCAGAGGGGCAAAGCTAACATGCAAATGCAGGTGTAATGTTTACCATCTTAGTTTGGTCTGTTAGCATGCCGGCATTTGCTAATTAGACACAAACTACAGCTGAGGCTAGAGGGAATTTAATTTGTCCTGTACTTTGTCATATTGGGCAAATTTAAATTATGCCCCAATGATGTGACCAGATTTAAAGTCAGAGTATCACAAAATATATTAAAATGTATGTCAGCCTCACGGTGGCAGTCAATCCATCCAGAAGTTATTGAGACATTTTAGTCCGGATTGGATGAACTGAATCCATCCCCAAATTCTGTGACGCACACTTCCCATTAAATATTTGTATTCTCTGAGCTGTGATAACCCTGAAGGACATCATGTGGTGTTACGTTCTCAGACTTGACAAAGCTACTACAGAGCCCCAGATGACATTATACAACTCTCTACACAGGCTGAGTAGTACTCAACATGACAGATGTGTAAAATCATCAAGGTTCCACTTTTACTCTTTACAAATCAATAATTTATTAACGGATTAATAAGCCATTAGTATCTTTTGAGATCCAAGGTTGCAGAAAATTAATTTCGCTGGTGTTAATTCTTCTCTGGCTATGCTTTGTGTTATTAGCTTACACTTCATTCATCAAGACTACCTGTCTAATGGACAGTTACCATCTGGAAGTGAGCCTCAGACCATCCGTTCAACTTATTAACATTTACATCTGCAGATTCAATAGCTAATTAGAAGGTGAAAAGAACCCATTGCCCTTTTTAATGACTTGATAACATTTAGGCCTGATGGCTTATTAAAAAGTGCACCATTAATTACGTATAAATAGCAGCAGAAGGACGCTCTGTCCACGATATTTCCCACGATCCTTTGTATTATTTAGTAAGTTTGCAGGGATTTGTGGCTTCATATGATTTTTTTTTTAAAATCAATGACTAGAATTACGTCAATTCTGTGCAAATCAAGCTTTTTTTCAAGTCTTTGTTAAAGAGGTCTCTTAATGCAAACGTGAACAACAGCGTAAGCATGTGCTAACATGTAATTAAGCATACGCACATAAGAACACACCATTTAAAACACACATATTCCCACAAATGCAAACACACACTGTGACTGTCACACATGGGGGGTTAATAGGCACTTAGCATCCTGGATTCCTGCAGGTCCTGACTCCCCCTTCCCTAATAAGAGGCTTCTAACGGTCAATTACATCACACTTCAGCAGCAAGAGGCAGCTCCAGTCTAACCACTAATGTCATAGAAAACTCATTGCAGGCTACATAAGGAGATGGAGAGGTCTAATATTACATGATTTATGGCCATTTTAGCTTTCACGCTGATGCTGTGGTCATCACTGAACTCTGAGATGATTAATAACAGTTTCATAGGCAATCTATTTATTCATCTAATTTGCACCAGCAGCCTTGTTTAGAAGTGAGGGCACAGGAAGTCAGCCATAACCTGTTATAGGCTTGACAACGACTCATATCAATGTTGACATTTCTCAAAGATGTGAGATAAGATTTTCCCATTCACTGCATAATGTCAACACCTCATCCACTGTAGAGGGCGGTACAGTTAATGTTAAGGTTCCTTATCTCGGCCTTAGTCGCAAGTCAATATTGGCATCTGCTGGTGAAGGTTGTGTATTACACTGAACTCACACTAAGGGAGCACCCATGTAACTGTACTGTACAACATATTCACTCCTTCAACAACCCCTCTTTTGCGCCATACAAAAAAGACCTGCTACTTCTGTAAGTGAAATGCCATAAATGAAACTAAACTTGTCAATATCAGGAAGATTTTTTTCCATTTTTCATATCTTGACCAACAACAGATGGAGTTTTCTCTTGTGATCTGATGTTTTTTGGTAAATGAAACACAATCACAATCACTATAATTTGTATCTCAGGTTTCAGATACTCCCAGGTTTAATTCATTCAGGTGAACAAAAGGGGATTTCCAGTGACTGTTATTGTGTGTGTGCATGGGTGTGTGTATGTGTACGTGTGTGTGTGCGCGCGTGTCTGTGTGTGTGTGTGTGTGTGTTGTGCCTGTTGCTCTTTCAGCACTATCAGTGCTGGCTTCCTCTTTGAAACTGTGTTTTCTCAATTTTCTGCAGCATAGTCTCTGATGTGGCTTGTGAGTCATACTGTGGTAAATATACACATTTGCGCATGCACATACTATGCATGCACACACACATAAAGACACAGTCACAGACACATGTATTCACACACTATTCATGGTCACTATAGTTGGTATTCTCATTGCCTTCATGTTGCACTTTGGTTGAGCAATACACAGTATGCCCGCCGACACAAGCTGCAGGATTTTCTCCGTTGAACAACACACAGCTGAGCCTCGGTGACAGACAAAGAAGAAAAAAAAAAAGTTCACATCTTTACTTCACATCTTCACAGCCTCACCAGACAGTAAAGTCAAAGCCCTCAAACTTTATTAAAAAATATCACATTGTGCTGTATGGGGATATTCTGGGGGTCACCATGGCAACAGACATTCAAGTGCCAAATGCACAACGTGCACACCTGCCTGCCAGCTTTCCAACGTGTGTCTCTGAGCCTCCCTGTTAGACAGTATCTAGGTGCTGTTTGCTAAATGTGGCAGGACGGAGAGGCGACAGTAGCAATGCTTTTGTTCTCATAGAGAGGAGCACTCAGCTCTGTCAAGGTGTTAATTAGCCATTGTGAGACAAGAAAGTTGTTAGGATTGTGCTTGCTTCAGCTGTGAGATGCTGAACCTTTTCTGTGAAACAGAGCTTTGTCTTGCCAGACTGTAAAGAATGAACATTGTGAGTGTTAGCTTCTTTGAAAGCAGCAATGCTTTATAGATACAAACGCCACATTTAATATTCTCTTTTACAGTATATCGTTCTGCCATTAAAACTTTCTAACAGCACTTCAACTCAGTATATGTTTTATAAAATGTTATAAAGTATAGTTCACTCAGGAGGG